>NC_138772.1:68444844-68864844 GCF_965119305.1 Pelophylax lessonae | reverse complement strand
CCACACATTCAGCGAGTCTTACTCTCCTCCCTAGTTTTTTCAATGGCACATTCAGGAAGCCAATCACGCCGTGATTAGCTGCACAGCAAACCAATCACGCGTGCCTGCACACCTGATTGGTTCCGCTGTGCCGCTACTCACGGCGTGATTGGCTTCCTGAATGTGCCATTGAAAAAACTAGGGAGGAGAGTAAGACTCACTGAATGTGTGGGGCGGGCTGCAGTGCACGAGTGAGTAATGTATGTATGCGGCTGTGCTCCTTTCCAGGCTCCTACTACCACCACTATGAGAGACTGTCTGTCACTGTATAATCTGATCGAGTTCACACTGACACTGACTGACTGTCACTGAGTAATTGATGTTACCACATTAACCCTGACCTGCCCAGTGCCCTGTATCTGCAATTAAAATTTACAAGGCTGCCTGCATGCTTCCTGATTTCCATTCCCAGCATCCTTCCCAATCCCTACAGTGTCACTAACATTAACCCTACGGTAAAAGGCTGCAGTGTGCACTGAATCCCATTCCCTACAGTAACATTTAGGGAGAGAGAGAGACATGAGAGGACAAGAGAGAGGACAAGAGAGAGAGAGTCATGAGAGGACAAGAGAGAGAGAGACACACGAGAGGACAAGAGAGGACAAAAAATTGGCAAAATAAATGGAAAAAATGCGAAACACCGCGTTCGGTATTCGGCCTTCGGCCAAACATTTCATTATTATTCGGCTTCATTTCGGTGCATCCCTATACATCCCTATACATCCCTATACATACATACATACCATACAATATATATATATATATACACACACACACACACACACACACACACACACACACACATACACATACACACACAGAACAAAATGATAAAACGCAACACTTATTCTATGTACACAAAAGGCCTATTTCTCTCAAATCTTGTTCACAAATCTGTCTAAATCTGTGTTAGTGAGCACTTTGCTGAGATAATCCATCCACCTCACAGCTGTGGCATATGAAGATGCTGATTAGACAGCATGATTATTACACAGGTGTGCCTTAGGCTGGCCATAATAAAAGGCCACTCTAAAATGTGCAGTATTTGGTGTGACCACCATTTGCCTCATGCAGTGCAACACATCTCCATTGCATAGAGTTAATCAGGTTGTTGATTGTGAAAAAGGAGGCGACGCAAACACCTGGTGCATTACCCATCATCACCTTAAAAAATGTTTTATTAAAATGCCAAAAACACTCAGACATGGAGTAAAATCGCATTACAAGACTCCACCACACGTGGAATGGAACATGTCCCTGTATAGGACCGCTGACACGTTTTGGGAGTCGAGCTCCCTTATTCAGAGCTTGGACCAAGTATCAGTTGGGGCACTAGAAACACCTTGAAACACATGAGGGCAGCGGGTTGGTCTGTGTGCTGGACGGTCCCGCCCATCGCCCACAGGAAGCGGGAGGTAACTGTCTAATTGTCAGTATTTATTTGGGCCTGCTGGAAGACCAGCTCTGAAAAAAGGAGCTCGACTCCCGAAAGGCGTCAGAGGTCCTGTCTACAGGGACATGTTCCATTCCACGTGTGGTGGACTCTTGTAATACGATTTTACTCTTCATGTCTGTGAGAATGTTTTTGGCATTTTAATAAAACATTTAAGGTGATCACGGGTAATGCACTAGGTGTTTGCGCCTCCTTTTTCATGTGCTTACGCTTGAGTTCCCTACCCGAGGAGAGCAGCACGCCTGTCACCCCCATTGCAGTGAGCGCTTGGCTGATTAGTTTAGTTGTTGATTGTGTTGTGGCCTGTGGAATGTTGGTCCACTCCTTTTCAATGGCTGTGCGAAGTTGCTGGATATTGGCAGAACCTGGAACACGCTGATCCAGAGCATCTCAAACATGCTCAATGGGTGACATGTCCGGTGAGTATGCTGGCCATGCAAAAACTGGGATGGTTTCAGCTTCCAGGAATTCTGTACAGATCCTTGCAACATGGGCCGTGCATTATCATGTTGCCACATGAGGTGATGTCGTGGATGAATGGCACAATAATGGGCCTCAGGATCTCAACACTATCTCTGCATTCAAAATGCCATCAATTAAATGCACCCATGTTCAATGTCCATAAACCCACCGCCACCATGGGCCACTCGATTCACAACGTTGACATCAGCAAACCACTCACCAACATGATGCCATACACGCTGACATCAGCAAACCACTCACCAACATGATGCCATACACGCTGACATCAGCAAACCATATCACCAAATGAAAGACCAATTCGCCCAGAAAAAAACAAGGTACAATTTACCTGGAAACACTAAGTACTGTAGTGGTAATGTGACAAGTGTAAACTGTACAGTTTTACACTAAGAGAGGCCCCATACATATTTTCTTTATTTCCCTTAAACCACGTGGACATTGAATCCTAACAGTGGCATGCACCACTGTCAGACTGCACTGATCAGCAGCTGCTGATTGAGGAAAATTTTCCCAACATATCCCTTTGACAGAAGTCAAATCAAAATATTGCGAGGACGGCCACACACTAAACAAAATTAGTCCAGTCTGTTGAACCAGTACTTGTTTGGGTGTATGGGAATTTTTTTTTTCATCAGTGTAATAAATATTATGTACATAGATGGGCATAACATTAGACCCACACAAGAGAGGAAAATGTATAAAGAAAATCTTCGGTGTCACATGAAACAAGCTTGCCTTTATACACAAATTGTGTAGATTTCTAAACCTGTGCAATTTAAGCAACCTGATTTTACCAAGAGCTTCTGTGATGACTAATAGCCTCCAAGGGGTTTCATAACGTGACAATGAAAAGCTCCCAGGCTTAGTCTCCCTTTCTCTGGCCTTTGTGCTACATGACGCAAGCTAAAAATCACCCATTCCTGTCACAAGGACTGAAGTTTCCCATTTCCCTAAAAGAAGTATGGGGTTTGGCTTTTTTTCTGAATTATACTTACCTAGGTGGATTCAGCATCGGTTCCCCGCTGGCTCTAACACTGAGAACCGAGCAAACACCGCCGATTGTTCGGTTCTCAGAGCTCCGTGAGCAGAGAGCTAGTGACTGTCGATCACCAGCTCTCTGCTGGGCTGTGGAGAGGGCGGAAGCAGCTGGCCCAGGCTCTCAACTGCTTGCTGAGAGCCAGAGCGGGCATGTGGTCGGATCCCAACTTCATTGTCGAAATCTTTCCTTAGCCTGACCGGCTCTGTGACGTCAGCGGACAGCAGGATTCAGCCCGCTGTCTGCTCTAAACAGGTCACAGGAGTGCAGAAGTAACTTCACTCTTGTGATCCACAGAAGTACAGCCAAACAAACTTTGCCTGTACTTCTCCTTTAATCTACCCCATAATAAAGTTGCTGCTTTTAGTTTCTGCCAGAAGCTGCATACTAGTTCCACAGCATTTCTAACATTTGTATTGAAAAAGCATTTAATCATCACTGCTTCAGAACTTGGAAACTCAGAGTCTGAAGCCTACAATGGCCTACTTTTGCTTGTGACTAACTCCCTGAAATATCTCAAGGTTTTTGTAGCACATACCACACAGTAGCACCCACATGCAATCACTGCGCGGATGACAATTTTCCATCAGGGTCAGTTAATTTTTCAGTCAAGGTTTGTTAAGACAGATGAAGCCAATAGGGCCACCCACACCTTGCCAATTCAGGAGTCAGACAAACTCAAGCTATGTATGCTGGTAAAGTAGAAATTAATAGGCCCACAGAGTTATGCCATCATCAACGTAAGACCAGCTTTAGAGTGATTGTAAAGTCTCCACTCTTAAATTAAAAAATACAAACATGTCATACTTACCCTACTCTGTTGCAGTGGATTTGCACGGAGCAGCCTGGATCCTCCTCTTTTTGGGTCCCTCTTTGCCTCTCCTCGCCCCTCCCTCCTGTAGAGTGCCCCCAGCAAGCAGCTTATCGGGGCACCTGAGCAGAGTCACAGCTCCGTGTGTTTATTCATACACAGAGCTGCCGCCTGGTCCACCCCCTTTCTATTCTCATTGGCTGACTGGCTTTGATTGACAGCAGCAGGAGCCAATGGAGCCACTCTGCTGTCTCAGCCAATGAGGGGACTCCTGGATGGCTGAGACATTCCTACAACATTGCTGGAGCTAGAGGGACCTCAGCTAAGTATTTTGGGGGCTGCTGCACACAGAAGGCTTTTTAACCTAATGCATTAGGATTAAAAAAACCTTCTGCCTTTAAAACCCCTTTAATATAATAGAGGATTCAGAACATGTAGCCTCCCCTGTCCACCTCCCAACTAGAATGCATTAGTTCCCAAAAAAGGCTTAAAAGCCCAACTCCGGTCAAAATCCCCCCCTTTTGGAGTAAAAATCTACCCAAAGATAGTTTTCTATTTAAGATACATTGACAGTGATTGTAAAGTCTCCTTTTTTTAAAAAACAATAAACAAACCTGTTATACTTGTCTCCTCTGTGCAGTTGTTTTTGCACAGGGCAGTCTGGAACTTGTCGGGTCCCTCCCTCCTATTGAGGGCCCCCACAGCAAGCAGCTTGCTATGGGGGCACTCGAGGCGAGATGCAGCTCTGTGTATTCATTCAGACACGGAGCTGCAGTTTGGCCCCACCCCCTGTCCCCTGATTGGCTGACTGATTGACAGCCATCTGAGCCAATGGCACCGTGGCTGTGACTCAGCTAATCAGGAGGGAGAGTCCCAGACGGCCGAGGGACTCATGGATATTGCTAGAAAGAGGGGGTTCAGGCAAGTATGAGAGGGTGCTGGAGAGGCTGCTACACACAGGTATTTTACCTTAATACATAGCATGCATTAGGATAAAAACCTTCTGACTTCTACAACTCCTTTATTAATTTAGTTTATGCAGCATTAAATGGAGCTTAGTTATGCATGAGGCTGTATATTCTGCAATATTTACTTTTTTGGTAAACTCATTCAATGAATCTGCTGCCACATCCCTCATCTTGCTTTGTTGCTGCCGCATCATTAAAATGAATGGGACTGTTGTGAGTCAACAGCGAGTCAAAGGGGTAGCCGCTGCGAGACAGAGATGACAGTTGCTTTTTAAAAATTATAATTTAAAATCAAGCCTTCTTACTAGTGATTTAAATCAAATACACCCTGCCCAAAAACCCAGACACACCTTTTCCCTTATTCTCCTTTGCAAGGTTATATTAAGTCAGTGTGGGGGGGGAAGTGACTGTGCAGGCAGAAGACACAAAAATGGGTCATACAAAGAAAAGACAGGGCGTGTACAACAGCGCCTGAGCGCACACAGATTACAAAAACATTTTTAAAATAATACTCAATGTTGAGTTATATCCTGGCCAATTACCATTTCTGGCCTTACGGTAGCACCCACACCAACCTAAAACATTATTAAAGCATACAAGTAAGATTTTCAAGGAACAGACACACATTAAAACTGATAAACAATCTTACAGAAGCAGATTTTGCAGCAATATCTGTTTGGCAGATATAATTTGCTTTGAGCTCAATAGACGCAGTGAATGTTTAAAGCTCAACTCAAGTTAAAAAATGTTTTTCTATGTAGTGGGTCTGTGCCCACACTGCATGCATTAACTACTTTTTTTGTCTAGGGGTGAACACACAGCCTATACTCACCCAATCCTTGGATCCACCTGAAAACATTGCCCCCTCATCCAGCGATGGGCTGACATCTTCATGTCCACTGCTGGTCTATGGGAAAGATGTCAGGAAAAGTCCACTGCACCAAACCGCTGGTCTTGCACTGGGAAGATTGTATGTTTAGATGAGTATATCACTTGCTTTAAGAACCCCTAGACAAAAACAAGTAGTTAACCCATGCTGCGCAGGCACAGCCCCACTGCAAAGAGGAAAAAAAAAAAAGCCTGAAGTTCTGCTTTAACGTCAGCACGGGAAAGGATCACAAGTTTCAAAATATACCAGTTTTAAGAAATCGTACCTTTTATGATTGCATCAGCAGAATTTAGCATGTAAAAGTAGTAAACCTCAAACACTACAGAACCAGAAACAAAATCCGACCTGAAAGGTTATGATGTGGGCTTAAAATACATGTGGCACATCACAAGCTTGTAATAACCAGACGTTTGCATTTTTCTCAGCTTGTTACATACCTCGTGAGCCAGCATTCTGTAGAGTTCTTCTTTTGTGATAGAAAGACGCTCTCTGTCTGTGCTGTCCACGACCAGGATAATAAACTGTGGAGACAAGACAGTTTGTTTTTTTAGAAACTAGAATTTGTAAATTACATATGATCAAATGATTCATATAGTAAACTGCTTTCAAATAAAGTAATAAGATTCAATCCTCAAAGCTGTTCAGTACAGTGAGCAACATTAGATTGCAAGTAATCAATTTAGTTTGTGCTGTATAGATTGTCAACTACTGCAACAATCACCTCCACAGCTCACCAAACCCCTGAAGTTCCAAAGCGTTTCCAATGCTCATAGCTAAATAGGTATACACCCTCTGAAGAAACGCAATGCATTTGGGGGGGGAATGCAGGAGTGCCTACTGCCCCTTTTTTTTTCCCCCTTCATGGCAACCCCCTTGATGCCATGAAGAGGTAAATCAGCACAGCACACATACCATCATAGCAGGGCTGCTGGGGGTAAACCAGGCCAAGGGCTGGGAGCAGTGAAGTAGGTTCTCATTACAAAATCTTCAAGTGGAAGTAAAGGCAAAACCTAACAGCCGCATGACTTGATTTTTGGCCATGTAACAAAGTCCACTTCTATTTAAGGTGTGCTAATATACTGTAGGAATCTTCAGGTTTAATCGGTGCGAGCTGCTGCAATCACTGGGTTAGGAGCAAACAAAATGTGGAAAACACAATTTAATACCTGATTTTTGGGAGAAAGATATGTTACGCCGAGTAAACTGATACTCAACATGTCACACTTTACAATTGAGTACGTTTGTGGAAAGGTGACAAACTACAGTACCCAAAAATCTCCATAGGTGACACCTTAAAAGCCTTTACAGGTTACCAGTTTTCAGTTACACAGGAGGTCTGGAAATAGAATTTTTATTCGGATGTTTGCAACAATACCTCATGTGTGCTGCTTCTCGGCCTTTTGGCTAAGATCAAGTGTAGTATCTGTTCTTATCAGTGTTGGAATGGAGCCTGAAGGTTAGTATCGGTGGTGGCCGAAGTTAACCGGGGCGCTCTGGGCGTAACTGGAGGACCGGAGTAGGCCAAACCAGAGAAAGCCGGATGGTTCCAATGCCTTCCTGATTTGAATGGGTCCGCCCCTGTCAGTTTGAAGGGAGTGAGAAAGCCGGGCGACCACGGTTAGTACTGCTCCTGGATGTAATTGGTGGGAGTGCGGATGGTGAGGGGAAGGGCCCTTCCTCTTGGGTGAATTTGGCTAGAAGGAGGCCATTTTCTTTACCCTCGAGGTTGGGCTCTCCCCGAGCTGTCTGCATTCCTGGCCTCCTGACAGGAAGGGCTACGCTGGGTCTGGCCAGGGGCTGAGACCGAAAAAGCCCGTGGTGTACGTGCCCCTGGGGTGGCAGCCCAGGGGTGCCTCAATTTCACTGGTGAGGGGCAGCTCACCTGAGTTTTTGTGGCACCTTGGTCACTGCACCATCACACTTTTTCAAGCACCTGCCTCTTGGGGTGGGCCTTTTGGCCAACACCAGAGGAATTTTTTTATTCCTGGCCAGGGGGCCTGCCAAGGTCTTGCACTTTGGCACTACCCTGCACTTCTCCACTTCCCTTTTCCCCACTCTGTTTTTCTTTGTTGTGTGTCACGTTTGTCCCTTTTGGTTGAGCACTTTGCACGACTTTGATGGCGTAGGTCCTCGGGCCTGCCCTGTAAGTCTTGGGAGGGGGTGGATATGGCCTTTTGGCTTAGTTCGCCCTCTCCCATGGGGTCTCCCTTCGGGGGAGCCCTACCTAGTACTCGGGGTGGGCTGTTTCGGCAGTCCCCCTGAAGAATGGGGTCTGCCCGGCTTCGGCTGGGTGGACCTAAGTGAGTACCTCAGTCCCTGTCAGGAGCTTCGCGCCCCGGGGGATCAGGGTCAGGGCCCTTCCTCTTCGGAGGAGGGCCATGTGTGTACGCCTTGTGCACTTTTTGTGTGTCCACGTTTGCGTGTGTGCACTTTTTAATGCACCGGGTGTTAAGTCTTTCGAGTGTGTTTCACACACCACGGGCTTAAAAAGAAAAAAAAAAAAAAAAACCTCATGTGTGCTGCCATCACTGTTTACATACATGTGCGTTCGCCTTTGTGCGTGAACACGGGGGCACGTTAAAGAATTTTTTTTATACATTTACATTTTTAACAACGTACCTTTTTTTTTTTTTATTCATCTCACACAGTCTAATATACCCAATGCGACCAGTGGCATCGGTACCAAGCTCCCCGATTGGAAGGGAGAGCCTGATAAAGGTGGCTGGCCAGTGGTAGAAGGGGCGTGGGGGGGACCCCCTTCTGCTGCCTGTAAAAGTATGGTGACTTTAAAGACACTCGGACCACTTTTAATTTTGTGCAGAATCACTGGCTGAACAAATGATATCTGGATCACAGCTGCATCCACACATATACAGTATATAACCATTAGATAATCCAGAAATAATTTATACAGATTGGCACTGTAAAGAAAATGTGGAAAGTCCTAAAGAGAATGTATCATTTCAATAGTTGAGTAGGAATCAATGTATTCTTTATAATAAGGATGGTAGTAACAGTAGAAGAGGAGTCACTTATTTGGATATGCATATTTGCTTCCAGAAAGACAGATGAAATATATATGAATGTCAATTTGCTACAATGTTTCCAGACCAGCTGTTGGAAAGTTAAATAGGCTGACGTTAAATGAGAAGTCTTGCATCCTAGACAAAGCAATTTACCGCAACCTAGAAGAAGACAAACGGCTTAGGGAGTACAACCTAAGGCCTCATGCAGTGAGCTGTTGTCAGACTCAGTATGCATTTTTAGCATTGTCCTGCTGAAATATTTAAGGCCTTCCCTGAAAAAGACATCTGGATGGGAGCATATGCTGCTCTAATACCTGGCTATGTATTTCAGCATTGATGGCGCCTTTCCAGATGTGCAAGCTGCCCAATCCATACACACTAATGCGCCCATCAATTTCAAAATGACCTTTTTGCCTTAAAATGGTACGTTTTCTCAATTCAAACATTTATGTGTTCAGTACTCTGAATAAAATATGGATTTATGAGATTTGCAAATCATTTCATTTTGCTTTTATGTAGATTTTACAGTGTTCCGACATTTTTTGTAATTGGAGTTGTATAATTATGCGCATGCATGTTTTCTTTCTGCCTGTAAACGCTCCTCTTTAACCACTTGCTGACCGCATAACTTCGTTATACGGCAGCAGAGCAGCTTTCCTGCGGCATATCATGTGATCCGGCACTTTCATGTAGGGGGCACGCCCCTGAGTAACGCTGTGATTAGATACAGCACAAGCCAATCAGTGGGTGCCGGCCAATAGATGTCCACCGGCACCTGCTGATTAGTGAGGAGAGACGACAGAGCTCTGCTTATGTAAACAAGGTAGAACTCTGTTCTATCAGCAGGGATGTGATCGATTTTCTTTCCTTGCAATGCAGGGAATAAAATCCATCAGATCCCTTAATAAAAACAGTACACAAAAACACTGGTTAGGCACACATTTAACCCTTTGATCGCTCTACAGGTTTAACCCCCTCCCAGCCAGTGTCATCAGTACAGTGACAGTGCAAATGGTTAGCACTGACCACTGTATTAGGGTCACTAATTCCCACTAAGTTAGTATTGGACTGTCTGCCGCAGTACCACAATAAGTCACCGATTGCCACCATTGATATGAAAAAAAAAAAAAAATTCCAGCATATATCCGATAGTTTTTAGGCTTATTGAGGTTTATTAGCCAAAATTTGTAGCAAAATACATTTTGGTCTAAATGTATGAAGAAATTTCAAACTTATTTTATTATGGGATATATTTTATAGCCGAGACTAAAAAAAAAAATGGATTTTTGTAAAATCTTACCGTAAAATCCTTTTCTCTTAGCTCATTGACAGACGTAGTCCTCGGTGATACAGCACCTTCGGGTTATGTTGCCTCCACAGGAGCAGGACTAGACAGGAAATTAAAATGCTCTGGCCACACCCTAGGGGCAGTCCCAGAGGGTATATCCTCTCTCTCTCTCTCTGCCTCAGCAAATCAGTTATGTCAAAAAGCAGTCTTTAGAGATTTTAACCCAACCCAACTCCAAAACAGAGGGGCGGGGACTACGTCTGTCAATGAGCTAAGAGAAAAGGATTTTACGGTAAGATTTTACAAAAATCCATTTTTCTCTATCGCTCATTGACAGACGTAGTCCTCGGTGATACAGCACCTTCGGGACGTCCCAGAGCAGTATCACAAATGAGGGGTGGGAAAATGGAAATCAAATCCCAATCTAGAAGGCCCAACCGGTGCCAACTAGAAGTTTACAATGCTCATCCTTAATGATGAGGCTCAACAAAAAAGAAATTTTTCAAACAGAAAAAAACTCTCGAGGTAGACCACCGGTCTCCTCAAATTGCGGCCTGCAAAACCTTGCGGCCAAATGAGGCATCCGCCGATGCCGTCACATCAATTTTATAGAATTTTGTAAAGGTATGTACCGACGACCAGGTGGCCGCCTTACATACCTGGACCACTGACGCCTGATGGCGAAAGGCCTAGGAAGTACTGAGTGCTCGAGTGGAGTGCGCCCTAACAGGGAACGGAGGACTCTGACCCTTAATAGAATAAGCCTGTACCACCGTCTGTCTAATCCATTTGGCAATGGTCGCGGCAGATGCAGGCAAACCCTTTCTGGGGCCATCCGTGATCACAAAAAGTGAATCCGTCTTACGGAATGATTCCGTAGCTTTCAGGTATACTCTGATTGCCCGAACCACATCCAAGGAATGCAACGCATGTTCCCGATGATGCTTGGGCTGAGGACACAAGGAAGGTAGTACAATATCTTCATTCAGATGAAAATCTGAAACCACCTTAGGAAGAAAGGATGGCTTAGGATGAAGTACTACCTTATCCCTATGAATCACTAGGTATGGGGACTGGCATGATAATGCAGCCAGTTCGGACACCCTGCGAGCAGAAGTGATAGCCACCAAGAAGGCCACCTTCTGGGATAAAGTAAACAAGGGAATCTCCCTGATGTTTTCAAAGGGAGGTTTCTGTAGAACCGACAAAACTAAATTAAGATCCCAGGGCGGTAAGGGCGCGCGGACTGGTGGAGCCAGGTGCCGCACCCCCTGGATGAAATTCCGCACCAAGGACTTGGTAGCTAAAGGTTTCTGAAAGAAGATTGCTAATGCTGAAACTTGACCCTTGATGGTGCTCAAGGCTAGCTTCTGCTCAACCCCTTGTTGCAAAAAAGCCAATATTCGAGTCACCGAATAGGTACGTGGAGGAAATCCTAAAGATTCGCACCACGCAATATAAGTCTTCCATGTGTGATAATAGACCTTGCTGGAAGTCGCTTTCCTTGCTTTAATAAGGGTAGGAATGACTGAAGCTGACAAACCTCTGTCCTTCAGTACTTGGGTCTCAATGGCCAGGCCATTAAAACCAGCGACTGTAAAGCACGATGGTAAATTGGTCCTTGAGACCACAGACACTCCCTGAGACGAAGTTCCCACGGAACGTCTGCGACTAGCCTGTCCAAGACGGCCAGGCCGGCTTGACGAGGCCAGCCTAGAATTTCTAGGACCACTGGTGCTGACTGGATCTGAACCAGGCGTCCCTAGAGCTATCTGGCCCCGACCATCCGAGAAAGTCTGGTCGTTTTCTGTTCCCACACATTTATCAGATACCTGATTGCTATCAGGAAGGGTGATCTTTTCTGGTTGAACCTCAGGGACCGAAGTCACCCGGCTAGAGGCTTCTTGGCCTGTCTGGTCAACCAGATCCGATTCCTGTGGGGAATTGAGACTAATCTTAGGAAAAGGTAAAGGAAAAGATCTATTCAGGAAACGGTGACTACCGCTCCCTGTAGTACTTAAATGTTGGAAGGGAAGAATCGCACCGGTAGTAGTAGTTGATGCTCGATCTAATGTCCTGAATACCGGTGAAAACGTCCCCCCACCCTCAAACCGGGTGGGGGCGCACCTTCAGGCTGTGTACTCCTTTGCTTCGGGTTTGGCTGAGTTAGTCCTCTGTTTGTCCGACCAGCCTTTCTTGAACCCTCCTGGAGGAGTCTTGCCTTTCCCGCTTGTTCCAGCCGGGCGTGCGAACCCTTTATGGGCGGTAAAGAAAGGTCCTCGCTTGTTGCGAGGTCCCTTAGCTTTAGCAGCCTGTGGCAAAAAAGTGCTCTTGCCCCCAGTGGCATCCTTAATGATGTCATCTAGGGTGGCCCCAAATAGACGATTCCCCTGAAAGGGGAGATTCGTCAAGGTCTTTTCGGAACCTAGGTCAGCTGACCAGCATTTTAACCACAGCACACGTCTGAGGTTTACCGCTGACATAGATGCATGCCCTAATAGGGGAGTAGTGTCCAAGGCTGCGTCACAGATAAACTGTAGCCCTTGTATAATCTGTTCCATCAAATCAGATGTTTCCTGGGGAATATCTTTTCCCCTAAGGTCTTGGCGTACCAATCTCGCCCATTCCGTAAGTGTCTGGGAAACTAGACCAATAACAATTACTGGTCTAAATGCTGACCCTATCAGAGAGAAGATGGTGCGGGACTCTGCTTCCATCTTTCGATCCACCGGATCCTTAAAGGACGAAGTGTCCTCCACTGGGATAACCGTGGCTTTATTCAGCCTGGAAATAGGTGGATCCACCACTGGTGGTACCGTCTATTTCTTAATGATGGATTCCTCAAACGGATAGCGTCTAGCAATACGCTTGGAAATAGTAAAGGTACGTTTAGAATGCTCCCATTCTCCTTTAATCTTATTACCAAAACACTTGGGTACAGGAAAAACCTTCACCGTTTTGATGGGCTTGTTAGTACCAAAAGGAATCTCTGTATCAGTTGCTTCTGCCGGTAAAACCTCAAGTTTTAAGGTTTCCTGCACTGCCACAACTAGTGCGTCCACCAATGCTTCTTCCTGAATTATAGCGGGAGAAGGAACGCCCTCCTCACTGTCTTAGGGAGCTTTACCTGAGGTAACAGCCCTTGCAGAGGGACCTGCAACTGCAGTGACCATCTCTGAATCTGAGTCAGAGGTGTCAGATAATATAGGGGTAGGCGGGGGTCGCTTCCTTGACCCTCGTCCCTGACAGGCCGCCTCCACTCGAGCCACCATAGACTCCAAAATTGCTGTAAATGCCTCTACACTCTGTGCACCGGCGGGTCCCGTGGCCCCCTCGAGGGAAACAGGTGGGGGAATTTGTGTGGCAGGGTCCATGATTATTCCAGTAACTTCCCGGATAATATAATTCAAAAATAAAAAACTTTTTTTTTTTTTTTTTTTTCACAGACCCCCAGCGCCACAAAGCCCCTTAGTGTTACCTGCTAGGGATCCCTATCGATCGAGAGAGAGAGAGAGAGAGAGATAGACCCCCAGGCTCACCACTTGATGCTCAGAGTTTAACTGCAACAGGTTACAGCGCTGTCTTGACAAACAGGAAGTCTTTTGGCTGGCTGCCCAGGAAGAAAGGAGGCGGCTCCGCCCCTCTGCACGCCTTCCGGCGCCTCCCCTAGCTCCACGAGGTGTTTGGATCACCTCAAACATGGCCGCCCCCATGCTGGAGACACGAGGCTACGCCAAAATGGCGGCTTGTGCAATCCAGCAAAAAAAAATGGCGGCGGCCTGTACCGAATAGCGGTGTGCTGCAGGGCACACAACACTATCTCTGCATGGGGATTTTTGGCGTGGTTGGCGGTACCGGCCCTGGCGGACCTCATGGCCGTTCGGAAGGCCTGCTATAGCTGGAGATTTGACTAGGAAGGCAGTCTACATGTCCGTGGCTTCTGACTGGTAGGTACCTTATTCTTATCACAGTAAGATTCCCAGACTGCCACTGATTACAATCTTTTAAACATGTATACAATTAGATTGTTAGCTCCCAAACCAAGCCTCCTGGCTTTTTGCACATAAAATCACACTCAAAGTAGGGGGATCTGTGCCATGTTATAGGATAGAGGGGGACTCTATCTTACCATACAGAGAGGGGCCCGCATTCACCACAAGACCCGTCAGGGGGAAAAGGGGGAACATACTACTCACCATACCGGAACCAGGCGGGCACCAACTCCTGACAGTACCCCTCTCCACCGGGGCGGGAGGGCTGTCGACCAATACGGACGCCGTGACTCATGGTCTTTGGCGTTTCAGCGAGACGTTTAACTCGCGGGGTCAGTCCCTTAATGGGACTTTGTCGCGGCCGACCCAGCGCGGAGCTATGGCCTGCACGCGCTCGTAGGCTGAACTGGGGTGACCACCGGATCTCAACATCCAGCCCGTCGCCCAGTTCAGCTTTCTTGCTTGAAGATCTCACAGGAACACTGGAGAAAAAAGCTGTCTAAAAAAATCTTTTTAAGAAAAAAATCTTGCCAGGACCGAAGATCCCAGCAAGGTATCTAGGTCCTTACTCCTAACTAGACAGAAAATAACTGATTTGCTGAGGCAGAGAGAGAGAGGATATACCCTCTGGGACTGCCCCTAGGGTGTGGCCAGAGCATTTTAATTTCCTGTCTAGTCCTGCTCCTGTGGAGGCAACATAACCAGAAGGTGCTGCATCACCGAGGACTACGTCTGTCAATGAGCGATAGAGAAATTATTTTTTTTTAAATTGTCGGCGTTAAAAAAATAAAACCCAGGTGATCAAATACCAGCAAACAAAAGTTTTATGTGTGAAAAAAGGCATACATTTCATTAGGGCTGCAACAATTATTTTCATAATCGATTAGTTGGCCGATTTTTTCGATTAATCGGATAATAACCTTAAAAAGGGTGGTGTATAATTTAGTTAAAATGTAAAGAAAAGAAAAAAAAAGATTTTTGTAAGATCTTACTGTAAAATCTTTTTCTCTGAAGTCCAGATGCAGCCTCATCATCATCTGAATGGGTTATGCTGCCCCCTCCAGGAGTAGTCTAGGCAGTAAAAAAATGTACATGTACACGCCCACGGGGCTGTCCCCGCAGGCATAACCCACCCACACTCAGCAAACCAGTTTAGTTGCAAGCAGTGAAGAAAAAAAAACCTTAGTTACTTACCGGTGACGGTATTTCTAAGAGCCTTTCAGGACAGCACCTAGAGAGAGCGCAGCTCCACCCAATCCACAGGAAACACTGCAAATAAAAACTCCTCCTCTTCCACCATGCCTCAGTCATAGAGTAGCCTCCGACATGCTGGAAAACATAAACTACCACAGGTTAAACATTTACAAATTATATTATAAACAAAACCAAGGGGGGGTAGCTGCTGCTGTCCTGAAAGGCTCTTACTTAATACCGTCACCGGTAAGTAACTAAGGTTTTCTCAGATCGCCTTTCAGGACAGCACTTGGAGAGGATAAGCGAGTAACTTACACTTAGGGTGGGACCACTGCCTGCAGAACTTTTCTGCCGAAGGCTTGATCCTGAGCTGACAACAAGTCCAACCTGTAATGTCTAATAAAGGTTGAATAGCTGGACCAGGTAGCTGCCTTGCAGATTTGATCAGGCGAAGCACCGGCCCTTTCAGCCCATGAGGTTGCCACAGACCTTGTAGAATGCGCCAAGATGCCTTCTGGAGGTTCTTCTTCTTGAGCTACATAAGCCTGTTCAATTGCCCATCTGAGCCATTTGCCTAAAGTGCTCTTTGATGCTTTTTCTCCTATACGGGACCCTGAGAAGATGACAAATAATGCATTTGTCTTTCTAAATTCCTTAGTTACCAGGAGGAACTGAAGTAAGCATCTCCTCACATCCAAGGTATGAAAGGATTCTTCCCGAGTATTACTAGGAGCTGAGGAGAAAGTTGGTAAGACAATTTCTTGTGATCTATGAAAAGATGAAGCAATCTTTGGAAGAAAGGCTGGGTCCGTTCTTAGGACTACTCGATCTGCAAAAATTGTCAAAAAAGGGTCTGAAATTGAGAGGGCCTGGATCTCACTGATCCTCCTGGCCGAGGTAATTGCTATCAAAAAGATAGTTTTCAAAACTAAATTCTTCAGGGAAGCCTCTTTTAAAGGTTCAAAAGGAAACTTAGTTAGACCTTGTAACACAATGGTCAAATCCCATTTGGGAAATACTTTAAGGGCTATTGGCCTATTGCGGGCTAATGCCTTGAAAAAACGAATGATTAGAGTCCCTTGGGACAAAGTCTTTTCGAAAAAAACTGAAAGTGCCGCTACTTGCGTCTTTAAAGTACTTGCTGCTAGTCCTTTCTCCATTCCCTCATGGAGGAACTCAAGCACTGAAATTAAATTTTTTAATTCAAAATTTTTGCTGGAACACCAAAAGTTGTATTTTCTCCAGACTTTCAAGTAAATATCCCTAGTCACCTTCTTCCTGCTGGAGAGAAGGGTGGAGGATAAGTTTTTCTGACAGGCCTCTGGCTCTCAAGATGTCTTCTTCAGTAACCACGCTGTCAGTTGTAAGCGGTCCAGTTCTGGGTACACTAGGTTCCCCTGTGTCAAAAGATCTCTCCTGTACGGAAGCTTCCAGGGAGGTTCTGAGGCAAGATTCAGCAGGAGGGCGAACCAAGGTCTCTTTGGCCAGTAAGGTGTAATCAGAATCAAGTTGGTCTTTTCTTCCCTGAACTTCTTGAGAACCAACGGAATCAGTTGGAATGGAGGGAACGCGTAAGACAAACGGAAGTCCCATGGATGGGCTAGGGCATCCAAGCCCCAGTCCTGATCCTCCCTGTGTAGGGAAAAGAATCTTTGGACTTTGGTGTTCTGTTGACAAGCGAACAAATCTATTTGGGGAAGACCCCAGACTTCCACGATCTGCATGAATACTTCTTGATTCAGACTCCATTCTGATTCCAACACCTTTTTCCTGCTCAGCAGATCTGCTAGAAGGTTTTGTGACGCCTTCAGATGCACCGCTGTCAGAGAGGCTAGATTTTTCTCCGCCCAGGAGAGTAGCTGTATTGCCAGATCTGATAGCTGTCTGCTTCTTGTGCCTCCTTGCTTTGACACGTAGGCCACTGCTGTCATGTTGTCCGACAGAACTTGCACATGATGGCCCCTGACTGTCTGTTGAAAGGACCAAAGACCCAAAAGGATGGCTTTCAACTCCCGCCAGTTGGATGATTTCCTGGACTCTGCTTTGGACCATGTCCCTTGCATCGTCCGGCCTTCCAGGTGGGCTCCCCAACCCCACGAACTGGCATCCGTCGTCAGACGTTTGTTCGTCTGGAAAGTCCATTGCAGACCTTCTTCCAGATTTCTGGAATTCCTCCACCACCACAGAGATCTCTTTGCTTTCGTGGAGATTCTGATGGATTTCTCCAGATGTTCCGGGTATGACCAACTCTGCAGAACGTCTCTCTGGAGAAGACGGGAATGCAGTCTTGCCCACTGTACTGCAGGGATAGCGGCTGTGAGTAAGCCCAAAGCTGCCATGGCCGACCTGACAGTAACCTGATGATTGGTTTGTAATCGAGCAACTGCGTTCTGAGTCTTCTCGATCTTTTCTTGAGGTAGAAACACCTTCTGGAGGACCGAATCTATTCTGTATCCCAGAAATTTTATCTGCTGAGATGGAATCAAGCTGGATTTCTCCAAATTCATGAGCCACCCCAGACTCTCTAGGTGGTCCTGAGTCTCCTGAAGGTGTACCAACGCCTGGCTCTTGGACTCTGCAAAAATTAGCAGATCGTCCAGGTACGGGACAATTGAAATACCCCTCAGCCTTAATGGCTCTAGGGCATCCGCCATTACCTTGGTAAACACCCTTGGAGAAGATGAGAGGCCAAAGGGGAGGGCCCTGAACTGCAGATGCCAGACCGATTCCCCGAGATTGACCGCCAGCCTTAGGAATTTCTGGCACTCCTGATTTATTGGGATGTGCAGATAAGCGTCCCTCAGATCCAAGGATGCCATGAAACAGTTTGGGGACAACAGTTTGGTCACTGAATAAATGGTGTCCATCCTGAAGTGCTTGTACCGAATTGATCTGTTTAGGATTTTCAAATTTAGGATCATTCGGTACTTGCCTGAGGGTTTTTTCACTAGAAAGATCTGAGAATAAAACCCACGGCCTTGTTGCCCCTCGGGGACTTGGATAATCACTTCCTGTTGAATCAGCTCTTGTAAAAGAGACATCATTGAGGAAGCCTCTTCCGGATCCCTTGGAAGGGGAGTAACATGGAATCTGCTTGGAGGTGTCTCCGAAAACTCCAGTTTGTATCCTTGAGCCACTATATTCTTCACAAAGGGGCTTGCGGATACGTCTTCCCAACGTGGGAGGAACCATAACAGCCTTCCTCCCACTGGAAGACTGTTGTCACTTGCTTTTATTGGCCTGGTCAGGTGGTCTAAAGAGGACTCCACCTTTCCCTTTGCCTTTATGGGAGGTCCATCTTGATCTCTGATCTTGTTCACGACCTCTGTTGGTTTGTTGAACAGAACGAAATCTCTTCTTAGGAGGAGATTTCTTTTTTGATGGAAAGGCTTTCTTCTTATCCGCCGTTCTGTCAAGAATTGCTTCCAATTCAGGCCCGAAAAGCAAGTCACCGGCAAAAGGTAAACCACAGAGTCTCACCTTAGAAGCTGAATCACCTGTCCAGGTTTTCAACCAGACCGCCCTCCTGGCAGAGTTGATAAGGGCTGCTGACTTGGCAGACATTTTGATAGACTCAGCAGAAGCATCGGCCATATATTTTACTGCCTTTAGGAGCAGCGGAAATGAATCCAGGAGATCTTTCCTTGCTGTTCCAGCCTCCACATGCCCTTTAAGTTGTTCGAGCCAGCACTCAAGATTTCTGGCTACCACCGTGGAGGCCATGGCCGGCTTAAGGCTAGACGTAGAGGAGTCCCAAGCCTTTTTAAGGAGAGAATCTGCCCTTTTATCCATGGTGTCTTTCAGAACACCCATGTCTTCGAACGCCAAATCCGTGCGGCGAGACACCTGAGAAAAAGCAGCATCCACTCTGGGCTTTTTGTTCCATAGGTGCGCCGTATCCTCTTCAAACGGAAATCTCCTTCTTAGGGATTTAGAGAAAAAAGGGGCCCTCTCTGGGTCCTTCCACTCTTTTTCAATAGATTCAGTAAGGACTTTATGAACAGGAAAAACCCTGCGCTTTGTCTGTTCAAGGCCCTGGTACATTCTGTCATGAAGTGAAACTTGCACCTTTTCTTCTGCGATTTCCAACGTGGTGTAAATCGCTTTCAGCAACTCATCAACCTCTTCCAAGGATAATTTGTATCTGGAAGAACTAGCCACCTCTTCCTTCTCTTCCTCCTCTGAATCCCTGATGGAACAGAGAGCACTCTCCCCCTCATCTTCTGAATCACTTGACACTGCAGACTTAGAAGTAGACGGCTGGGAAGATGTACCACCCGTTTGTTGGGAATCTGATAGAACTTGTGGCGTCCTGGATAACAGGGAACGAACTGAGGACAGGGTGTCTGTGAGTTCTTTAAATGAAGATATGAATTCATTATTCTGCTGACTAGACTCTTCCTTCACAAGGTCAGCAATACATGTTTTACAAAGTGGCTTCACCCAGGAATCTCTGAGTGGATTCTTGCATGAAGGGCATTTCCTTGATGCTGGGGCTCTTGTCTTCACTGTGGCTTTAACCTAGTAAAGAAAAAGCCACCATGAAAGCCCAATAACCACAAATAAAAGAAAACCACCACCTAGTGATTTCTTGCAAGGGAGAAAATCGTGACCCACACCAAAAAGGATCAGAAGAAAAGACTCCCAGATGCATATGTATCCTGTTAGACTGGGAACAGTTACTCAGTCTACAGGGCAGGCTCCAAAGGAGGAAGGAAGAAACCCCACAATAAAAGCTCACACAGTAAAGAAAAAAGAGGCACCACTGCACCTCTCCTACCTGAGCTTGGCCGGCGCTGGCGGTGCCTGCTTCCACCGTCGCTGCAGACTTTTCCTCCATGTTGTTGAAAAGTGCAGCTTGCTGGCAGATCTCTCCATTTAAATACCGCTTCCCGCGTCCTCCTCTGTGGACCGGAAGCGGAAGCGCCGACCTCGTGACCTGCCTCTGACCCCTGCGTGTACTGCGGTTGGAGCAAACGCCGCCACGCCCCCACCGGAAGTCCCGTCCACCGGAAGTGACGCCGCGCGTCCCCGGGATCAGAGCCCGAAAGTGCGGGAGATTCAAATGCCAAAAGCGGCTCCCCGCCCGCCGACCGGCCGAAGCGCGGATCTCTGACGCCCGGACCGGATCCTCCGATGGGTTTCAGCTCCCCTGAGCGAACGAGGTGAGAGGCTCCGGAGCATACCCCCTTTGACACTCCAGGGAGGGGAGCTGGGATGGTCTCCAAGCTGAAACAGCAAACACAAAACTGGGCAATAAATCCTTCTCTCCCCCTGGAGAGAGTGCAGCCCTTTCCACATAGCTCCTGCAATGCTTCCACCATGGCGGAGGAAACACAAATGACTGAGGCATGGTGGAAGAGGAGGAGTTTTTATTTGCAGTGTTTCCTGTGGATTGGGTGGAGCTGCGCTCTCTCTAGGTGCTGTCCTGAAAGGCGATCTGAGAAAAAATAAATCCCCAAATTAGAGGGGTGGGTGCTGCGTCTGTCAATGGACTTCAGAGAAAAAAAGGTTTTACGGTAAGATCTTACAAAAATCTTTTCGCTAGCGTCCATCAGCAGATGCAGCTTCATCCTCAGCTGAATGGGACGTTCCAAAGCCGTGTAGGCATGAGGGGTGGGAAGAACGCAACTGGAAAGTAACGTAAATTCCAAAAGGCTAAACTTAGCCAACTGGGTAACATGGAGCTTAACCAAACAACAGGAGCTCACCCAGGTATCAACCCCCAAGAGAAACAAAACATTCTCCAACGAAACAGCAGCCTGAAAAACCTTTGTGGCCAAAAAGAGGCATCTGAAGATGCTAACAAATTTACCTTGAAGAATTTAGTAAAAGTATGCACAGACGACCAAGTCGCTGCCTTACAAACTTGTAGAACAGAGGCCTGATGGCAAAAAGTCCAAGAGGCACTCAGTGCTCTAGAAGAATGCGCCTTCGCAGGGAAAGGAGGAACCGGACCCTTGATGGAATAAGCGTGAACAACCGTCTGCCTGATCCATCTCGAAATGGTCGCAGCCAAACCTTTGCAAAGACCTTCCATAAGAACAAAAAGAGAGAGAGTCAGATTTTCTAAAGGACCCAGTAACCGTCAGATAAACTCTATCGCTCGGACCACATCCAAGGAATGCAAGGCAATTTCCTTGGGATGCTTATGCTTAGGACATAAAGGAAGGCAACACGATGTATTCATTAAGGTGAAAACCAGACACCATCTTAGGGAGAAAAGACGGATTAGGTCGGAGGACCACTTTATCCCTGTGGACCACCAAATAAGGCGGACAGGACAGCACCGCCAACTCAGATACTCTGCGAGCAGGAGTAATGGCCACTAAGAAGGCAACCTTCTGCGACAAGGAAAGCAGAGAAATCTCCCTATGTTCTCAAAGGGAGGCTTTTGAAGAACAGACAAACACCAGTTTGAGATCCTGCGGAGGTAACAGGGATCTCCTTGGAGGAGCCAGATGACGCACCCCTTGAATAAAAGTGCGAATCAAGCTATTAGTAACCAATGGGCGTTGGAAGTAAATGGCCAAGGCAGACACCTGACCCTTGATAGTGCCCAACGCCAAATGCTGCTCAACCACTTTTTGTAAAAAGGCCAAAACCTTAGCTATAGAAAACAAGCAAGGGTGCAGCTGCAGCGATTCACACCATGAAATGTACGATTTCCACATACGATGATAGATCTTCCTAGATGTCAATTTCCTGGCCTTCAAAAAGGGTAGGAATCACCTCTATCCCTCAACACCTTGCTTTCAACAGCCAGGCTGTTAAAGCCAGCGACCGTAAAGCAGGATGGAAGATCGGTCCTTGAGACTGCAGATCTTCCCGTAGAGGAAGTCGCTATGGAGGATCCACGACCAGTTTGACCAGTTCTGCATACTAAGACCGCCATTGCCAGACCAGAATTCCTTCCACTGCCACCTGGCGAAAAAACCTTGGCAGGAGTACGAGCAGAGGGAAGGCTTAAATCAGGCGAGATTTGCTCCAAGGAGCCACAAGAGCATCTGTGGCGTCGGCCAGAGGATCCTGAGACCTGGCCACAAACTGCTGAACTTTCCTGTTGAGGCGAGACGCAAACAGATCCACCTCCGGGGTCCCCCACTGGGCACACAGGAGGTGAAACACTTCCGGATGAAGGGACCATTCCCCTTGATCCAACACCTGACGACTCAGGTAATCCGCTTGCCAATTTTCCACACCCAGGATGTGGACTGCGGAGAGAGGATGAACATTGGCTTCCGCCCAAACCAGAATCTCGGCCACCTCCTTGGCCGCCAGGGCACTCTTGGTGCCCCCTTGATGATTGATGTAAGCCACAGCCGTGGCATTGTCTGACTGTATCCGAACCGGAGAGCCACGTAGCCGGCTTGTCCAATGGAGCAGGCAGAACCCGATTGCCCTCAGCTCCAGAATATTGATCGGCAAGGACGACTCCTCTGCTGCCCTAGTCCCCTGGGCACAAAGTTTCCCCAGCACTCCACCACAGCCCGACAGGCTGGCGTCCGTGGTCACCACCATCCAGAACAACCGTAGGAATGACTTGCCCTGGCACAGAACAGGTGACCTGATCCACCAGGACAGAGCCGACTTTGTGAGATGGCTCAAACGAATCTCTGATCATTTCCAAAGCCCAACCCCCATACAGTTAGAAACATACCTTAGGCTTACATTTAACTCCTCCTTCATCACCCACTGTGTTAACCCCTTCCCTGCCAGTGTCATTATTACAGTAACAGTGCATATTTTTAGCACTGATTACTGTACTAATGTCACTGGTCCCCCTAAAAAGTGTCAAAAATGTCAGTTAGGGGTCTGATCTGTCCGCCGCAATGTCGCAGCCACGCTAAAAATCGCAGATCGCCGCCATTGCTAGTAAAAACACAATACAAATGACAAATCTTTCCCGTAGTTAGTAGACGCAATAACTTTTGCGCAAACCAATCAAAATACGCTTATTGCGATTTTTTTTTTTACCAAAAATATGTAGCAGAAAACAAAATTGGCCTAAAATGTTAAAAATGAATTTTTACATTTTTGTTTTTGGGAATGTTATATAGCAGAATGTGAATATTTTTTTTTTTTTTTCAGAATGGTCACTGTTTATAGCGGGGGGGGGGGGGGGGAATAAAATTGCAGAGGTGATCAAATACCACCAAAAGAAAGCTCTATTTGTGTGTGTGCGCATGTGTGTGTGTGCGTGTGTGTGTGGGGGACATCAATTTTATTTAGGGAAAGCGTTGCACGACCGCGCAATTGTCCGTTAAAGTAACGCAGTGGCGAATCGCTAAAAATGGCCTGGTTATTAAGGGGGCAAATATTCCGGTCCAGAAGTGGTTAAATGGAAACCAGAGAAGACTTTAGGAAGAAACGACTGAGGTATTCGTACCACAGGTCTGGCAGAAGCAGACAGGCAGAAGCAGACAGGCAGAAGCGAGCTGGTCTTCGGTCCCGAAGGGGCCCGAAGCTTGACTTACCCGGCCAGGGCCTCTTAGAACCCGCTGCGGGGGTTACGGGTGGATTTTGATCCCTGGTCCCTAGATCCCGAAGGAACGAAAGGACCGCTTAGTGGCTGAGAAGAAAGGACCATGCTTGCAACGTGTCTCTACTCCTGGCAGACTGTGGAAGCCGAGTACTCTTACCTCCTCTAAGACCCTTAATGATCTCCTCCGTGGAAGTTCTGAACAAGCGGTCTCCTACAAAAGGGAGATCAGTCAATACCTTCTTGGGAGCCTGGTCCACAGACCAATATTTCAGCCATACCATGCGGCGCAGAGTCACTGCCGTCACGGACACCCTGCCGGCTAAAGGGGATGCATCCAGGAGAGGCATTAGATCTACTGCAACCCCCTGGACCAACTGGTCAGCCAGGTCAGGAGGAGGTTGTCCACCTTCCAAATCCTGGTGCAGGAGCTTAGCTCATTCAGCATTCAGGTAATGTCTGTGAAATCAAGGTTATGGCAAACACTGGCCGCAGAATGGAACCGCCATGGTGAAAAGTATCATGCCAGATATTAAGCTCTTGTCAAAGGGGTCATTAAAGGATGGAGTGGAAAAAATGATAAATCAGCGCAAACCATGAAATCCAAAACCCATATAAAATGGTATGCACAAGGCTGCAAACAAACAATCAGTGCTAAACACAAAACACCCGCTGACGAAGTCTCTGACGTAACGCGTACGGGGAGGAGCCTGCTCGGATTACGTTGTCTTCCTGGAAGTACGGAGAGAGCTGTATTTTGCTGTAGAAAGCCCGCACTGCTTATGTGCATCTAAATGTAAGTGCAATATTTTTTACTTATAAGGGAATAAATAGCTTTTTAAACAGAGCATTAGATCTTTCCCCTTTTTTTGTACATACCGGGTTCCTGTCTGCATGGAGTGTTAGCTGGAGGCGGTGAAAGAAGGGACACCAGGCTGGTATCTTTGCATCCCTAAAACGTGTTTGATTCTCAGGAGTCTAGTCATAAGGTGAGCTGCTAACCTACACTTATCACTGGGAGCACTGGAGTGGAGCATGCAGCACATTTTTTGTGTGAACACAGATGAAGATTGATTGATTTTGGCTTTTATTTTTGTTCACTTTTTATTTGGACTATAAATTTATCGTTATCACATTATCACTTTATCACTATTTTGGATTTATTACTGAGTGGATATTCAATTGATAACAATTTAGACACAAATATAATTTTTCACTTGGCGCAGCAATATTGTTTATTAATTAAAGGATGGAGAGTCCTCCACCAGAAGGAGGGTGGTTTTATTCAACCTGGAAATTTGAGTCCACCAAGGGTGGTACTGTCAGTTTCTTTAGCAGGAACTCAGCGATACTACAAGTCCCAGTGCACCAAAATCGCTATAGCAGCAAGATAGAGCCAAATAACCCCCACAGGGGCTCACCACCCCCTTCTCAGATGGGGATGCAGAGTGTCAGGCTGCACGACTAGGTCGCCGCCTAGCAAATCTGCGTCACTAATGCCTGATGACGGAAGGCCCAGGGGGCACTAAGCGCCCGAGTAGAGTGTGCCTTAACAGGGAAAAGAGGGACCTGACCCCTAAATGAATATTCCTGAATCACTGTCTGACCCATGCAGAAATGGTCGCAGCAAAAGCGGCAAACCCTTTATGGAGGTCCAACCGCGAGTACAAAATGGTGAGCGACTTCCTAAAAGACTCCATAGCTGCCAGGTACACCCTGATTGCCCGAAGCCACCTCCAGGGAATGCAGAGCAATTTCCTTAGGATGTTTAGGCCTGCAACATAGGGAAGGCAACACAATGTCTTCATTCAAATGGAAATCAGACAACCTTTGGAAGGAATAAAGGGACAGGGACGAAGAACCACCTTAGCTCTGTAAACCAACAGGTAAGGTGAACGACAAGGAATCTAACACAGGTGGACCGCTCAAGGTGAACGACAAGACAACACCGCCAGCACCGACACCCTGCACGCAGAAGCAATCGCCACCAAAAAGGTCACCTTCTGGAACAACGTAAACAGGGGAACCTCCTGATATTGTCGGAAGAAGATTCCTGGATAACACCAAATTTAAGAATCCACAGTGGCAATGGAGACCGCACTGGAAGTGTCGAGCTCCATGGATAAAAAGGTACGCACCAAGGAATGTGTGGTCAATGGACGTTGAAGAAAAAAAAAACGTCAAGGCCGGAACTTGGCCCTTGATGGTACTCAAGGCCAGGCGCTGCTCAACCCCCCCCCCCCCCCCCATTGGAGGAAAGCAAAGATCCAAGCCACCCAAAAAGGAGCGAGGGAGAACCCCAAAAGACTCACAATGCAACGTATGTCTTCCAAGTACAATGATAGATCTTCCTAGAGGTAGATTTTTAACTTTCAACAGCGTAGGAATCATCGATTCAGGCAAACCTCTATTCTTCAGCACCTGGCTTTCAACAGACAAGCCATTAAAACCAACAACTGTAAAGCAGGATGGAAGATTTGCCTTTGGGATAGCAGATCTTACCTGAAAGGAGGTCTCCAAGGAACATCGGCAACCAGCCGTACCAGATCGGCGTACCAAGACCGGCGAGGCCAGTCTGGAGCCACTAGAAAGACCGGAATCCCTTGCTGCCTCGATCCTGCACAGGAGTCTTGGCAGAATTTTGAAAGGGGGAAAGGCATAAATCAGACGATACTGATGCCATAGAGACACTAATGCGCCTGCGTCATCCAGAGGATCCCAAGACCATGCTACAAACCTCTGCACCTTCCAATGAATGTGTACAGCAGAGGGGGCTGGAACGATCATTCTGCCCACCTTAGAATGCCAGCTTCTTCCCAATCCGCCAGGACACTTCCTGTGCTCCCATGGGATTAGCATAGGCCACGGCCGTGGCATTGTCCGATTGAATTCGTACTGCACAGACGAACTGTCCAGTGATCCAAAGTCTGATCGTTCAGAGTTCCAGTATACTCATCGGCAGTCTGGACTCTTCCCGAGTCCAGACCCCCTGAGCACAAGCTGTGCCGAGGACGCCTCGCCACACAGACAGGCTGGCATCCGGGTGACAACCACCCAGTACAGGGGAAGAAGAATTTCCCTGTCGAAGTGCCGAAGAACAAAGCCACCTCTAGAGAATGTGCGTTCTTGTCCCATGTCCTTTAGGGAAAAAAAAAAGTTTAAATCAGTGGCGTTTAAAGTGGTTGTAAACTTATATACCCAGTAAAGTAACTGGCCTCAGGTGATAAACAGATTAAACAAATCCTCCTGCATATATTGTACCCGTTTATTTTTATACAGCTTATCTGAGCTTTCAGAAAACAGGGGGGCAAGTTAGACTCTGTAGAGCTCAGTGGGAGCCGATTGGAGGGAAGAGACGCACAACCTTTCACACAGCACACAAAAACAGAGCTGAGGCGGTCAAACAGCTAGAGCTCCCTCCCGTCACTATTTTTCTCTTGATGTCAAGAAAGCTGGTCAGAAGTGACTTATGCTGATAGGAGAGGATTGAAGCAGCAGACAGAAATGACATTTAGTACTCTTGAGACAAGTATACACTATAGAGGAACATGCTTTGTTCATTATTTAGGTCTGAGGTTTACAACCACTTTAAGTTACGCGTGCATGAGAGTGAAAATGAAAAAAAATATAGTTATAAAGGTCAGTCACACCCAATCAGATTTAGATGATATCTACATACATTCTGTCCTATCTACAATTATGTAGTATCTATTTATGCATTAAGATGGGTTGCACCCTGCCAAAAATGTTGACCTTAACAATTTTGGAAACTCCTTGTTTCAAATCTCACTTGCTTCATATTTTTTTTTTTTACTTTATTGATTGCAGAGGGCTCAATATCCCTACAAGCATGTACAGTGGGCTCACTTCTACATTTATATCTTTAGCATATCTATGTCTTGGGAAAGGTGGACTGTGTCCACCAAAATGTTTGCATTAATAGAACAGAGCTGAAGGTTCCCTGTTGCAAGTCCCGCTCAGTGTAGCTGCTGCCCGTTTTATTATCTACATACTTAATAGCTGGCACCCGGGTGAATATATCACAAGACCATTTGTATCTGTTTATATCATATACAGATCATACTTTTATCTATATTCAAATAGAGAAGGAGGACCTTACGGACTGAAAGGTGAAAACTGCTTGTTGCCTCAACTAAATAAACCTCATCATGCAACATTTACTTTTCAAGCCCCGTGAGTGGCACCTTATTTTTTGGATTACACGTATCTCATGGCTCGCCGTGCGCCCAGGCCCGTTTGTATGCAGTGGCAACCAGCAGATTACATTTATCCCATATTTTTAACATATGTTCAGATCAGATATTTAGATCCAATCATATATCCTGTTCAGATCAGATCTGTATTTAGATCATATTGTATTTATATTTTGATATATTTAAATCATTTATATTTTGATACATTTCAATTTTGAATTCAGATTATACTTATTGGCACTTCTTTTAAAATGATAGCTTAGGTCCCTGTTTTTCATGCACTAGTGAGTTTTTGGTGCTTTTCCAAGTCTCTATACTCATTAAAAGGTTAAATTTGGCACCATTTAGGCCTGGGTTCAGACATATGCAATGTAGGATCCAGCCCAATTCTAATGTGGGTTCCCGCATTGCATCTGCCCCGCAGGCAGTTCACACTGCCCTCTGCGAACCGCTGCGGGTGTCAATACAAAATTAATGATACCCCCAGATCGGTTCATAGTGTGAACTGTGAATTAGGACAGGAATCAGATCGCATTGGGTGTGAGAAAGAAAAAAAAACAAGTTCCTGCACAGACATTGCATGTGATATGCACGGTAATACGGTGCAAATCACATGCAATGTCTGAGAACGCATACGTCTGAACCCAGGCTTATACATATTTTAAGTATTTCTCTGAAAACTACACCAGACAGACATCGCAAGCATGTTTAAAAACAAAACACACACAGAGCACTCTTTTTACTGCCCCCGAGCAGTGCCTCCAGAGAAAGCCGCTTGTCCCGGGGGCACCACTGCATGTTTGCTCCCAAGCTGCTGCTCTGTGTGTCCATAAGACATGTAGAGACCCAGCACCGACCCAACCCCCCTTCTCTCCTCATTGGCTCCCTGGCTGCGATTGACAGTCTTTAGAACCACTTTAAGCTAAAAATGTAGCCAGCTGAAAATGTATAGTAACTGAAGAAGTTTATTTCAATTTAGTTTAAACTAAAGTTTCTGTTGGTGAAGAATCCAGGTTAAAAAGTCATATCGGCCAAGGATGAGATTTCACATTGCTGAGCCACTCACTGCCAATATATATTTTTTTAAACTCGGGTCTCCATTTCCTTACATTAAAACAACTTGGTGAAATTGTGAAAGTGAGTGAAGACAGATTTCTCTGATTACTTAGTGTTAGGTGGAGCCATTAGAGCAGTCATGGAAATGTAAACAATTCCAGCACTCATGTGACATTTTCATTCTGAGTTTTCTGGACTGGATGTTTTCCAGTAATTGTGTGCTGGAAGTTCTCCAAGTAAAGCAAGTCAACTGTACACAAGGAATGTAAGAGAACCCAGAGATTTTCCTATCTTTAAGCATATTCTAAATTACAGCTGTGTGAGGGGAAGCCTGTTTAATATAGTTGCCCAGGAAAAATAAATTGGAGTTATACGCCCCCTACAGGAGTAGGAGACTAGACAGAAAAAGTTCTGGCTACGCCTATGGGCAGTCCCAGGAGGTATACCAATACCAACCCAACTCAACATGGAGGGGCGGGTACTGCGTCCGTCAATGAACTTCAGAGAAAAGGGATTTTACGGTAAGAAAAAAAATCTAATTTTCTCGATCATTGATTGACGGGCGCAGTCTCTGTTCTTCATAACAGTAAGAACGTCCCCAAGCAGTGCCATAAAAATGGGGGGTGGGAACAGCAGAAAAATTCCCCAAGGCTGAACCATAGCCAACCAAGCAACATAGGACCCATCAGAACAAAATGCGACCCACCTGAAAAAAAAAAATTAATAAACGCCCTCAAAGGAGACTAAAACACCCTTAAACGTCAGCATGGAAAACTTTGCGGCCAAAGGAGGCATCTGCAGATGCCAACACATCAGCCTTATAAAACTTCGTGAAGGTATGTACAGACGAGCAGACACCACTAGGAGTCCAGCGACATAGGTCTACATCGCTGGACCCAGGGGAGCCGCACTGCTGCAGTAGGATTACTGTGAGCAGTCGGCAAGTGGTTAACTTGCCAATGGTCGGTCACTAATGCATCAGTGACCAGTGGCAATACATTAACCCCTTCATGCTGCATAATACAAATACCATTGGCAATTAAATTAACCACTTGCCAAAAAAGTCATTTTCGGTTTTTGGCAAAGGGCATCCTGAATTTTCGGTTTCTGTTTCGGCCCAGAATTTTCATTTCGGTGCATCCCTACTTTTTTTTAATCAATGGCAGCGGAAGTCAGTCTCTGCATGTACAGCATCATCTGAAGTGGGCCTTCTATGAAAAGGGAAGGACCACTTTTATATCAGCAAAGTTCACTTTTTCAAAAACCATGCATAACGTGCATTTTATTTTTTGCTCTATGAGGCCATAGAGCATTACATCGGTGATCAGCAGATCGTGAATGCAATGTCCGGCTCTTGCAGACTCATTACAGCTGTCTGCCCTTATGGACAGCTAATTACTTTAGAGCAAGATGAATCAAGAACTATGGGGGTGCTCACCAGCGTTCTCAAAGATCATTGAGAACTACAAGCCTTCTGCCACAGAGGAAGATGGGACTTGTAGTTCATTCACAGACATGGCTGTGTGGGCGGGGTTGGTTCTGCAGGGCTGCTGCTTTAGCAGCTTGTTACACCCTAAATACGGGTGTAACATGCAACATGTTACTGAGGCACATTTCACAGGGGCCCATCCGATTGTGTCCGACTCTCGTTTTTCAGGTAGACCTGATTGGACCCTCTATTTTCCTCTATAGGCAGTTGAATGTAAACAAGCTTGTGTGTTTACAACCGGCTACCTCCGATTCGATAAAAAACAGAAGGGGGATCAGTTCCCATCCATCTGGCCCAACAGATCAGAGGGGAGTCGGGTGAGTCCTTACCCACTCTGCATAAACAGAGATGGTCGTCATCTGGCAGCTCCACTCTGCTAGGGATCAGCAAACAGATCCCCTGAGCAAAACTTGGATCCCGCCCCTATGAAAGGGGCCTAAGGCAAACTGATCCTATATAGCTGACACCCCAAAGTTTTATGCGCGTGTGTAGATAACCAGTAAAAACGTACGCTTTATTCTCATGCTTTTTCAGCTATTAAAGATTTATAGAATATCAAGATAAGTAGAAGGGCAATTTTTTTTTCATTTTGGATAGAGCAAGTGAGGGTTATAACCCGTCAGATTTTTTTTTTGCACCATATGTGTCCCATTGCAGAAATTTCCCTTCACTTCCTGTCCCAAAGCCAAACAGAAAGCGATAGGAAATCTCTGCAAAGGCAATTTATTGGGGACCACCAGAACTAGTGTCCCCATTGGAAGATTTCCCCTCTATTACTTTTCTGGGGACAACCCAAAATTTGGGATTTTCTTTTACTTTCAATGATAATGGTAAACAGGACAAATAGAAAGGGGGGGGGGATAATAAAAACTGACAGTTGTTCTAATGCCCCGCCACTCTATCCAGAACTAAAGATAAACTTTTACTTTAGTTAAAACTTCAAGGCAGCCTATATTAGCTACTACAAAGACTGCAAAATGCATTAAGATAAAAAGCCTTCTGTGTGAAGCAGCCTCCGCAGCACCGCCTAGTACTATGGATGTGAAGTAACCTTAATGCAAAGTTTACCTATAGTGCTTGCTCAATAATAGGGTACATATATATTATATAGATAGTACTGTTATACTTCAGAGTAAATAAATCATAATGGTGCTTATATTAAAGTGCAAAAGTGTTAATGCAAAAAACAAGTGAGCAAATTAAAATTAATTTCTGTGATATACAAAAGGCAAATGCCAGTTCAATAGATTGCACACTGTAAATAAATCAAAAAAGGACCAAAAAATATTCAAGTTCATACGCAGTGCATTAGATCTAAATGATCTCAAATATTCCACAGAGTTCATAAGTAAATAGGGTTTCCATCCGTCCGGATTTCACAGACAGGATTGGATGCGGATAGCAGTGGGTGTCAGCAGACATGTCCCCACTGACATCCGCTGCCCCATAGGGATGCATGGAGGATCCGATCAGATCCGCCTAAAAAACTGACAGGCGGATCCGATTAGATCGTTCGTGTGAAAGGAGCCTAAAAGGAGGGTGTTCCACATTATTAAGCAGAGCACCATTTTCATGCAATATTGGGAAGAAAAAGGATCTCTCTGCTGCCGAAGAGAGTGAAATAGTTCAATGCCTTGGACGAGGTATGAAAACATAAGCTATTTCATGAAAACTTAAGCGTGATCATCGCACTATTAAGAGATTTGTGGCCGATTCAGAGCCCAGACAGGTTCGTGCAGATAAAGGCACATTGAGGAAGATTTCTGCCAGATCCATGCATCGGATCAAGAGAGCAGCTGCTAAAATATCATTACATTGCACCAAACAGATAGCTGAAGCTGCTGGTGCCTCTGGAGTCCCACGGACATCAAGGTGTAGAGTCCACCAGAGTCTTGCAACTGTGCATAAACCTTCTATTCGGCCACCACTAACCAATGCCCACAAGCAGAAATGGCTGCATTGGGCAGAAAAATATATTTGGACTCATTTTCAAACAGTCCTGTTCACTTTTACTAATGAGTGCCATGCAACCCTGGATGGTCCAGATGGATGGAGTAGTGGATGGTTGGAGGACGGCCACCCTGTTCCAACAAGGCTGCGACGTCACCAAGGCGGTGGTGGAGTCATGTTTTGCTCCGGAATCAGGGAAAAAGAGCTGGTCGGCCCCTTTAGGGTCCCCCCGAAGGTGTAAAGATGACCTCTGCAAAGTAAGTGGAGTTTGACGGACCACTTTCTTCCCTGGTACAGAAGGAAGAACTATGCTTCCCGTAATAAAATATCATCTTCATGCATGACAATGCACCATCTCATGCTGCAAAGAATACCTCTGCATCAATGGCTGCTATGGGGATAAAAAGGAGAGAAAGTCATGGTGTGGCCTCCATCCTCCGGACCCTCAATCCTATTGAGAACCTTTGGAGCATCCTCAAGCAAAATATCTATGAGGGTGGGAGGCAGTTTACATCCAAAGAGCAGCTCTGGGAGGCTATTCTGATAACTTGCCAACAAATCCAAGCAGAAACTGTCCAAAAACTCACAAGTTCAATGGATGCAAGACTTGTGAAGCTGCTATCAAATAAGGCATCCTCCGTTGCACTATCTGCTGGGTCTTCCATTCCCCAGCATTCCCAAGTTGACAAATAAATTGGCTTCCTTTATACTATTGGCAGCCAGGCGGGCTATTCCGCTTCATTGGCTCCAACGAAACCCTCCTGACAAAACCCTTCTACTGCGATTGATTTCAGAGGTTCGGGGGATGGAACACCTTACTGCAATGGTCCATAATGAAGTGACTAAATGTAATGCAGTATGGGCTGAATGGGATCTTTATCACTCTAGCTTGAATTGAGTTCTGTTGTCCTCCCTGAGGGTATGGTTTTTTTCCTTTTGTTTTCCTCCCCTTTATTGTGTTTCCATGTGATCTCAAATGCCTTGTATTATTTTTTTCTTACCAACGCTGTTATTGTTTTGTTCCTTACATGGGGGCACCGTCCCTTGTGTTGTAATTTTTTTTTTTAATTCTCTGTTCCTACTCATTGTACTTTTTCTAAATAAAAAATTATAATTAAAAAAAAAAAAAAAAAAAATTATATATTATATTATATATTATATTATATTATATTATATTATATTATATATATATATATATATATATATATATATATATATATATATATATATATATATATATATATATATATATATATATATATATATATATATATATATATATATATCTATCTATCTATCTATATCCTATGTTAAAATGTAACATGACCTGTTAAAATGTTGTTATAAGTTTGGATTGAAATAGCTTTTGATTTCAGTAAATATGCTGCAAACACAAATTACAATTTTCAGCTCTTTACAACCTATAAAGTGTTTTGAAACTTACTGTGCATAATAATTTGGAACAGTGTATTGTATGTTAAAAAAAAAAAAAAAAAAAAACACTATCATTAGGAGGTTTGTTTAATAAAATTTGAATCGTACTCTTAATAGTTAATATGGGAATTATGCTGACTATTTACATCAATTATTTAGGTAGATGAGAAATAATTTGCATAATAATTTGGAACAGGGTGTATTTGCATTCCTACATGTAGAACATAACTGGAAGTTACATCTAATGAGCAAATATGGCTGCCCTTGTACATTTGAAAATTATACAAAAAAAAAAAAGTTATTCAACATATTACACCATGTTGACTGACATCTGTCTCATATACAGAGCCTGGAAGGTGGCATTACCTCTGTGTTGGAATAGTAAGTGTTCCAGGAGGATCGCAAGGATTCTTGGCCTCCAATGTCCCACATCAAGAAGTGGGTATTCTTCACTACTATTTCTTCTACATTACTTCCTATAGTTGGAGACGTATGAACCACTTCATTCATCAAACTGAAATGAAAAGGGAAGTTTAGAAGAAAATATTCTGAGAGCTTGTACAAAAAGGTGAAGAACAAGTTTTTATATGGTTTTAAAGACCCAGCCTTCTTTTGAAACTTTGTTTACAAGTTAAAAACAGTATTTGCCAGAAAATGAATTACTTTTATTTAGCAGAGGCCCTAGAGAATAAAATGGTGAGTTTTGCAATTTTTTTGTAGAACACAGGATATTTGTGCAGCGTTTTTTCTAAATCAATTTTTAGGGGGGGGAGGGGGGTGGGACTGGATATTTGTCTTACCGTAAATTCTTTCTCTGATGTTTATTGACAGACACAGCTCCATATCTTCTTTGACCCTTGGATTATGCTGCTCTCCTTGGGAGTAGGACACTATGCGGAAAATAATGGACTACACCTATAGGGCAGCCCCAGGGCAGCATATACTCCCACTTCCTGTCATAGGACTTCAGTTTTGTAACAAGCTGTGTCAGAATACATAATCCAACAGAGGGGTGGGTGCTGTGTTCGTCAATGAACATCAGAGAAAAGAAAATTTTACGGTAAGACAAAAATCCAGTGCTCTTTAGTTCATTGACGGACACAGCTCCATATCTTCTTTGACCCTTGGGACATCCCAAAGCAGTGTCAACACGAAGTGTGGGAAAAACCAGCAATAAATATATTTCCCAAAAGAGCTCAAACTTAGCCAACCAGGTAAACCAGGAGCTCAACCAGGAACAACTAGAGCTCACCTACCAAAAAAAACACCATCAAGATGCAGGAGCCTCTGCAACAGCAGCCTCCGCAGATGCGAGCACATCCACCTTGTAAAACTTTGTGAATGTATGTACAGACAACCAGGTGGCCGCCTTGCAAACCTGTACCACTGACGCGTGATGGCGAAAAGCCCAGGAGGCACTAATCTCCCTTATAGAACTCGACTTAACAGGGAAAGGAGGAACCTGACCCTTCATAGAATAGGTCTGCACCACTGTTTGCCTGAACCATCTGGAAATTGTCGCAGCAGATTCAGCCTGCCCCTTACTAGAACCATCCGTAAGGACAAACAAGATCTGATTTGCGAATTGACTCAGTTGCCGCCAAGTACACCTTGATAGCCTGAACCACATCCAGGGAAAGCAAGGCAACTTCTTTTGGATGTTTTCCTCTTAGGACATAATGAAGGCAACACAATTTCTTCATTTAAGTGGAACCCAGAGACAACCTTAGGAAGGAACGACTGACAGGGACATAGTACCGCTTTGTCCCTGTGAACCACCAGGTAAGGTGACCGACAGGACAACTTAGCCAGTTCTGAGACCCTGCGTGCAGAAGTAATAGCTACCAAGAAAGCCACCATCTGTGACAGAGTAAGCAGAGGAAGTTCAAAAATATTTTCAAAAGGCGGTTTTTGAAGAACCGACAGTACCAGATTAAGATCACACGGAGGCACTGGGGATCTTACCGAGGAGCCAGATGGCGAACCCCCTGCACGAAGGTGTGAACCAAGGAATTTGTGGCCAATGGGTGTTGAAAAAAAAAAATAGATTGCCAAAGCTGAAATCTGATCATTGATGGTAACCAGGGCCAAACACTGATCTTACACCTCTTTGTGGTTCCCCCCAAGACTCACACCAACATACGCCTTCCAAACGCAACGATAAACCTTCCTAGAAATAGATTTTCTAGCTTTTAACAGAGTAGGAATTACCGAATCTGACAATCCTTTGTTCTTTAGTACCTGTCTTTCAATAGCCAAGCCGTTAAAGCCAGCGACTGTAAAGCAGGATGTTTCCAAAAACACATGACTCACCAGACAACAGCAGTCTGGGTCATTATATATATCATCTGAAGAGGGCCCTGTCCTACATTTGAATCATTGGATATGGAAAGGTTGGGAGACAAGGATTTCGGGCACTAAATTTCCATAAAATTGCTTTTTATTAAACAAACATTTTAAAAAACATCTAGCGATACAAGCAGATGAGAGAAATCTACATTGAACATGAGACCAGAAAACGGTCGACAGTATCAGATATAGTCTTGCATGAAGTGCTAGACCTTCATATAGTGTAGGAACAGTTGTGTACAGAACAAGTTGTATTGTGCATACATCCAATGTAATATACTTCAAGGCAGACAGAGGCTGCCGGCGGACACCTCGATGCTCAGGGTGCCAGTCAGCAGGGTCGGCCGAAGTTTACAGTAAATATATGGTATACATTACTCATGACAGTTTGCTCAACATGTTTCGCCTTCTCGGTGAAAGCTTCGTCTGGAGCTTAATAATTGTTTTGTCTGTACATTGTATATTCTGAACTTTTTTGGAACTGTAACGAGGAGGACTAAACGACGGTCACTGAGCTCATAAATGGGGGAGCCGATGTTCACAAGGAGTGTAAATACAAACGCTCCTGTGTGTTTGTATCGATCCTGCAGAATACTTTGTTAAGATAGAGATAGGTTAAACCTGCCTTGTAAGTGGCAGACACCTGATGAGCCAAATTCCGTCATGGATGTCCTCCCCGGATGGGGAACCGCCGCCATGGCGGCGGTTCCCCATCCGGGGAGGACATCCATGACGGAATTTGGCTCATCAGGTGTCTGCCACTTACAAGGCAGGTTTAACCTATCTCTATCTTAACAAAGTATTCTGCAGGATCGATACAAACACACAGGAGCGTTTGTATTTACACTCCTTGTGAACATCGGCTCCCCCATTTATGAGCTCAGTGACCGTCGTTTAGTCCTCCTCGTTACAGTTCCAAAAAAGTTCAGAATATACAATGTACAGACAAAACAATTATTAAGCTCCAGACGAAGCTTTCACCGAGAAGGTGAAACATGTTGAGCAAACTGTCATGAGTAATGTATACCATATATTTACTGTAAACTTCGGCCGACCCTGCTGACTGGCACCCTGAGCATCGAGGTGTCCGCCGGCAGCCTCTGTCTGCCTTGAAGTATATTACATTGGATGTATGCACAATACAACTTGTTCTGTACACAACTGTTCCTACACTATATGAAGGTCTAGCACTTCATGCAAGACTATATCTGATACTGTCGACCGTTTTCTGGTCTCATGTTCAATGTAGATTTCTCTCATCTGCTTGTATCGCTAGATGTTTATTAAAATGTTTGTTTAATAAAAAGCAATTTTATGGAAATTTAGTGCCCGAAATCCTTGTCTCCCAACCTTTCCATATCCAATGTAAAGCAGGATGGAAGAGCGGTCCTTGAGACAAAAGATCTTCTGAGAGGGAGTCGCCAAGGGGCATCTTCTACCAGTTTTACCAGGCCTGCTTACCAAGACCGTCGAGACCAGTCTGGGGCCACCAGAATGACTGGAATCACTTCTGCAGAAATCTCGGCAGAAGCTGTAGCTGGGGAAAGGCATATATTAGACAATACTGGCCCCAAGGGCCAGTATCTGCCAGAGGATCCCGAGACCTTGCCACAAACCTCTGAATGTTCTGGTTAAGGCGAGAGGCTAACAGGTCCACATCTGGGGTCCCCCACCAGAGAGACAGTAGTTAAAACACCTCCGGGTGAAGGAACCATTCGCCCGGACTCAGGGCCTGCCGACTTAAGTAGTCCTGCCAAAATGTTCCACCCCTGGAATGTGCACAGCAGAGGGCTGAAACAAAGCGCTCTGCCCACCTTAGAATGCTGGCCACTTCTTTGCCGCTAGGGCACTTTTAGTGCCCCATTGATGATTGACATATGCCACAGCTGTGGCGTATCCAATTGGAACCTCCCGGATCCCCTGCAGATTATCCATCCACTGGGACAGCCAGTTCACCCGAATTTTGCGGATATTGATCAGCAGGCTGAATTCCTCCCGAAACCAAACTCCCTGGGCCGATTCCATGCCCAAAACACTTCTCCACCCAGACAGACTGGCTTTCATGAAAACCACCGGCCAGTACAGGGGGGGGGGGGGGGGGGGGGGAGTAAGAAATTTCCCTGCCGAAGCGCCAGGGAACGGAGCCACCACGGCAAGGATCCCCAACAGGACCAGATTGTCCAGAGACTGAGGATTCTTGTCCCATTTTGCCAAACTCTCCTTTTGCAGAGGTCTGGTATGAAACTGAGCAAACGGAACCGCCTCGAAGGTGGAGACCATCAAACCCAGCAGAAGTCCTAAGAGATAACGGGGGCCGAATCGCATCCGGCAACTTTAGCAGTTTTGTTTCTGGAAAAAACACCCAAGCCAGGGCTGTATCCAGAGTCAGGCCCAGGAAGTCCAATCTGTTGGATGGATTCAGAGCTGATTTTTGAAAATTCAGCATTCAGCCGAACTCTTGCAGAGTTCGCACAGTGATGTCCAAATCGTTCTGTAGGACAGACAGGGACTCTGTTCACAGAAGGAGATCATCCAGGTAGTCCAGTACCGCACTACCCCTGTGCCTGAGCAAGGCTAACACCGGGGCCAACACTTTTGTGAACACCTGGTGCCTGGCATATATTGGGATATTAAGGTAAGCGTCCATGATATCAATAGAGGGCAGAAAATCCCCTTGATGAAGGGATGCCAATGCCACTGCACAAAGCGGTTCAGGGCCTTGAGGTCCAAGATTGGACGTACCTTGCCTTCCATCCTGGGAACAGTAAATAGGTTTGAATAAAACCCCTCAAAATGTTCTGACTCTTCAACTGGTACAATGACGGGGAAAGGCGAAGGTTGGAAGGAAAGAACCTCGCCGGAGGCAAGGACCGAAATTCGATCTTAATCTATGTAACTGGACCAACTCGTGGACCCATTTGTCTTGAATGAAGGAGACCACGGGTCCGGAAAGAAGCACCCCATGTACAGAGGAGGGCGCCTCTTCAGGCAGAGAAGGACTTGTCTGCGGGGCAAGTGGGACCCGCTTTTGATATACCAACCCAGGTTCTCTTGGAACCTCCAGAGAATGTACGTGAGGATTTAGAACCCATTTCCTGCGGGACAAAAGGGCCGCTTGTGGGTAGAGAAGACAGGCCCACATTTGCAACAAGGCTCTGCTTTTAGTAACCTGCGGAAACAGGGTGCTCTTACCTCCCGTGAAACCTTTAATGATCTTCCACAGGAATTCCAAACAAGCGGTCCCCCACAAAGGAGATCCGTCCGCACATTTTTGGAGGCCTGGTGCGCAAACCAGCATTTCAGCCAAATCATGCAGTGAAGAGTCATCGCAGTCACAGACAACCTGCATGCCAAAGGGGCAGATATATTGTAAACCCTGTATCAACTGATCCGCTAGCTCAGGGGGATGCTGACCCCCTTCCAAATCCTGGCATAGAAGCTTTTCCCATTCCATCAAGGCCTGGGAGACCAAGGTTATGGCAAACACCGGCCTCAAAATTGAACCTGCCACGGTAAAAAGGTAGCGGACCAGAGATTCCGCCTTCCTGTCTACAGGGTCTTTAAAAGACAGAGCGTCCTCCACTGGCAGCAATGTGACTTTTTTTTAACCTGGAAACCTGAGAATCCCCACCGGTGGAACGGTCAGTTTCTTTAAAAAGGGACTCCTCAAAAGGATACCTCTTAGCGAAACGCTTGGGTATCCAAACCATGCGTTTAGGGGAACCCCACTGACTAGTGACAATCGCATCGAAATAGGCAGGAAAAGGCAACACCTTAGTCGCCTTGGATGGTCTGCGGGTACCAAATTGCACCGGTGCAGCATTAGCTGTGTCCTTCATTTTTAAAATGTCCCGCACCGATACAATCAGTGCCTACATCAGGGACTTATCTTGCGCAGATGTAGTGGAAGAGGAATCATCCTCACTGTTAGAGCACTCAGCGTGTGTGGACGCAGACCCCGTGAGGAGACTCGCGTCCGCGCAGCCGAATCAGCCTCAGAAGTTGAGGATGCAGGTGAAGGCTGGGGGCACTTTTTGCTAGGTCTTTTTTGAAAGGACATATCCACTTTGGACACCAAGGACTGCAGGGCCGCCGACATGGCTGCCAGGGCGGACTAAGCTTGAGAATGGGTCAGGTTGAGACACGTGCTCTAGGTATCGTGTGCATCCTCGCAAGGCATTTCACTTGCAGATCAGCCCCCGTCCAGTGGGGCTATGTCGTAGCCGACAAAGCGCGGAGCTGTCCAGACTGAGAAGACCGTAAGGATCTAGGATATCCAGCGTGTCAACCAGTCTAGCAGTTGGATTGTAGTTGTCACTGGAACAGACTTGATTGTAGAGAAAACAAAAAGGAAAAAAGTTAATTTTAAAAAGGAAAAAATGCGAGGACCAGCAGGGAGCTAGGTCCTTATTTCTGACTAGGCAGAAAAAAAACTGAAGTGCTATAGTAGGAAGTGGGATTATGCCCCCTGAGACTGCCCATAGGTCTAGTCATGCTTTTTCCTGCCTAGTGTCCTACTCCTGTAGGGGGCAGTATCACCCAAAGGTTAAGAATAATCAGGAGCTATGTCCATCAAAGTGTTTTTACACATTTTCCTCAATTTTTTTTTTATTGCTGTCACAAGAAATGTAAACCTCACTTGTGAAAGCAATCAGCAGTGAACTGTACTCTTTATGGAGAGATCTGGGGTCTAATAGACTGCACATGTCTCCTGTGCCCTAAAAGCTTATCACACCAAGATCTGTGTGTTCAGATGCCATTCCCATTTATAAATGGTGCTGTTTACATCTGGGGAAACTGAAGTGATCACAGCACTCGTCTCTTCCGGTTTAATCGAAGACCTTTCCGGTCCTCTGTGACCTCTAACATAAGCCGGATTCAGTTTCTGTATCTGTGGTGGGATGGAGATACTGGCTGAAGACGCCACCACCTCTAAAAGCAATCCAGTGGCCAATTAGCCGCTGGGATGGCTTTTATATAAAAGCCGGCTGTTGGCTGAAAAGAATACCAGGATTAAGTCTGTAGCTGCAGGCATCATCCTGGTATAGATCACTTCAAACCTGTAACGTAAATGTACGTTGGGAGGCCTAGAAGTGGATAAAAACTGAGAAAGGTTGGAATCTGAATATGAAGGATTAACAGTTTTATCTCAAATCTCTGACAGCCGGTTCACACTAGAAACTGCATGCAAACCACACAAGAACACTGTTCGGGTTCGGTTCCTGTGTGATTCACATGCAGTTCTATGCAGTGCCATTTCAGCCCACTCATTTTTAATAGGCTGAAATTGCTACACACCAACAGTAGTGCATGCACTATTTTAGGAAACACTGCAATCAGATCGCATGGTACCTTTGTACCATGCGACCTGGTGAAGGCAAACACACACTGCATTCTCAACCTGCATTTTGGGGGTCATTAACTTATTGAGTGTTGAACGTGGTGCAGGAAACACGCACGGAACACAGGTTTCCAAAACCACGTTCTGGTGTAAACTGCCTCTAAGGCCTTGTTCACACAGGCGTACTTAAATGTAAAAAGCCATGCAATGACCATGTTTGCCTGCATGGGGGATGTACAGGGCACCCTTACACAGATGTCAAACTGGGTACAATGGTTGTGTCCCACTTGATCTGAATGGACTGCCTACGCAGGGATGCACAGAACACCTGCGTATTCCCATGTAGGCAGTCCCATTCATATCAATTGGGATGCATCATGCAGTGGCTGCACAGACACAGCGGCTATTGCCAATTTGACATTGTTTGGGTGTGGATGCCTGTGCATACCCATGCAGGTCCACAAACACAGAGAATTTGAGTTTGGGGACACCCACACAGATGTCAAATAGTATGTATACTACACTGCAGCTTACAAATTTTTAGATTTGTTGGCTGCATGCGTTTTTGTTTATTAGCACTTTAAAAAGCCCACATGAACAAGGCCTAAAATAGAAGAGACCACAGATACATAAAAAATAAGCAGATTTAAAAAAAAACAAAAAAAAAAACAAACACATAGGGGTTTATACAATAGGTCACCTTATCTACCACAATAGGTGTTTTTTTTTTTTTTTTAAGAAGTTACTAAATACTTACAACTGATACAGTATAGTAGTCTTTCCTGCATTATCAAGCCCAACAATGATCACCTTGTGTTCTGTAGAAGAAAAAATAAAAATTATTAACTTCCCTTTTGCACAAAAGTGACAACCGCTAGTCTACCAAATACTTTATATCACTGTAAACAGGGTCCTGTCCAAGCAGTGGTGTACAATGAATAGTTACGGGAGACAAGAATGCGCTTGGCGATTCTAGTGGAAATTTGCCCCAGTTTCAGGTCCGAATTGAGGCCTGACTCGTGCCTAAAACCGAGAACGTGGAAGTATCGGACCCCTGCTGTGACCTGCATCCGAATTCAGTGTGAACCCGGCCTTAAGGCAAAAAGGGTCCAACCGGGTACTATCAAGGTGTACCTAATAAAGTGGCCTATTTGTCTAACAGTTATATCTACATTTCGATAATCTTTTTACTCGCCTAGCAGTTTTACTTCTGGCATGTTTTAGAGGATCTAATTAGTAAATACTTATTTGTGCATATACAGTATCCTTGTATCCACGCGGTTTACTTATTAAACCGCATCCATATACTGTAATACAGTTACATCTTTCCTCTGTGAGGATGTCATTTACAATGGCAGTACCCCGTAGTCAAGCAAATACCAACTGTAAATAATCAGATGACATCACAAAGCACCAAATATTTTCTAGAACATCACAACTACCACCAGATTCCAGTTTTGCTCCAACTCTTCCCAATAGCAGTAGATAACCTGAGATGATAGCTGACTGAATCAGCTGTTTTTGAATTGTGACTGTTAGTAAACATTCCCCATTAGATACTGTTCAAACCTGAGAAGCAATAATGCTGGATCTACCCACCTCCCCCACATTCCCTGTACACTGAAATGACCAGATACATTAGTATGAGAAATGTTCCCATGGGAAAAGGTCTGCCTAGGTGGTCATAATGGGATGGCTGTTGACAAGGATCACTGTATAGCAGTGCAGACATCTCTTACATGCTTAAACCCAAAACAATATGCAACATATTGCAGCTTACTAATCATTCGAGGTGATGACTGCATTCGTTTTGTATTTTTAGTCTATTGTCCTTCTGTTTTCACCTGGTGATCTGACCAGTAACAAACGCTGTTCTTTGTAAGCACGCCTCCAAAAAAGAAAAAACTGGTAAAAAGAGGGAAAAAGCCTAAAAAAAAAAAAATAGAAAAATGCCACCACATCTAATGATTGGTAAGCTGCAAAATGTTACATTTTTGGTTTTGGATCATCACTTTAAATGGTTTGTCTCCTCCCTTTTACGGACACAATCTGCAAGAAAGCATGTTCTTTTACAAGATTAATATAAAGGAGTTAATAGCTGGTTGAACCTCTTGGCAGGAATGACTTCAAGCGTGTGCTTTCAGTAGCTCTGGATCCAACCTGCTTAACATTCAGGAGGAATTTGTGACCCTACTGCATGATCTCAGACACATTTGTAGGTTGTTTGGTGTAAAAGGCTCGCTTGAGGTCATTCCACAGCATCTCTGTGAGGTTAGGGTCGGGCCCTCCAACAGGCTCATTTTCTTTTTCTGAAGCCAGTCTAATAGATTTACTTCAATGTTAACCACCTTGGCGGTAATCCCGAGCGTGACTCGGGGTTGATTTTTTCTATCAGGAGCGGTAACCCCGAGTCACGCTCGGGGTGGATGTGCAGAGAGCGCTGCGGTGTTCTCTTACCTTGTCCTGGCGATCCAGCGATGATCTCTCATTGCTGTGACCGCCAGCCGAGAGTCCCGCCGCTCCTCTGTCCTCCGTCAGTGTGATCACTTCCTAGTTCCGTTCCCTGCAGCAGCAATGCTGCATGGGAGCGGAACTAGGGAGGGAAATTAAAAAAAAAAAAAAACGTTGCACAAAACACATTTTATAATATATTATACATATACATATATATACACACACACACACATATACATATATACATATATATATATCACACACACACACATACACACACACACACGTATCTATATATAATGCATGAATTATAATCTAATAATATAATTTTATTATATATATATATATATTAAATAATATTATTGATTCGATTATAATTCACGCGTTTGTGTTTCAAATTTATCACATCTGGGATGTCTACTAGAGTCTTGTTTTGGTCAGGTTTAAGTCAGTAATTACTAAGAATTGTAGGCCTATAATACATAACGCCAAATTTCCATGAAAAGAATTGTACCGCTTTTGGTATGTAATTCCTGACAGAATCATACCGCCAGGGAGGTTAAGGGCCATTGTCCTGCTGCAACATACATCTTCTACCAAGCAGCCACACTGACATTATTCTGTAAGAAATTGATAGACTTGGGAATTCATTTTCCCTTTGATGATGGCAAGAGTTCCAGGCCCTGAAGCAGCAAAGCAAGGCCAAGTTCTGATGTTCTCTCCACCATACCTCACCGTTTAGATGATGTTTTGATATTAGAAAGCTGTGCCCTTTTGGTGCCATACTTAACGCTAAGAATGAGTCCTGAATTCAATTCAACTTTTGTTTTATTAGTCCACAAATCATATTTCCAATAGCACAGATTTTCCATATAATGTTGGTACTCCCAATGTTCAATATTCTGATCCAGTATATACCTTCACCACACCAAAAGTGTTCCCCTTAGGAATGGACACTCAGAGTTATAACGATCATGCGCCTGTAAGCATAGGTTGCTTGCACCCTTGAAAATCAGGATCACCTCTGCTACCACCGGATGACCAATGTACTCGAGTATCCTCAGGGACCAGACCGTACCAAAAAAATGGAATAGGAGACACAATAGTGTAATACTGTCTTGCAGTTTTTTATTTAACACAACACACCAAAGCAAACCCCCAAATCCAATCTGCTTACATCAGATAAAATTGTTCCAAGCATTAAAATGATAATCAAGTCGTTATGGCCAGCTCACCGCTGCTGAATGGTTCTCTTTCAGCTTAGTCTGATGGCGAGATCTGGACTCCAGCCATGACATCTATGATCATCAAGGAGACAGCATGCCTGCGCTGACGCGTTTCGTCACATAGGACTTCTACCGAGGGTGGTAGCAGAGGTGATCCTGATTTTCAAGGGTGCAAGCAACCTATGCTTACAGGCGCATGATCGTTATAACTCTGGTGAGTGTCCATTCCTAAGGGGAACACTTTTGGTGTGGTGAAGGTGTATACTGGATCAGAATATTGAACACTGGGAGTACCAACATTATATGGAAAATCTGTGTTTCGTCAAACAAAGACTTTGATTGTTTTTATTTTTTTACGAGGACTATATGATTTACAATATGGTAACACATATTGAGCTCTGCTGTGTGTAATTAATGCTGAATATCCTCCAGTTTTAGTATTTATGACATTTTTCCATAGACTGTTTTTATTATTACAGTAGCTGCTATCAAGAAATTTTACAAGGTTTTTATGCATAATTTTAGTATTCAACTGTATGTTATATCCCTCACAACACTAAGCGCTGGGCGAGTGTTTGGAAGTTTCCCTTTTTTCAACCACTTTTATTGATATTTCCAATAGCGGTGCAGTTTACCAAGGTGCCCTGTGGCAAACATCAACTGTGTTCTTGGAGAGCAGCAACTTCCTTCGTGGTGTTCTGCCATCAATACAGGCATACCCCGTTATACGTACACTCACTTTACATACACTCGCGAGTACGGACACAACTTGGTCAGCTTGGATTTCTAACATTGGTGTCTATGGGAAATCGTGGTCAGCTTGACATGGCACTACTCCCAAACCATGACAGGGGTACCAAACTTATGGAGCATCGAGAGGGGACCCAGGACTACAACATATCCTATTTTGTGGTCGGCCAGCTTGCCTAGGTAATCTACCATATCATAGTCCTGGTTCCCCTTAACATGCTCCCCAAGCTTGGTGTCCTTGTCACTTATGGTTTTGGAGAGGTGCCATGTCAAGCTGACCAATATTTCCTATAGAGCTAGTGTATTTACATGCATGGAGAAGTGAAAAAAAGGTATTGCTTCACTTTAAGTACATTTTCGTTTTACATACATGCTCTGGTCCCATTCTGTACTAAAAAGTGGGGTATGCCTGTATCCTGACAGCTTAAAGACTTGCATTAGTAGACTCATGATCAGGGATGTTTGATAGTTCCAGTGATGTCTGTTACTCATGGGTTGATCGTTCCCTCACTAAGTATTCTGGAATGTTCCTTGTGAGCCACCTTAGCTGGGCGCCCACTTCTAGGAAGCGTAACCACAGTACTAAAACGGTCTCCATTTATAGACAATTTGTCGGGCAACTGACAGATGCCCAACACTTTGGAAAGAGATATAATGTAATCTCAGTCTTATGCAGATCACTACTTTTGATGGTATGTCTTCAGACAGCACCTTTTTGCAATGCATGGTTCATATAAACCAATGCTTCTTATGAACATCAATCTTAAAATGTAGCTGTAAAACACACCTCAGAACTCCTTTCATGAACCACTTCGGGACGGCCCGTGTATTGACGTTACTACTTTGACGTGAAATACTGGAGTAATGGCAGCAGATAACCCCAGTATTTTCCTACACAGCAGGCAGGCCTCTTTCAAATAAAAGTAGTCCCAGCGGAGGATTCGCTGCAGGATCACTTTTATGGGCGGTGGGAGAGGTGCCCACCCACCTCCTGCAGCTTCGGTAATCTTCACAGCTTGCCGGAGCCGTCAGTAGCAGGGAAAACAATCCAGTCCTTTCAGCTTATATGTAAGAAGTCAAGATGGCCCCCAATCGACTCAACCTTGGAGGCCAGGAGCGACATCATACGTCGATAAGCCCAACAACCTTAACGGGCCGATTTGTTTTTAAGGGTAGATGGGAGATAAAATAGGAAAAAAATAAAATTAAAGCGCCGCGCCTCCGTTAGCTCACGTGCAGAAGCGAATGCATTCGCAAGTCACGCCTGCGTATCTAAAACTGTGTTCAAACCACACGTGAGGCATCGCCGCGATCATTGGAGCAACAGCAAAAATTCCAGCCCTGGACCTCCTCCAACTCTAAACCGGTATCCTGCAGACATTTTTATGAAGATTTTTAAGTACCAATGTTTGTCGCCATTCCACGAGCGTGCGCAATTTTGAAGCATGACATGTTGGGTATTCATTTACTCGGCATAACATCTTTCACATTATAGAAAATAAATTGGGCTAGTATAGATGGTGGTACTCTCAGTAGGATGATACATGGGGGAGGGGTAGTAGTATAGATGGTGGTACTCTCAGTAGGATGATACATGGGGGGGAGGGGTAGTAGTATAGATGGAGGTACTCTCAGTAGGATGATACATGTGGGGGAGGGGTAGTAGTATAGATGGAGGTACTCTCAGTAGGAGGATACATGGGGGGGGAGGGGTAGTAGTATAGATGGAGGTACTCTCAGGAGGATACATGTGGGGGAGGGGTAGTAGTATAGATGGTGGTACTCTCAGTAGGAGGATACATGGGGGGAGGGGTAGTAGTATAGATGGTGGTACTCTCAGTAGGAGGATACATGGGGGAGGGGTAGTAGTATTGATGGTGGTACTCTCAGTAGGAGGATACATGGGGGGAGGGGTAGTAGTATAGATGGTGGTACTCTCAGTAGGAGGATACATGGGGGAGGGGTAGTAGTATTGATGGTGGTACTCTCAGTAGGATGATACATGGGGGAGGGGGTAGTAGTATAGATGGTGGTACTCTCAGTAGGATGATACATGGGGGGAGGGGTAGTAGTATAGATGGTGGTACTCTCAGTAGGATGATACATGGGGGGAGGGGTAGTAGTATAGATGGTGGTACTCTCAGTAGGAGGATACATGGGGGGAGGGGTAGTAGTATAGATGGTGGTACTCTCAGTAGGATACATGGGGGAGGGGTAGTAGTATAGATGGTGGTACTCTCAGTAGGAGGATACATGGGGGGGAGGGGTAGTAGTATTGATGGAGGTACTCTCAGTAGGAGGATACATGGGGGGAGGGGTAGTAGTATTGATGGAGGTACTCTCAGTAGGATGATACATGGGAGAGGGGTAGTAGTATTGATGGTGGTACTCTCAGTAGGATTATACATGGGGGGAGGGGTAGTAGTATTGATGGTGGTACTCTCAGTAGGATGATACATGGGGGAGGGGTCGTAGTATTGATGGAGGTACTCTCAGTAGGATGATACATGGGGGGGAGGGGTAGTAGTATAGATGGTGGTACTCTCAGTAGGAGGATACATGGGGGGAGGGGTAGTAGTATTGATGGTGGTACTCTCAGTAGGAGGATACATGGGGGAGGGGTAGTAGTATAGATGGTGGTACTCTCAGTAGGATACATGGGGGGGAGGGGTAGTAGTATTGATGGTGGTACTCTCAGTAGGAGGATATATGGGGGAGGGGTAGTAGTATAGATGGTGGTACTCTCAGTAGGAGGATATATGGGGGGAGGGGTAGTAGTATTGATGGAGGTACTCTCAGTAGGAGGATACATGAGGGAGGGGTCGTAGTATTGATGGTGGTACTCTCAGTAGGAGGATACATGAGGGAGGGGTAGTAGTATAGATGGTGGTACTCTCATTAGGACCATACATGGGGGGAGGGGAAGTAGTATAGATGGAGGTACTCTCAGTAGGAGGATACATGGGGGGAGGGGTAGTAGTATAGATGGTGGTACTCTCAGTAGGATGATACATGGGGGAGGGGTAGTAGTATTGATGGAGGTACTCTCAGTAGGAGGATACATGGGGGGAGGGGTAGTAGTATTGATGGTGTTACTCTCAGTAGGATGATACATGGGGGAGGGGTAGTAGTATAGATGGAGGTACTCTCAGTAGGAGGATACATGGGGGGAGGGGTAGTAGTATAGATGGAGGTACTCTCAGTAGGAGGATACATGGAGGGAGGGGTAGTAGTATTGATGGAGGTACTCTCAGTAGGATACATGGGGGAGGGGTAGTAGTATAGATGGAGGTACTCTCAGTAGGATACATGGGGGAGGGGTAGTAGTATAGATGGTGGTACTCTCAGTAGGAGGATACATGGGGGAGGGGTAGTAGTATTGATGGTGGTACTCTTAGTAGGAGGATAGATGGGGGGGAGGGGTAGAAGTATTGATGGTGGTACTCTCAGTAGGAGGATACATGGGGGGAGGGGTAGTAGTATAGATGGAGGTACTCTCAGTAGGAAGATACATGGGGGAGGGGTAGTAGTATAGATGGTGGTACTCTCAGTAGGATGATACATGGGGGGGAGGGGTAGTAGTATAGATGGAGGTACTCTCAGTAGGATGATACATGGGGGGAGGGGTAGTAGTATTGATGGAGGTACTCTAAGTAGGAGGATACATGGGGGGAGGGGTAGTAGTATAGATGGTGGTACTCTCAGTAGGAGGATACATGGGGGGAGGGGTAGTAGTATTGATGGAGGTACTCTAAGTAGGAGGATACATGGGGGGAGGGGTAGTAGTATAGATGGTGGTACTCTCAGTAGGAGGATACATGGGGGGAGGGGAAGTAGTATTGAAGGTATTACTCTCAGTAGGAGGATACATGGGGGAGGGGTAGCAGTATTGATGGAGGTACTCTCAGTAGGAAGATACATGGGGGAGGGGTAGTAGTATAGATGGTGGTACTCTCAGTAGGAGGATACATGGGGGGAGGGGTAGTAGTATAGATGGTGGTACTCTCAGTAGGATACATGGGGGAGGGGTAGTAGTATAGATGGTGGTACTCTCAGTAGGAGGATACATGGGGGGGAGGGGTAGTAGTATAGATGGTGGTACTCTCAGTAGGAAGATACATGGGGGGGAGGGGTAGTAGTATTGATGGAGGTACTCTCAGTAGGAGGATACATGGGGGGAGGGGTAGTAGTATTGATGGAGGTACTCTCAGTAGGATGATACATGGGAGAGGGGTAGTAGTATTGATGGTGGTACTCTCAGTAGGATTATACATGGGGGGAGGGGTAGTAGTATTGATGGTGGTACTCTCAGTAGGATGATACATGGGGGAGGGGTCGTAGTATTGATGGAGGTACTCTCAGTAGGATGATACATGGGGGGGAGGGGTAGTAGTATAGATGGTGGTACTCTCAGTAGGAGGATACATGGGGGGAGGGGTAGTAGTATTGATGGTGGTACTCTCAGTAGGAGGATACATGGGGGAGGGGTAGTAGTATAGATGGTGGTACTCTCAGTAGGATACATGGGGGGGGGAGGGGTAGTAGTATTGATGGTGGTACTCTCAGTAGGAGGATATATGGGGGAGGGGTAGTAGTATAGATGGTGGTACTCTCAGTAGAAGGATATATGGGGGGAGGGGTAGTAGTATTGATGGAGGTACTCTCAGGAGGATACATGGGGGAGGGGTAGTAGTATTGATGGTGGTACTCTCAGTAGGAGGATATATGGGGGAGGGGTAGTAGTATAGATGGTGGTACTCTCAGTAGGAGGATATATGGGGGGAGGGGTAGTAGTATTGATGGAGGTACTCTCAGTAGGAGGATACATGAGGGAGGGGTCGTAGTATTGATGGTGGTACTCTCAGTAGGAGGATGCATGAGGGAGGGGTAGTAGTATAGATGGTGGTACTCTCAGTAGGACCATACATGGGGGGAGGGGAAGTAGTATAGATGGTGGTACTCTCAGTAGGATGATACATGGGGGGAGGGGTAGTAGTATAGATGGTGGTACTCTCAGTAGGAAGATACATGGGGGGAGGGGTAGTAGTATTGATGGAGGTACTCTCAGTAGGAGGATACATGGGGGGAGGGGTAGTAGTATTGATGGAGGTACTCTCAGTAGGAAGATACATGGGGGAGGGGTAGTAGTATTGATGGTGTTACTCTCAGTAGGAGGATACATGGGGGAGGGGTAGCAGTATTGATGGAGGTACTCTCAGTAGGAAGATACATGGGGGAGGGGTAGTAGTATTGATGGTGTTACTCTCAGTAGGATGATACATGGGGGAGGGGTAGTAGTATAGATGGAGGTACTCTCAGTAGGAGGATACATGGGGGGAGGGGTAGTAGTATAGATGGAGGTACTCTCAGTAGGAGGATACATGGAGGGAGGGGTAGTAGTATTGATGGAGGTACTCTCAGTAGGATACATGGGGGAGGGGTAGTAGTATAGATGGTGGTACTCTCAGTAGGAGGATACATGGGGGAGGGGTAGTAGTATTGATGGTGGTACTCTTAGTAGGAGGATACATGGGGGGGAGGGGTAGAAGTATTGATGGTGGTACTCTCAGTAGGAGGATACATGGGGGGAGGGGTAGTAGTATAGATGGAGGTACTCTCAGTAGGAAGATACATGGGGGAGGGGTAGTAGTATAGATGGTGGTACTCTCAGTAGGATGATACATGGGGGGGAGGGGTAGTAGTATAGATGGAGGTACTCTCAGTAGGATGATACATGGGGGGAGGGGTAGTAGTATAGATGGTGGTACTCTCAGTAGGAGGATACATGGGGGGAGGGGTAGTAGTATTGATGGAGGTACTCTAAGTAGGAGGATACATGGGGGGAGGGGTAGTAGTATAGATGGTGGTACTCTCAGTAGGAGGATACATGGGGGGAGGGGAAGTAGTATTGAAGGTATTACTCTCAGTAGGAGGATACATGGGGGAGGGGTAGCAGTATTGATGGAGGTACTCTCAGTAGGAAGATACATGGGGGAGGGGTAGTAGTATAGATGGAGGTACTCTCAGTAGGAAGATACATGGGGGAGGGGTAGTAGTATAGATGGTGGTACTCTCAGTAGGATGATACATGGGGGGGAGCGGTAGTAGTATAGATGGAGGTACTCTCAGTAGGATGATACATGGGGGGAGGGGTAGTAGTATAGATGGTGGTACTCTCAGTAGGATGATACATGGGGGGAGGGGAAGTAGTATAGATGGTGGTACTCTCAGTAGGAGGATACATGGGGGAGGGGTAGTAGTATTGATGGTGGTACTCTCAGTAGGAGGATACATGGGGGGAGGGGTAGTAGTATTGATGGTGGTACTCTCAGTAGGATGATACATGGGGGGAGGGGAAGTAGTATAGATGGTGGTACTCTCAGTAGGATGATACATGGGGGGAGGGGTAGTAGCATTCATGGAGGTACTCTCAGTAGGAGGATACATGGGGGGAGGGGTAGTAGTATAGATGGTGGTACTCTCAGTAGGAGGATACATGGGGGAAGGGGTAGTAGTATTGATGGTGGTACTCTCAGTAGGAGGATACATGGGGGGGAGGGGTAGTAGTATAGATGGTGGTACTCTCAGTAGGAGGATACATGGGGGGAGGGGTAGTAGTATTGATGGAGGTACTCTCAGTAGGAAGATACATGGGGGAGGGGTAGTAGTATAGATGGAGGTACTCTCAGTAGGAGGATACATGGGGGGAGGGGTAGTAGTATAGATGGAGGTACTCTCAGTAGGAGGATACATGGGGGAGGGGTAGTAGTATTGATGGAGGTACTCTCAGTAGGAGGATATATGGGGGAGGGGTAGTAGTATTGATGGTGGTACTCTTAGTAGGAGGATACATGGGGGGGAGGGGTAGAAGTATTGATGGTGGTACTCTCAGTAGGAGGATACATGGGGGAGGGGTAGTAGTATAGATGGTGGTACTCTCAGTAGGAAGATACATGGGGGAGGGGTAGTAGTATAGATGGAGGTACTCTCAGTAGGAGGATACATGGGGGAGGGGTAGAAGTATTGATGGTGGTACTCTCAGTAGGATGATACATGGGGGAGGGGTAGAAGTATTGATGGTGGTACTCTCAGTAGGAGGATACATGGGGGGAGGGGTAGTAGTATTGATGGAGGTACTCTCAGTAGAATCTATGGGGGAGGGGTAGTAGTATAGATGGAGGTACTCTCAGTAGGAGGATACATGGGGGAGGGGTAGTAGTATTGATGGTGGTACTCTCAGTAGGAGGATACATGGGGGAGGGGTAGTAGTATTGATGGTGGTACTCTCAGTAGGAGGATACATGGGGGAGGGGTAGTAGTATTGATGGTGGTACTCTCAGTAGGAGGATACATGGGGGGAGGGGTAGAAGTATTGATGGTGGTACTCTCAGTAGAATCTATGGGGGAGGGGAAGTAGTATTAAAGGTGGTACTCTCAGTAGGAGGATACATGGGGGAGGGGTAGTAGTATAGATGGAGGTACTCTCAGTAGGAGGATATATGGGGGAGGGGTAGTAGTATTGATGGTGGTACTCTCAGGAGGATACATGGGGGGAGGGGTAGTAGTATAGATGGTGGTACTCTCAGTAGGACCATACATGGGGGGAGGGGTAGTAGTATAGATGGTGGTACTCTCAGTAGGAGGATATATGGGGGAGGGGTAGTAGTATAGATGGTGGTACTCTCAGTAGGAGGATATATGGGGGAGGGGTAGTAGTATTGATGGAGGTACTCTCAGTAGGAGGATACATGGGGGGAGGGGTAGTAGTATTGATGGTGGTACTCTCAGTAGGATGATATATGGGGGAGGGGTAGTAGTATAGATGGTGGTACTCTCAGTAGGAGGATATATGGGGGAGGGGTAGTAGTATTGATGGAGGTACTCTCAGTAGGATGATATATGGGGGAGGGGGTAGTAGTATAGATGGAGGTACTCTCAGTAGGAGGATATATGGGGGGAGGGGTAGTAGTATTGATGGAGGTACTCTCAGTAGGAGGATACATGGGGGAGGGGTAGTAGTATTGATGGTGGTACTCTCAGTAGGAGGATACATGGGGGGGAGGGTAGTAGTATTGATGGAGGTTCTCTCAGTAGGAAGATACATGGGGGGAGGGGTAGTAGTATAGATGGTGGTACTCTCAGTAGGATGATACATGGGGGAGGGGTAGTAGTATAGATGGAGGTACTCTCAGTAGGATGATACATGGGGGAGGGGTAGTAGTATTGATGGAGGTACTCTCAGTAGGAGGATACATGGGGGAGGGGTAGTAGTATTGATGGTGGTACTCTCAGTAGGACCATACATGGGGGGAGGGGTAGTAGTATAGATGGTGGTACTCTCAGTAGGAGGATATATGGGGGAGGGGGTAGTAGTATAGATGGAGGTACTCTCAGTAGGAGGATATATGGGGGGAGGGGTAGTAGTATTGATGGAGGTACTCTCAGTAGGAGGATACATGGGGGAGGGGTAGTAGTATTGATGGTGGTACTCTCAGTAGGAGGATACATGGGGGGAGGGGTAGTAGTATTGATGGAGGTACTCTCAGTAGGAAGATACATGGGGGAGGGGTAGTAGTATTGATGGTGGTACTCTCAGTAGGAGGATACATGGGGGGAGGGGTAGTAGTATAGATGGTGGTACTCTCAGTAGGAGGATACATGGGGGGAGGGGTAGTAGTATTGATAGAGGTACTCTCAGTAGGAGGATATATGGGGGAGGGGTAGTAGTATAGATGGTGGTACTCTCAGTAGGAGGATATATGGGGGGAGGGGTAGTAGTATAGATGGTGGTACTCTCAGTAGGAGGATACATGGGGGGAGGGGTAGTAGTATTGATGGTGGTACTCTCAGTAGGATGATATATGGGGGAGGGGTAGTAGTATAGATGGTGGTACTCTCAGTAGGATGATACATGGGGGAGGGGTCGTAGTATTGATGGAGGTACTCTCAGTAGGATGATACATGGGGGGGAGGGGTAGTAGTATAGATGGTGGTACTCTCAGTAGGAGGATACATGGGGGGAGGGGTAGTAGTATTGATGGTGGTACTCTCAGTAGGAGGATACATGGGGGAGGGGTAGTAGTATAGATGGTGGTACTCTCAGTAGGATACATGGGGGGGGGAGGGGTAGTAGTATTGATGGTGGTACTCTCAGTAGGAGGATATATGGGGGAGGGGTAGTAGTATAGATGGTGGTACTCTCAGTAGAAGGATATATGGGGGGAGGGGTAGTAGTATTGATGGAGGTACTCTCAGGAGGATACATGGGGGAGGGGTAGTAGTATTGATGGTGGTACTCTCAGTAGGAGGATATATGGGGGAGGGGTAGTAGTATAGATGGTGGTACTCTCAGTAGGAGGATATATGGGGGGAGGGGTAGTAGTATTGATGGAGGTACTCTCAGTAGGAGGATATATGGGGGGAGGGGTAGTAGTATAGATGGTGGTACTCTCAGTAGGACCATACATGGGGGGAGGGGAAGTAGTATAGATGGTGGTACTCTCAGTAGGATGATACATGGGGGGAGGGGTAGTAGTATAGATGGTGGTACTCTCAGTAGGAAGATACATGGGGGGAGGGGTAGTAGTATTGATGGAGGTACTCTCAGTAGGAGGATACATGGGGGGAGGGGTAGTAGTATTGATGGAGGTACTCTCAGTAGGAAGATACATGGGGGAGGGGTAGTAGTATTGATGGTGTTACTCTCAGTAGGAGGATACATGGGGGAGGGGTAGCAGTATTGATGGAGGTACTCTCAGTAGGAAGATACATGGGGGAGGGGTAGTAGTATTGATGGTGTTACTCTCAGTAGGATGATACATGGGGGAGGGGTAGTAGTATAGATGGAGGTACTCTCAGTAGGAGGATACATGGGGGGAGGGGTAGTAGTATAGATGGAGGTACTCTCAGTAGGAGGATACATGGAGGGAGGGGTAGTAGTATTGATGGAGGTACTCTCAGTAGGATACATGGGGGAGGGGTAGTAGTATAGATGGTGGTACTCTCAGTAGGAGGATACATGGGGGAGGGGTAGTAGTATTGATGGTGGTACTCTTAGTAGGAGGATACATGGGGGGGAGGGGTAGAAGTATTGATGGTGGTACTCTCAGTAGGAGGATACATGGGGGGAGGGGTAGTAGTATAGATGGAGGTACTCTCAGTAGGAAGATACATGGGGGAGGGGTAGTAGTATAGATGGTGGTACTCTCAGTAGGATGATACATGGGGGGGAGGGGTAGTAGTATAGATGGAGGTACTCTCAGTAGGATGATACATGGGGGGAGGGGTAGTAGTATAGATGGTGGTACTCTCAGTAGGAGGATACATGGGGGGAGGGGTAGTAGTATTGATGGAGGTACTCTAAGTAGGAGGATACATGGGGGGAGGGGTAGTAGTATAGATGGTGGTACTCTCAGTAGGAGGATACATGGGGGGAGGGGAAGTAGTATTGAAGGTATTACTCTCAGTAGGAGGATACATGGGGGAGGGGTAGCAGTATTGATGGAGGTACTCTCAGTAGGAAGATACATGGGGGAGGGGTAGTAGTATAGATGGAGGTACTCTCAGTAGGAAGATACATGGGGGAGGGGTAGTAGTATAGATGGTGGTACTCTCAGTAGGATGATACATGGGGGGGAGCGGTAGTAGTATAGATGGAGGTACTCTCAGTAGGATGATACATGGGGGGAGGGGTAGTAGTATAGATGGTGGTACTCTCAGTAGGATGATACATGGGGGGGAGCGGTAGTAGTATAGATGGAGGTACTCTCAGTAGGATGATACATGGGGGGAGGGGTAGTAGTATAGATGGAGGTACTCTCAGTAGGATGATACATGGGGGGAGGGGAAGTAGTATAGATGGTGGTACTCTCAGTAGGAGGATACATGGGGGAGGGGTAGTAGTATTGATGGTGGTACTCTCAGTAGGAGGATACATGGGGGGAGGGGTAGTAGTATTGATGGTGGTACTCTCAGTAGGATGATACATGGGGGGAGGGGAAGTAGTATAGATGGTGGTACTCTCAGTAGGATGATACATGGGGGGAGGGGTAGTAGCATTCATGGAGGTACTCTCAGTAGGAGGATACATGGGGGGAGGGGTAGTAGTATAGATGGTGGTACTCTCAGTAGGAGGATACATGGGGGAAGGGGTAGTAGTATTGATGGTGGTACTCTCAGTAGGAGGATACATGGGGGGGAGGGGTAGTAGTATAGATGGTGGTACTCTCAGTAGGAGGATACATGGGGGGAGGGGTAGTAGTATTGATGGAGGTACTCTCAGTAGGAAGATACATGGGGGAGGGGTAGTAGTATAGATGGAGGTACTCTCAGTAGGAGGATACATGGGGGGAGGGGTAGTAGTATAGATGGAGGTACTCTCAGTAGGAGGATACATGGGGGAGGGGTAGTAGTATTGATGGAGGTACTCTCAGTAGGAGGATACATGGGGGAGGGGTAGTAGTATAGATGGTGGTACTCTCAGTAGGAGGATACATGGGGGGAGGGGTAGTAGTATAGATGGAGGTACTCTCAGTAGGATGATACATGGGGGAGGGGTAGAAGTATTGATGGTGGTACTCTCAGTAGGAGGATACATGGGGGGAGGGGTAGTAGTATTGATGGAGGTACTCTCAGTAGGATGATACATGGGGGGAGGGGTAGTAGTATAGATGGTGGTACTCTCAGTAGGAGGATATATGGGGGAGGGGTAGTAGTATTGATGGTGGTACTCTTAGTAGGAGGATACATGGGGGGGAGGGGTAGAAGTATTGATGGTGGTACTCTCAGTAGGAGGATACATGGGGGAGGGGTAGTAGTATAGATGGTGGTACTCTCAGTAGGAAGATACATGGGGGAGGGGTAGTAGTATAGATGGAGGTACTCTCAGTAGGATGATACATGGGGGAGGGGTAGAAGTATTGATGGTGGTACTCTCAGTAGGAGGATACATGGGGGAGGGGTAGAAGTATTGATGGTGGTACTCTCAGTAGGATGATACATGGGGGAGGGGTAGAAGTATTGATGGTGGTACTCTCAGTAGGAGGATACATGGGGGGAGGGGTAGTAGTATTGATGGAGGTACTCTCAGTAGGATGATACATGGGGGAGGGGTAGTAGTATAGATGGAGATACTCTCAGTAGAATCTATGGGGGAGGGGTAGTAGTATAGATGGAGGTACTCTCAGTAGGAGGATACATGGGGGAGGGGTAGTAGTATTGATGGTGGTACTCTCAGTAGGAGGATACATGGGGGAGGGGTAGTAGTATTGATGGTGGTACTCTCAGTAGGAGGATACATGGGGGAGGGGTAGTAGTATTGATGGTGGTACTCTCAGTAGGAGGATACATGGGGGGAGGGGTAGAAGTATTGATGGTGGTACTCTCAGTAGAATCTATGGGGGAGGGGAAGTAGTATTAAAGGTGGTACTCTCAGTAGGAGGATACATGGGGGAGGGGTAGTAGTATAGATGGAGGTACTCTCAGTAGGAGGATATATGGGGGAGGGGTAGTAGTATTGATGGTGGTACTCTCAGGAGGATACATGGGGGGAGGGGTAGTAGTATAGATGGTGGTACTCTCAGTAGGACCATACATGGGGGGAGGGGTAGTAGTATAGATGGTGGTACTCTCAGTAGGAGGATATATGGGGGAGGGGTAGTAGTATAGATGGTGGTACTCTCAGTAGGAGGATATATGGGGGAGGGGTAGTAGTATTGATGGAGGTACTCTCAGTAGGAGGATACATGGGGGGAGGGGTAGTAGTATTGATGGTGGTACTCTCAGTAGGATGATATATGGGGGAGGGGTAGTAGTATTGATGGAGGTACTCTCAGTAGGATGATATATGGGGGAGGGGGTAGTAGTATAGATGGAGGTACTCTCAGTAGGAGGATATATGGGGGGAGGGGTAGTAGTATTGATGGAGGTACTCTCAGTAGGAGGATACATGGGGGAGGGGTAGTAGTATTGATGGTGGTACTCTCAGTAGGAGGATACATGGGGGGGAGGGTAGTAGTATTGATGGAGGTTCTCTCAGTAGGAAGATACATGGGGGGAGGGGTAGTAGTATAGATGGTGGTACTCTCAGTAGGAGGATACATGGGGGGAGGGGTAGTAGTATAGATGGTGGTACTCTCAGTAGGATGATACATGGGGGAGGGGTAGTAGTATAGATGGAGGTACTCTCAGTAGGATGATACATGGGGGAGGGGTAGTAGTATAGATGGAGGTACTCTCAGTAGGATGATACATGGGGGAGGGGTAGTAGTATTGATGGAGGTACTCTCAGTAGGAGGATACATGGGGGAGGGGTAGTAGTATTGATGGTGGTACTCTCAGTAGGACCATACATGGGGGGAGGGGTAGTAGTATAGATGGTGGTACTCTCAGTAGGAGGATATATGGGGGAGGGGGTAGTAGTATAGATGGAGGTACTCTCAGTAGGAGGATATATGGGGGGAGGGGTAGTAGTATTGATGGAGGTACTCTCAGTAGGAGGATACATGGGGGAGGGGTAGTAGTATTGATGGTGGTACTCTCAGTAGGAGGATACATGGGGGGAGGGGTAGTAGTATTGATGGAGGTACTCTCAGTAGGAAGATACATGGGGGAGGGGTAGTAGTATTGATGGTGGTACTCTCAGTAGGAGGATACATGGGGGGAGGGGTAGTAGTATAGATGGTGGTACTCTCAGTAGGAGGATACATGGGGGGAGGGGTAGTAGTATTGATGGAGGTACTCTCAGTAGGAGGATATATGGGGGAGGGGTAGTAGTATAGATGGTGGTACTCTCAGTAGGAGGATATATGGGGGGAGGGGTAGTAGTATAGATGGTGGTACTCTCAGTAGGAGGATACATGGGGGGAGGGGTAGTAGTATTGATGGTGGTACTCTCAGTAGGATGATATATGGGGGAGGGGTAGTAGTATAGATGGTGGTACTCTCAGTAGGAGGATACATGGGGGGAGGGGTAGTAGTATAGATGGTGGTACTCTCAGTAGGAGGATACATGGGGGAGGGGTAGTAGTATTGATGGAGGTACTCTCAGTAGGAGGATACATGGGGGAGGGGTAGTAGTATTGATGGTGGTACTCTCAGTAGGACCATACATGGGGGGAGGGGTAGTAGTATAGATGGTGGTACTCTCAGTAGGAGGATACATGGGGGGAGGGGTAGTAGTATAGATGGTGGTACTCTCAGTAGGAGGATACATGGGGGAGGGGTAGTAGTATTGATGGAGGTACTCTCAGTAGGAAGATACATGGGGGAGGGGTAGTAGTATTGATGGAGGTACTCTCAGTAGGAGGATACATGGGGGAGGGGTAGTAGTATTGATGGTGGTACTCTCAGTAGGACCATACATGGGGGGAGGGGTAGTAGTATAGATGGTGGTACTCTCAGTAGGAGGATACATGGGGGGAGGGGTAGTAGTATAGATGGTGGTACTCTCAGTAGGAGGATATATGGGGGAGGGGTAGTAGTATAGATGGTGGTACTCTCAGTAGGAGGATACATGGGGGGAGGGGTAGTAGTATTGATGGTGGTACTCTCAGTAGGATGATATATGGGGGAGGGGTAGTAGTATAGATGGTGGTACTCTCAGTAGGAGGATATATGGGGGAGGGGTAGTAGTATTGATGGTGGTACTCTCAGTAGGAGGATACATGGGGGGAGGGGTAGTAGTATTGATGGAGGTACTCTCAGTAGGAAGATACATGGGGGAGGGGTAGTAGTATTGATGGTGGTACTCTCAGTAGGACCATACATGGGGGGAGGGGTAGTAGTATAGATGGTGGTACTCTCAGTAGGAGGATACATGGGGGGAGGGGTAGTAGTATAGATGGTGGTACTCTCAGTAGGAGGATACATGGGGGGAGGGGTAGTAGTATTGATGGAGGTACTCTCAGTAGGAGGATATATGGGGGAGGGGTAGTAGTATAGATGGTGGTACTCTCAGTAGGAGGATATATGGGGGGAGGGGTAGTAGTATAGATGGTGGTACTCTCAGTAGGAGGATACATGGGGGGAGGGGTAGTAGTATTGATGGTGGTACTCTCAGTAGGATGATATATGGGGGAGGGGTAGTAGTATAGATGGTGGTACTCTCAGTAGGAGGATACATGGGGGGAGGGGTAGTAGTATAGATGGTGGTACTCTCAGTAGGAGGATACATGGGGGAGGGGTAGTAGTATTGATGGAGGTACTCTCAGTAGGAGGATACATGGGGGAGGGGTAGTAGTATTGATGGTGGTACTCTCAGTAGGACCATACATGGGGGGAGGGGTAGTAGTATAGATGGTGGTACTCTCAGTAGGAGGATACATGGGGGGAGGGGTAGTAGTATAGATGGTGGTACTCTCAGTAGGAGGATACATGGGGGAGGGGTAGTAGTATTGATGGAGGTACTCTCAGTAGGAAGATACATGGGGGAGGGGTAGTAGTATTGATGGAGGTACTCTCAGTAGGAGGATACATGGGGGAGGGGTAGTAGTATTGATGGTGGTACTCTCAGTAGGACCATACATGGGGGGAGGGGTAGTAGTATAGATGGTGGTACTCTCAGTAGGAGGATACATGGGGGGAGGGGTAGTAGTATAGATGGTGGTACTCTCAGTAGGAGGATATATGGGGGAGGGGTAGTAGTATAGATGGTGGTACTCTCAGTAGGAGGATACATGGGGGGAGGGGTAGTAGTATTGATGGTGGTACTCTCAGTAGGATGATATATGGGGGAGGGGTAGTAGTATAGATGGTGGTACTCTCAGTAGGAGGATATATGGGGGAGGGGTAGTAGTATTGATGGTGGTACTCTCAGTAGGAGGATACATGGGGGGAGGGGTAGTAGTATTGATGGAGGTACTCTCAGTAGGAAGATACATGGGGGAGGGGTAGTAGTATTGATGGTGGTACTCTCAGTAGGACCATACATGGGGGGAGGGGTAGTAGTATAGATGGTGGTACTCTCAGTAGGAGGATACATGGGGGGAGGGGTAGTAGTATAGATGGTGGTACTCTCAGTAGGAGGATACATGGGGGGAGGGGTAGTAGTATTGATGGAGGTACTCTCAGTAGGAGGATATATGGGGGAGGGGTAGTAGTATAGATGGTGGTACTCTCAGTAGGAGGATATATGGGGGGAGGGGTAGTAGTATAGATGGTGGTACTCTCAGTAGGAGGATACATGGGGGGAGGGGTAGTAGTATTGATGGTGGTACTCTCAGTAGGATGATATATGGGGGAGGGGTAGTAGTATAGATGGTGGTACTCTCAGTAGGAGGATACATGGGGGGAGGGGTAGTAGTATAGATGGTGGTACTCTCAGTAGGAGGATACATGGGGGAGGGGTAGTAGTATTGATGGTGGTACTCTCAGTAGGAGGATACATGGGGGGAGGGGTAGTAGTATAGATGGTGGTACTCTCAGTAGGAGGATACATGGGGGGAGGGGTAGTAGTATTGATGGTGGTACTCTCAGTAGGATATATGGGGGAGGGGTAGTAGTATAGATGGTGGTACTCTCAGTAGGAGGATACATGGGGGGAGGGGTAGTAGTATTGATGGTGGTTCTCTCAGTAGGATGATATATGGGGGAGGGGTAGTAGTATAGATGGTGGTACTCTCAGTAGGAGGATATATGGGGGAGGGGTAGTAGTATTGATGGAGGTACTCTCAGTAGGATGATATATGGGGGAGGGGTAGTAGTATAGATGGAGGTACTCTCAGTAGGAGGATATATGGGGGGAGGGGTAGTAGTATTGATGGAGGTACTCTCAGTAGGAGGATAAATGGGGGAGGGGTAGTAGTATTGATGGTGGTACTCTCAGTAGGAGGATACATGGGGGAGGGGTAGTAGTATTGATGGTGGTACTCTCAGTAGAATCTATGGGGGAGGGGAAGTAGTATTAAAGGTGGTACTCTCAGTAGGAGGATACATGGGGGGAGGGGTAGAAGTATTGATGGTGGTACTCTCAGTAGAATCTATGGGGGAGGGGAAGTAGTATTAAAGGTGGTACTCTCAGTAGGAGGATACATGGGTGGAGGGGTAGTAGTATAGATGGTGGTACTCTCAGTAGGAGGATACATGGGGGGAGGGGTAGTAGTATAGATGGTGGTACTCTCAGTAGGAGGATACATGGGGGGAGGGGTAGTAGTATAGATGGTGGTACTCTCAGTAGGAGGATATATGGGGGAGGGGTAGTAGTATTGATGGAGGTACTCTCAGTAGGAGGATACATGGGGGGAGGGGTAGTAGTATTGATGGTGGTACTCTCAGTAGGATGATATATGGGGGAGGGGTAGTAGTATAGATGGTGGTACTCTCAGTAGGAGGATATATGGGGGAGGGGTAGTAGTATTGATGGAGGTACTCTCAGTAGGATGATATATGGGGGAGGGGTAGTAGTATAGATGGTGGTACTCTCAGTAGGAGGATATATGGGGGAGGGGTAGTAGTATTGATGGTGGTACTCTCAGTAGGAGGATATATGGGGGAGGGGTAGTAGTATAGATGGAGGTACTCTCAGTAGGAGGATATATGGGGGGAGGGGTAGTAGTATTGATGGAGGTACTCTCAGTAGGAGGATACATGGGGGAGGGGTAGTAGTATTGATGGTGGTACTCTCAGTAGGAGGATACATGGGGGGGAGGGGTAGTAGTATTGATGGAGGTACTCTCAGTAGGAAGATACATGGGGGAGGGGTAGTAGTATTGATGGTGGTACTCTCAGTAGGACCATACATGGGGGGAGGGGTAGTAGTATAGATGGTGGTACTCTCAGTAGGAGGATACATGGGGGGAGGGGTAGTAGTATAGATGGTGGTACTCTCAGTAGGAGGATATATGGGGGGAGGGGTAGTAGTATAGATGGTGGTACTCTCAGTAGGAGGATACATGGGGGGAGGGGTAGTAGTATTGATGGTGGTACTCTCAGTAGGATGATATATGGGGGAGGGGTAGTAGTATAGATGGTGGTACTCTCAGTAGGATGATACATGGGGGAGGGGTAGTAGTATTGATGGAGGTACTCTCAGTAGGATGATACATGGGGGGAGGGGTAGTAGTATAGATGGTGGTACTCTCAGTAGGAGGATATATGGGGGAGGGGTAGTAGTATTGATGGTGGTACTCTTAGTAGGAGGATACATGGGGGGGAGGGGTAGAAGTATTGATGGTGGTACTCTCAGTAGGAGGATACATGGGGGAGGGGTAGTAGTATAGATGGTGGTACTCTCAGTAGGAAGATACATGGGGGAGGGGTAGTAGTATAGATGGAGGTACTCTCAGTAGGATGATACATGGGGGGAGGGGTAGTAGTATAGATGGTGGTACTCTCAGTAGGATGATACATGGGGGAGGGGTAGAAGTATTGATGGTGGTACTCTCAGTAGGAGGATACATGGGGGAGGGGTAGAAGTATTGATGGTGGTACTCTCAGTAGGATGATACATGGGGGACGGGTAGAAGTATTGATGGTGGTACTCTCAGTAGGAGGATACATGGGGGGAGGGGTAGTAGTATAGATGGTGGTACTCTCAGTAGGAGGATACATGGGGGGAGGGGTAGTAGTATTGATGGTGGTACTCTCAGTAGGATGATATATGGGGGAGGGGTAGTAGTATAGATGGTGGTACTCTCAGTAGGAGGATATATGGGGGAGGGGTAGTAGTATTGATGGTGGTACTCTCAGTAGAATCTATGGGGGAGGGGAAGTAGTATTAAAGGTGGTACTCTCAGTAGGATGATATATGGGGGAGGGGTAGTAGTATTGATGGTGGTACTCTCAGTAGGAGGATACATGGGGGGAGGGGTAGAAGTATTGATGGTGGTACTCTCAGTAGAATCTATGGGGGAGGGGAAGTAGTATTAAAGGTGGTACTCTCAGTAGGAGGATACATGGGGGAGGGGTAGTAGTATAGATGGAGGTACTCTCAGTAGGAGGATATATGGGGGAGGGGTAGTAGTATTGATGGTGGTACTCTCAGGAGGATACATGGGGGGAGGGGTAGTAGTATAGATGGTGGTACTCTCAGTAGGACCATACATGGGGGGAGGGGTAGTAGTATAGATGGTGGTACTCTCAGTAGGAGGATATATGGGGGAGGGGTAGTAGTATAGATGGTGGTACTCTCAGTAGGAGGATATATGGGGGGAGGGGTAGTAGTATTGATGGAGGTACTCTCAGTAGGAGGATACATGGGGGAGGGGTAGTAGTATTGATGGTGGTACTCTCAGTAGGAGGATACATGGGGGGGAGGGTAGTAGTATTGATGGAGGTTCTCTCAGTAGGAAGATACATGGGGGGAGGGGTAGTAGTATAGATGGAGGTACTCTCAGTAGGAGGATATATGGGGGGAGGGGTAGTAGTATTGATGGAGGTACTCTCAGTAGGAGGATATATGGGGGAGGGGTAGTAGTATTGATGGTGGTACTCTCAGTAGGAGGATACATAGGGGGGAGGGGTAGTAGTATTGATGGAGGTACTCTCAGTAGGAGGATACATGGGGGAGGGGTAGTAGTATTGATGGTGGTACTCTCAGTAGGAGGATACATGGGGGGAGGGGTAGTAGTATAGATGGTGGTACTCTCAGTAGGAGGATACATGGGGGGAGGGGTAGTAGTATAGATGGTGGTACTCTCAGTAGGAGGATATATGGGGGAGGGGTAGTAGTATAGATGGTGGTACTCTCAGTAGGAGGATACATGGGGGGAGGGGTAGTAGTATAGATGGTGGTACTCTCAGTAGGAGGATATATGGGGGAGGGGTAGTAGTATTGATGGAGGTACTCTCAGTAGGAGGATACATGGGGGAGGGGTAGTAGTATTGATGGTGGTACTCTCAGTAGGAGGATACATGGGGGGAGGGGTAGTAGTATAGATGGTGGTACTCTCAGTAGGAGGATACATGGGGGAGGGGTAGTAGTATTGATGGAGGTACTCTCAGTAGGAAGATACATGGGGGAGGGGTAGTAGTATTGATGGAGGTACTCTCAGTAGGAGGATACATGGGGGAGGGGTAGTAGTATTGATGGTGGTACTCTCAGTAGGACCATACATGGGGGGAGGGGTAGTAGTATAGATGGTGGTACTCTCAGTAGGAGGATACATGGGGGGAGGGGTAGTAGTATAGATGGTGGTACTCTCAGTAGGAGGATATATGGGGGAGGGGTAGTAGTATAGATGGTGGTACTCTCAGTAGGAGGATACATGGGGGGAGGGGTAGTAGTATTGATGGTGGTACTCTCAGTAGGATGATATATGGGGGAGGGGTAGTAGTATAGATGGTGGTACTCTCAGTAGGAGGATATATGGGGGAGGGGTAGTAGTATTGATGGTGGTACTCTCAGTAGGAGGATACATGGGGGGAGGGGTAGTAGTATTGATGGAGGTACTCTCAGTAGGAAGATACATGGGGGAGGGGTAGTAGTATTGATGGTGGTACTCTCAGTAGGACCATACATGGGGGGAGGGGTAGTAGTATAGATGGTGGTACTCTCAGTAGGAGGATACATGGGGGGAGGGGTAGTAGTATAGATGGTGGTACTCTCAGTAGGAGGATACATGGGGGGAGGGGTAGTAGTATTGATGGAGGTACTCTCAGTAGGAGGATATATGGGGGAGGGGTAGTAGTATAGATGGTGGTACTCTCAGTAGGAGGATATATGGGGGGAGGGGTAGTAGTATAGATGGTGGTACTCTCAGTAGGAGGATACATGGGGGGAGGGGTAGTAGTATTGATGGTGGTACTCTCAGTAGGATGATATATGGGGGAGGGGTAGTAGTATAGATGGTGGTACTCTCAGTAGGAGGATACATGGGGGGAGGGGTAGTAGTATAGATGGTGGTACTCTCAGTAGGAGGATACATGGGGGAGGGGTAGTAGTATTGATGGAGGTACTCTCAGTAGGAGGATACATGGGGGAGGGGTAGTAGTATTGATGGTGGTACTCTCAGTAGGACCATACATGGGGGGAGGGGTAGTAGTATAGATGGTGGTACTCTCAGTAGGAGGATACATGGGGGGAGGGGTAGTAGTATAGATGGTGGTACTCTCAGTAGGAGGATACATGGGGGAGGGGTAGTAGTATTGATGGAGGTACTCTCAGTAGGAAGATACATGGGGGAGGGGTAGTAGTATTGATGGAGGTACTCTCAGTAGGAGGATACATGGGGGAGGGGTAGTAGTATTGATGGTGGTACTCTCAGTAGGACCATACATGGGGGGAGGGGTAGTAGTATAGATGGTGGTACTCTCAGTAGGAGGATACATGGGGGGAGGGGTAGTAGTATAGATGGTGGTACTCTCAGTAGGAGGATATATGGGGGAGGGGTAGTAGTATAGATGGTGGTACTCTCAGTAGGAGGATACATGGGGGGAGGGGTAGTAGTATTGATGGTGGTACTCTCAGTAGGATGATATATGGGGGAGGGGTAGTAGTATAGATGGTGGTACTCTCAGTAGGAGGATATATGGGGGAGGGGTAGTAGTATTGATGGTGGTACTCTCAGTAGGAGGATACATGGGGGGAGGGGTAGTAGTATTGATGGAGGTACTCTCAGTAGGAAGATACATGGGGGAGGGGTAGTAGTATTGATGGTGGTACTCTCAGTAGGACCATACATGGGGGGAGGGGTAGTAGTATAGATGGTGGTACTCTCAGTAGGAGGATACATGGGGGGAGGGGTAGTAGTATAGATGGTGGTACTCTCAGTAGGAGGATACATGGGGGGAGGGGTAGTAGTATTGATGGAGGTACTCTCAGTAGGAGGATATATGGGGGAGGGGTAGTAGTATAGATGGTGGTACTCTCAGTAGGAGGATATATGGGGGGAGGGGTAGTAGTATAGATGGTGGTACTCTCAGTAGGAGGATACATGGGGGGAGGGGTAGTAGTATTGATGGTGGTACTCTCAGTAGGATGATATATGGGGGAGGGGTAGTAGTATAGATGGTGGTACTCTCAGTAGGAGGATACATGGGGGGAGGGGTAGTAGTATAGATGGTGGTACTCTCAGTAGGAGGATACATGGGGGAGGGGTAGTAGTATTGATGGTGGTACTCTCAGTAGGAGGATACATGGGGGGAGGGGTAGTAGTATAGATGGTGGTACTCTCAGTAGGAGGATACATGGGGGGAGGGGTAGTAGTATTGATGGTGGTACTCTCAGTAGGATATATGGGGGAGGGGTAGTAGTATAGATGGTGGTACTCTCAGTAGGAGGATACATGGGGGGAGGGGTAGTAGTATTGATGGTGGTTCTCTCAGTAGGATGATATATGGGGGAGGGGTAGTAGTATAGATGGTGGTACTCTCAGTAGGAGGATATATGGGGGAGGGGTAGTAGTATTGATGGAGGTACTCTCAGTAGGATGATATATGGGGGAGGGGTAGTAGTATAGATGGAGGTACTCTCAGTAGGAGGATATATGGGGGGAGGGGTAGTAGTATTGATGGAGGTACTCTCAGTAGGAGGATAAATGGGGGAGGGGTAGTAGTATTGATGGTGGTACTCTCAGTAGGAGGATACATGGGGGAGGGGTAGTAGTATTGATGGTGGTACTCTCAGTAGAATCTATGGGGGAGGGGAAGTAGTATTAAAGGTGGTACTCTCAGTAGGAGGATACATGGGGGGAGGGGTAGAAGTATTGATGGTGGTACTCTCAGTAGAATCTATGGGGGAGGGGAAGTAGTATTAAAGGTGGTACTCTCAGTAGGAGGATACATGGGTGGAGGGGTAGTAGTATAGATGGTGGTACTCTCAGTAGGAGGATACATGGGGGGAGGGGTAGTAGTATAGATGGTGGTACTCTCAGTAGGAGGATACATGGGGGGAGGGGTAGTAGTATAGATGGTGGTACTCTCAGTAGGAGGATATATGGGGGAGGGGTAGTAGTATTGATGGAGGTACTCTCAGTAGGAGGATACATGGGGGGAGGGGTAGTAGTATTGATGGTGGTACTCTCAGTAGGATGATATATGGGGGAGGGGTAGTAGTATAGATGGTGGTACTCTCAGTAGGAGGATATATGGGGGAGGGGTAGTAGTATTGATGGAGGTACTCTCAGTAGGATGATATATGGGGGAGGGGTAGTAGTATAGATGGTGGTACTCTCAGTAGGAGGATATATGGGGGAGGGGTAGTAGTATTGATGGTGGTACTCTCAGTAGGAGGATATATGGGGGAGGGGTAGTAGTATAGATGGAGGTACTCTCAGTAGGAGGATATATGGGGGGAGGGGTAGTAGTATTGATGGAGGTACTCTCAGTAGGAGGATACATGGGGGAGGGGTAGTAGTATTGATGGTGGTACTCTCAGTAGGAGGATACATGGGGGGGAGGGGTAGTAGTATTGATGGAGGTACTCTCAGTAGGAAGATACATGGGGGAGGGGTAGTAGTATTGATGGTGGTACTCTCAGTAGGACCATACATGGGGGGAGGGGTAGTAGTATAGATGGTGGTACTCTCAGTAGGAGGATACATGGGGGGAGGGGTAGTAGTATAGATGGTGGTACTCTCAGTAGGAGGATATATGGGGGGAGGGGTAGTAGTATAGATGGTGGTACTCTCAGTAGGAGGATACATGGGGGGAGGGGTAGTAGTATTGATGGTGGTACTCTCAGTAGGATGATATATGGGGGAGGGGTAGTAGTATAGATGGTGGTACTCTCAGTAGGATGATACATGGGGGAGGGGTAGTAGTATTGATGGAGGTACTCTCAGTAGGATGATACATGGGGGGAGGGGTAGTAGTATAGATGGTGGTACTCTCAGTAGGAGGATATATGGGGGAGGGGTAGTAGTATTGATGGTGGTACTCTTAGTAGGAGGATACATGGGGGGGAGGGGTAGAAGTATTGATGGTGGTACTCTCAGTAGGAGGATACATGGGGGAGGGGTAGTAGTATAGATGGTGGTACTCTCAGTAGGAAGATACATGGGGGAGGGGTAGTAGTATAGATGGAGGTACTCTCAGTAGGATGATACATGGGGGGAGGGGTAGTAGTATAGATGGTGGTACTCTCAGTAGGATGATACATGGGGGAGGGGTAGAAGTATTGATGGTGGTACTCTCAGTAGGAGGATACATGGGGGAGGGGTAGAAGTATTGATGGTGGTACTCTCAGTAGGATGATACATGGGGGACGGGTAGAAGTATTGATGGTGGTACTCTCAGTAGGAGGATACATGGGGGGAGGGGTAGTAGTATAGATGGTGGTACTCTCAGTAGGAGGATACATGGGGGGAGGGGTAGTAGTATTGATGGTGGTACTCTCAGTAGGATGATATATGGGGGAGGGGTAGTAGTATAGATGGTGGTACTCTCAGTAGGAGGATATATGGGGGAGGGGTAGTAGTATTGATGGTGGTACTCTCAGTAGAATCTATGGGGGAGGGGAAGTAGTATTAAAGGTGGTACTCTCAGTAGGATGATATATGGGGGAGGGGTAGTAGTATTGATGGTGGTACTCTCAGTAGGAGGATACATGGGGGGAGGGGTAGAAGTATTGATGGTGGTACTCTCAGTAGAATCTATGGGGGAGGGGAAGTAGTATTAAAGGTGGTACTCTCAGTAGGAGGATACATGGGGGAGGGGTAGTAGTATAGATGGAGGTACTCTCAGTAGGAGGATATATGGGGGAGGGGTAGTAGTATTGATGGTGGTACTCTCAGGAGGATACATGGGGGGAGGGGTAGTAGTATAGATGGTGGTACTCTCAGTAGGACCATACATGGGGGGAGGGGTAGTAGTATAGATGGTGGTACTCTCAGTAGGAGGATATATGGGGGAGGGGTAGTAGTATAGATGGTGGTACTCTCAGTAGGAGGATATATGGGGGGAGGGGTAGTAGTATTGATGGAGGTACTCTCAGTAGGAGGATACATGGGGGAGGGGTAGTAGTATTGATGGTGGTACTCTCAGTAGGAGGATACATGGGGGGGAGGGTAGTAGTATTGATGGAGGTTCTCTCAGTAGGAAGATACATGGGGGGAGGGGTAGTAGTATAGATGGAGGTACTCTCAGTAGGAGGATATATGGGGGGAGGGGTAGTAGTATTGATGGAGGTACTCTCAGTAGGAGGATATATGGGGGAGGGGTAGTAGTATTGATGGTGGTACTCTCAGTAGGAGGATACATAGGGGGGAGGGGTAGTAGTATTGATGGAGGTACTCTCAGTAGGAGGATACATGGGGGAGGGGTAGTAGTATTGATGGTGGTACTCTCAGTAGGAGGATACATGGGGGGAGGGGTAGTAGTATAGATGGTGGTACTCTCAGTAGGAGGATACATGGGGGGAGGGGTAGTAGTATAGATGGTGGTACTCTCAGTAGGAGGATATATGGGGGAGGGGTAGTAGTATAGATGGTGGTACTCTCAGTAGGAGGATACATGGGGGGAGGGGTAGTAGTATAGATGGTGGTACTCTCAGTAGGAGGATATATGGGGGAGGGGTAGTAGTATTGATGGAGGTACTCTCAGTAGGAGGATACATGGGGGAGGGGTAGTAGTATTGATGGTGGTACTCTCAGTAGAATCTATGGGGGAGGGGAAGTAGTATTAAAGGTGGTACTCTCAGTAGGAGGATACATGGGGGGAGGGGTAGAAGTATTGATGGTGGTACTCTCAGTAGAATCTATGGGGGAGGGGAAGTAGTATTAAAGGTGGTACTCTCAGTAGGAGGGTACATGGGTGGAGGGGTAGTAGTATAGATGGTGGTACTCTCAGTAGGAAGATACATGGGGGAGGGGTAGTAGTATAGATGGTGGTACTCTCAGTAGGATGATACATGGGGGGAGGGGTAGTAGTATAGATGGAGGTACTCTCAGTAGGAGGATACATGGGGGAGGGGTAGTAGTATTGATGGAGGTACTCTCAGTAGGAGGATACATGGGGGGAGGGGTAGTAGTATTGATGGTGGTACTCTCAGTAGGACCATACATGGGGGGAGGGGTAGTAGTATTGATGGTGGTACTCTCAGTAGGAGGATACATGGGGGGAGGGGTAGTAGTATAGATGGAGGTACTCTCAGTAGGAGGATATATGGGGGAGGGGTATTGATGGTGGTACTCTCAGTAGGATGATATATGGGGGAGGGGTAGTAGTATTGATGGTGGTACTCTCAGGAGGATACATGGGGGGAGGGGTAGTAGTATAGATGGTGGTACTCTCAGTAGGACCATACATGGGGGGAGGGGTAGTAGTATAGATGGTGGTACTCTCAGTAGGAGGATACATGGGGGGAGGGGTAGTAGTATAGATGGTGGTACTCTCAGTAGGAGGATACATGGGGGGAGGGGTAGTAGTATAGATGGTGGTACTCTCAGTAGGAGGATACATGGGGGGAGGGGTAGTAGTATAGATGGTGGTACTCTCAGTAGGAGGATATATGGGGGAGGGGTAGTAGTATTGATGGAGGTACTCTCAGTAGGAGGATACATGGGGGGAGGGGTAGTAGTATTGATGGTGGTACTCTCAGTAGGATGATATATGGGGGAGGGGTAGTAGTATAGATGGTGGTACTCTCAGTAGGAGGATATATGGGGGAGGGGTAGTAGTATTGATGGAGGTACTCTCAGTAGGATGATACATGGGGGGGAGGGTAGTAGTATTGATGGAGGTTCTCTCAGTAGGAGGATACATGGGGGGGAGGGGTAGTAGTATAGATGGAGGTACTCTCAGTAGGATGATACATGGGGGGAGGGGTAGTAGTATAGATGGTGGTACTCTCAGTAGGATGATACATGGGGGAGGGGTAGTAGTATAGATGGAGGTACTCTCAGTAGGAGGATACATGGGGGAGGGGTAGTAGTATTGATGGAGGTACTCTCAGTAGGAGGATACATGGGGGAGGGGTAGTAGTATTGATGGTGGTACTCTCAGTAGGAGGATACATGGGGGGAGGGGTAGTAGTATAGATGGTGGTACTCTCAGTAGGAGGATACATGGGGGGAGGGGTAGTAGTATAGATGGTGGTACTCTCAGTAGGAGGATATATGGGGGAGGGGTAGTAGTATAGATGGTGGTACTCTCAGTAGGAGGATATATGGGGGGAGGGGTATTAGTATAGATGGCGGTACTCACAGTAGGAGGATATATGGGGGAGGGGTAGTAGTATTGATGGAGGTACTCTCAGTAGGATGATATATGGGGGAGGGGTAGTAGTATAGATGGAGGTACTCTCAGTAGGAGGATATATCGGGGGAGGGGTAGTAGTATTGATGGAGGTACTCTCAGTAGGAGGATACATGGGGGAGGGGTAGTAGTATTGATGGTGGTACTCTCAGTAGGAGGATATATGGGGGGAGGGGTAGTAGTATTGATGGAGGTACTCTCAGTAGGAGGATAAATGGGGGAGGGGTAGTAGTATTGATGGTGGTACTCTCAGTAGAATCTATGGGGGAGGGGAAGTAGTATTAAAGGTGGTACTCTCAGTAGGATGATACATGGGGGAGGGGTAGTAGTATTGATGGAGGTACTCTCAGTAGGAGGATACATGGGGGAGGGGTAGTAGTATTGATGGTGGTACTCTCAGTAGGACCATACATGGGGGGAGGGGTAGTAGTATAGATGGTGGTACTCTCAGTAGGAGGATATATGGGGGAGGGGGTAGTAGTATAGATGGAGGTACTCTCAGTAGGAGGATATATGGGGGGAGGGGTAGTAGTATTGATGGAGGTACTCTCAGTAGGAGGATACATGGGGGAGGGGTAGTAGTATTGATGGTGGTACTCTCAGTAGGAGGATACATGGGGGGAGGGGTAGTAGTATTGATGGAGGTACTCTCAGTAGGAAGATACATGGGGGAGGGGTAGTAGTATTGATGGTGGTACTCTCAGTAGGAGGATACATGGGGGGAGGGGTAGTAGTATAGATGGTGGTACTCTCAGTAGGAGGATACATGGGGGGAGGGGTAGTAGTATTGATGGAGGTACTCTCAGTAGGAGGATATATGGGGGAGGGGTAGTAGTATAGATGGTGGTACTCTCAGTAGGAGGATATATGGGGGGAGGGGTAGTAGTATAGATGGTGGTACTCTCAGTAGGAGGATACATGGGGGGAGGGGTAGTAGTATTGATGGTGGTACTCTCAGTAGGATGATATATGGGGGAGGGGTAGTAGTATAGATGGTGGTACTCTCAGTAGGAGGATACATGGGGGGAGGGGTAGTAGTATAGATGGTGGTACTCTCAGTAGGAGGATACATGGGGGAGGGGTAGTAGTATTGATGGAGGTACTCTCAGTAGGAGGATACATGGGGGAGGGGTAGTAGTATTGATGGTGGTACTCTCAGTAGGACCATACATGGGGGGAGGGGTAGTAGTATAGATGGTGGTACTCTCAGTAGGAGGATACATGGGGGGAGGGGTAGTAGTATAGATGGTGGTACTCTCAGTAGGAGGATACATGGGGGAGGGGTAGTAGTATTGATGGAGGTACTCTCAGTAGGAGGATACATGGGGGAGGGGTAGTAGTATTGATGGAGGTACTCTCAGTAGGAGGATACATGGGGGAGGGGTAGTAGTATTGATGGTGGTACTCTCAGTAGGACCATACATGGGGGGAGGGGTAGTAGTATAGATGGTGGTACTCTCAGTAGGAGGATACATGGGGGGAGGGGTAGTAGTATAGATGGTGGTACTCTCAGTAGGAGGATATATGGGGGAGGGGTAGTAGTATAGATGGTGGTACTCTCAGTAGGAGGATACATGGGGGGAGGGGTAGTAGTATTGATGGTGGTACTCTCAGTAGGATGATATATGGGGGAGGGGTAGTAGTATAGATGGTGGTACTCTCAGTAGGAGGATATATGGGGGAGGGGTAGTAGTATTGATGGTGGTACTCTCAGTAGGAGGATACATGGGGGGAGGGGTAGTAGTATTGATGGAGGTACTCTCAGTAGGAAGATACATGGGGGAGGGGTAGTAGTATTGATGGTGGTACTCTCAGTAGGACCATACATGGGGGGAGGGGTAGTAGTATAGATGGTGGTACTCTCAGTAGGAGGATACATGGGGGGAGGGGTAGTAGTATTGATGGAGGTACTCTCAGTAGGAGGATATATGGGGGAGGGGTAGTAGTATAGATGGTGGTACTCTCAGTAGGAGGATATATGGGGGGAGGGGTAGTAGTATAGATGGTGGTACTCTCAGTAGGAGGATACATGGGGGGAGGGGTAGTAGTATTGATGGTGGTACTCTCAGTAGGATGATATATGGGGGAGGGGTAGTAGTATAGATGGTGGTACTCTCAGTAGGAGGATACATGGGGGGAGGGGTAGTAGTATAGATGGTGGTACTCTCAGTAGGAGGATACATGGGGGAGGGGTAGTAGTATTGACGGAGGTACTCTCAGTAGGAGGATACATGGGGGAGGGGTAGTAGTATTGATGGTGGTACTCTCAGTAGGACCATACATGGGGGGAGGGGTAGTAGTATAGATGGTGGTACTCTCAGTAGGAGGATACATGGGGGGAGGGGTAGTAGTATTGATGGTGGTTCTCTCAGTAGGATGATATATGGGGGAGGGGTAGTAGTATAGATGGTGGTACTCTCAGTAGGAGGATATATGGGGGAGGGGTAGTAGTATTGATGGAGGTACTCTCAGTAGGATGATATATGGGGGAGGGGTAGTAGTATAGATGGAGGTACTCTCAGTAGGAGGATATATGGGGGGAGGGGTAGTAGTATTGATGGAGGTACTCTCAGTAGGAGGATAAATGGGGGAGGGGTAGTAGTATTGATGGTGGTACTCTCAGTAGGAGGATACATGGGGGAGGGGTAGTAGTATTGATGGTGGTACTCTCAGTAGAATCTATGGGGGAGGGGAAGTAGTATTAAAGGTGGTACTCTCAGTAGGAGGATACATGGGGGGAGGGGTAGAAGTATTGATGGTGGTACTCTCAGTAGAATCTATGGGGGAGGGGAAGTAGTATTAAAGGTGGTACTCTCAGTAGGAGGATACATGGGTGGAGGGGTAGTAGTATAGATGGTGGTACTCTCAGTAGGAGGATACATGGGGGGAGGGGTAGTAGTATAGATGGTGGTACTCTCAGTAGGAGGATACATGGGGGGAGGGGTAGTAGTATAGATGGTGGTACTCTCAGTAGGAGGATATATGGGGGAGGGGTAGTAGTATTGATGGAGGTACTCTCAGTAGGAGGATACATGGGGGGAGGGGTAGTAGTATTGATGGTGGTACTCTCAGTAGGATGATATATGGGGGAGGGGTAGTAGTATAGATGGTGGTACTCTCAGTAGGAGGATATATGGGGGAGGGGTAGTAGTATTGATGGAGGTACTCTCAGTAGGATGATATATGGGGGAGGGGTAGTAGTATAGATGGTGGTACTCTCAGTAGGAGGATATATGGGGGAGGGGTAGTAGTATTGATGGTGGTACTCTCAGTAGGAGGATATATGGGGGAGGGGTAGTAGTATAGATGGAGGTACTCTCAGTAGGAGGATATATGGGGGGAGGGGTAGTAGTATTGATGGAGGTACTCTCAGTAGGAGGATACATGGGGGAGGGGTAGTAGTATTGATGGAGGTACTCTCAGTAGGAGGATACATGGGGGGGAGGGGTAGTAGTATTGATGGAGGTACTCTCAGTAGGAGGATACATGGGGGGAGGGGTAGTAGTATTGATGGTGGTACTCTCAGTAGGATGATATATGGGGGAGGGGTAGTAGTATAGATGGTGGTACTCTCAGTAGGAGGATATATGGGGGAGGGGTAGTAGTATTGATGGAGGTACTCTCAGTAGGATGATATATGGGGGAGGGGTAGTAGTATAGATGGTGGTACTCTCAGTAGGAGGATATATGGGGGAGGGGTAGTAGTATTGATGGTGGTACTCTCAGTAGGAGGATATATGGGGGAGGGGTAGTAGTATAGATGGAGGTACTCTCAGTAGGAGGATATATGGGGGGAGGGGTAGTAGTATTGATGGAGGTACTCTCAGTAGGAGGATACATGGGGGAGGGGTAGTAGTATTGATGGTGGTACTCTCAGTAGGAGGATACATGGGGGGGAGGGGTAGTAGTATTGATGGAGGTACTCTCAGTAGGAAGATACATGGGGGAGGGGTAGTAGTATTGATGGTGGTACTCTCAGTAGGATGATACATGGGGGGAGGGGTAGTAGTATAGATGGTGGTACTCTCAGTAGGAGGATATATGGGGGAGGGGTAGTAGTATAGATGGAGGTACTCTCAGTAGGAGGATACATGGGGGAGGGGTAGTAGTATTGATGGAGGTACTCTCAGTAGGAGGATACATGGGGGAGGGGTAGTAGTATTGGTGGTACTCTCAGTAGGAGGATACATGGGGGGAGGGGTAGTAGTATAGATGGTGGTACTCTCAGTAGGAGGATACATGGGGGGAGGGGTAGTAGTATAGATGGTGGTACTCTCAGTAGGAGGATATATGGGGGAGGGGTAGTAGTATAGATGGTGGTACTCTCAGTAGGAGGATATATGGGGGGAGGGGTATTAGTATAGATGGCGGTACTCACAGTAGGAGGATATATGGGGGAGGGGTAGTAGTATTGATGGAGGTACTCTCAGTAGGATGATATATGGGGGAGGGGTAGTAGTATAGATGGAGGTACTCTCAGTAGGAGGATATATCGGGGGAGGGGTAGTAGTATTGATGGAGGTACTCTCAGTAGGAGGATACATGGGGGAGGGGTAGTAGTATTGATGGTGGTACTCTCAGTAGGAGGATATATGGGGGGAGGGGTAGTAGTATTGATGGAGGTACTCTCAGTAGGAGGATAAATGGGGGAGGGGTAGTAGTATTGATGGTGGTACTCTCAGTAGAATCTATGGGGGAGGGGAAGTAGTATTAAAGGTGGTACTCTCAGTAGGATGATACATGGGGGAGGGGTAGTAGTATTGATGGAGGTACTCTCAGTAGGAGGATACATGGGGGAGGGGTAGTAGTATTGATGGTGGTACTCTCAGTAGGACCATACATGGGGGGAGGGGTAGTAGTATAGATGGTGGTACTCTCAGTAGGAGGATATATGGGGGAGGGGGTAGTAGTATAGATGGAGGTACTCTCAGTAGGAGGATATATGGGGGGAGGGGTAGTAGTATTGATGGAGGTACTCTCAGTAGGAGGATACATGGGGGAGGGGTAGTAGTATTGATGGTGGTACTCTCAGTAGGAGGATACATGGGGGGAGGGGTAGTAGTATTGATGGAGGTACTCTCAGTAGGAAGATACATGGGGGAGGGGTAGTAGTATTGATGGTGGTACTCTCAGTAGGAGGATACATGGGGGGAGGGGTAGTAGTATAGATGGTGGTACTCTCAGTAGGAGGATACATGGGGGGAGGGGTAGTAGTATTGATGGAGGTACTCTCAGTAGGAGGATATATGGGGGAGGGGTAGTAGTATAGATGGTGGTACTCTCAGTAGGAGGATATATGGGGGGAGGGGTAGTAGTATAGATGGTGGTACTCTCAGTAGGAGGATACATGGGGGGAGGGGTAGTAGTATTGATGGTGGTACTCTCAGTAGGATGATATATGGGGGAGGGGTAGTAGTATAGATGGTGGTACTCTCAGTAGGAGGATACATGGGGGGAGGGGTAGTAGTATAGATGGTGGTACTCTCAGTAGGAGGATACATGGGGGAGGGGTAGTAGTATTGATGGAGGTACTCTCAGTAGGAGGATACATGGGGGAGGGGTAGTAGTATTGATGGTGGTACTCTCAGTAGAACCATACATGGGGGGAGGGGTAGTAGTATAGATGGTGGTACTCTCAGTAGGAGGATACATGGGGGGAGGGGTAGTAGTATAGATGGTGGTACTCTCAGTAGGAGGATACATGGGGGAGGGGTAGTAGTATTGATGGAGGTACTCTCAGTAGGAGGATACATGGGGGAGGGGTAGTAGTATTGATGGAGGTACTCTCAGTAGGAGGATACATGGGGGAGGGGTAGTAGTATTGATGGTGATACTCTCAGTAGGACCATACATGGGGGGAGGGGTAGTAGTATAGATGGTGGTACTCTCAGTAGGAGGATACATGGGGGGAGGGGTAGTAGTATAGATGGTGGTACTCTCAGTAGGAGGATATATGGGGGAGGGGTAGTAGTATAGATGGTGGTACTCTCAGTAGGAGGATACATGGGGGGAGGGGTAGTAGTATTGATGGTGGTACTCTCAGTAGGATGATATATGGGGGAGGGGTAGTAGTATAGATGGTGGTACTCTCAGTAGGAGGATATATGGGGGAGGGGTAGTAGTATTGATGGTGGTACTCTCAGTAGGAGGATACATGGGGGGAGGGGTAGTAGTATTGATGGAGGTACTCTCAGTAGGAAGATACATGGGGGAGGGGTAGTAGTATTGATGGTGGTACTCTCAGTAGGACCATACATGGGGGGAGGGGTAGTAGTATAGATGGTGGTACTCTCAGTAGGAGGATACATGGGGGGAGGGGTAGTAGTATTGATGGAGGTACTCTCAGTAGGAGGATATATGGGGGAGGGGTAGTAGTATAGATGGTGGTACTCTCAGTAGGAGGATATATGGGGGGAGGGGTAGTAGTATAGATGGTGGTACTCTCAGTAGGAGGATACATGGGGGGAGGGGTAGTAGTATTGATGGTGGTACTCTCAGTAGGATGATATATGGGGGAGGGGTAGTAGTATAGATGGTGGTACTCTCAGTAGGAGGATACATGGGGGGAGGGGTAGTAGTATAGATGGTGGTACTCTCAGTAGGAGGATACATGGGGGAGGGGTAGTAGTATTGACGGAGGTACTCTCAGTAGGAGGATACATGGGGGAGGGGTAGTAGTATTGATGGTGGTACTCTCAGTAGGACCATACATGGGGGGAGGGGTAGTAGTATAGATGGTGGTACTCTCAGTAGGAGGATACATGGGGGGAGGGGTAGTAGTATTGATGGTGGTTCTCTCAGTAGGATGATATATGGGGGAGGGGTAGTAGTATAGATGGTGGTACTCTCAGTAGGAGGATATATGGGGGAGGGGTAGTAGTATTGATGGAGGTACTCTCAGTAGGATGATATATGGGGGAGGGGTAGTAGTATAGATGGAGGTACTCTCAGTAGGAGGATATATGGGGGGAGGGGTAGTAGTATTGATGGAGGTACTCTCAGTAGGAGGATAAATGGGGGAGGGGTAGTAGTATTGATGGTGGTACTCTCAGTAGGAGGATACATGGGGGAGGGGTAGTAGTATTGATGGTGGTACTCTCAGTAGAATCTATGGGGGAGGGGAAGTAGTATTAAAGGTGGTACTCTCAGTAGGAGGATACATGGGGGGAGGGGTAGAAGTATTGATGGTGGTACTCTCAGTAGAATCTATGGGGGAGGGGAAGTAGTATTAAAGGTGGTACTCTCAGTAGGAGGATACATGGGTGGAGGGGTAGTAGTATAGATGGTGGTACTCTCAGTAGGAGGATACATGGGGGGAGGGGTAGTAGTATAGATGGTGGTACTCTCAGTAGGAGGATACATGGGGGGAGGGGTAGTAGTATAGATGGTGGTACTCTCAGTAGGAGGATATATGGGGGAGGGGTAGTAGTATTGATGGAGGTACTCTCAGTAGGAGGATACATGGGGGGAGGGGTAGTAGTATTGATGGTGGTACTCTCAGTAGGATGATATATGGGGGAGGGGTAGTAGTATAGATGGTGGTACTCTCAGTAGGAGGATATATGGGGGAGGGGTAGTAGTATTGATGGAGGTACTCTCAGTAGGATGATATATGGGGGAGGGGTAGTAGTATAGATGGTGGTACTCTCAGTAGGAGGATATATGGGGGAGGGGTAGTAGTATTGATGGTGGTACTCTCAGTAGGAGGATATATGGGGGAGGGGTAGTAGTATAGATGGAGGTACTCTCAGTAGGAGGATATATGGGGGGAGGGGTAGTAGTATTGATGGAGGTACTCTCAGTAGGAGGATACATGGGGGAGGGGTAGTAGTATTGATGGAGGTACTCTCAGTAGGAGGATACATGGGGGGGAGGGGTAGTAGTATTGATGGAGGTACTCTCAGTAGGAGGATACATGGGGGGAGGGGTAGTAGTATTGATGGTGGTACTCTCAGTAGGATGATATATGGGGGAGGGGTAGTAGTATAGATGGTGGTACTCTCAGTAGGAGGATATATGGGGGAGGGGTAGTAGTATTGATGGAGGTACTCTCAGTAGGATGATATATGGGGGAGGGGTAGTAGTATAGATGGTGGTACTCTCAGTAGGAGGATATATGGGGGAGGGGTAGTAGTATTGATGGTGGTACTCTCAGTAGGAGGATATATGGGGGAGGGGTAGTAGTATAGATGGAGGTACTCTCAGTAGGAGGATATATGGGGGGAGGGGTAGTAGTATTGATGGAGGTACTCTCAGTAGGAGGATACATGGGGGAGGGGTAGTAGTATTGATGGTGGTACTCTCAGTAGGAGGATACATGGGGGGGAGGGGTAGTAGTATTGATGGAGGTACTCTCAGTAGGAAGATACATGGGGGAGGGGTAGTAGTATTGATGGTGGTACTCTCAGTAGGACCATACATGGGGGGAGGGGTAGTAGTATAGATGGTGGTACTCTCAGTAGGAGGATACATGGGGGGAGGAGTAGTAGTATAGATGGTGGTACTCTCAGTAGGAGGATATATGGGGGGAGGGGTAGTAGTATAGATGGTGGTACTCTCAGTAGGAGGATACATGGGGGGAGGGGTAGTAGTATTGATGGTGGTACTCTCAGTAGGATGATATATGGGGGAGGGGTAGTAGTATAGATGGTGGTACTCTCAGTAGGATGATACATGGGGGAGGGGTAGTAGTATTGATGGAGGTACTCTCAGTAGGATGATACATGGGGGGAGGGGTAGTAGTATAGATGGTGGTACTCTCAGTAGGAGGATATATGGGGGAGGGGTAGTAGTATTGATGGTGGTACTCTTAGTAGGAGGATACATGGGGGGGAGGGGTAGAAGTATTGATGGTGGTACTCTCAGTAGGAGGATACATGGGGGAGGGGTAGTAGTATAGATGGTGGTACTCTCAGTAGGAAGATACATGGGGGAGGGGTAGTAGTATAGATGGAGGTACTCTCAGTAGGATGATACATGGGGGGAGGGGTAGTAGTATAGATGGTGGTACTCTCAGTAGGATGATACATGGGGGAGGGGTAGAAGTATTGATGGTGGTACTCTCAGTAGGAGGATACATGGGGGAGGGGTAGAAGTATTGATGGTGGTACTCTCAGTAGGATGATACATGGGGGACGGGTAGAAGTATTGATGGTGGTACTCTCAGTAGGAGGATACATGGGGGGAGGGGTAGTAGTATAGATGGTGGTACTCTCAGTAGGAGGATACATGGGGGGAGGGGTAGTAGTATTGATGGTGGTACTCTCAGTAGGATGATATATGGGGGAGGGGTAGTAGTATAGATGGTGGTACTCTCAGTAGGAGGATATATGGGGGAGGGGTAGTAGTATTGATGGTGGTACTCTCAGTAGAATCTATGGGGGAGGGGAAGTAGTATTAAAGGTGGTACTCTCAGTAGGATGATATATGGGGGAGGGGTAGTAGTATTGATGGTGGTACTCTCAGTAGGAGGATACATGGGGGGAGGGGTAGAAGTATTGATGGTGGTACTCTCAGTAGAATCTATGGGGGAGGGGAAGTAGTATTAAAGGTGGTACTCTCAGTAGGAGGATACATGGGGGAGGGGTAGTAGTATAGATGGAGGTACTCTCAGTAGGAGGATATATGGGGGAGGGGTAGTAGTATTGATGGTGGTACTCTCAGGAGGATACATGGGGGGAGGGGTAGTAGTATAGATGGTGGTACTCTCAGTAGGACCATACATGGGGGGAGGGGTAGTAGTATAGATGGTGGTACTCTCAGTAGGAGGATATATGGGGGAGGGGTAGTAGTATAGATGGTGGTACTCTCAGTAGGAGGATATATGGGGGAGGGGTAGTAGTATTGATGGAGGTACTCTCAGTAGGAGGATACATGGGGGGAGGGGTAGTAGTATTGATGGTGGTACTCTCAGTAGGATGATATATGGGGGAGGGGTAGTAGTATAGATGGTGGTACTCTCAGTAGGAGGATATATGGGGGAGGGGTAGTAGTATTGATGGAGGTACTCTCAGTAGGATGATATATGGGGGAGGGGGTAGTAGTATAGATGGAGGTACTCTCAGTAGGAGGATATATGGGGGGAGGGGTAGTAGTATTGATGGAGGTACTCTCAGTAGGAGGATACATGGGGGAGGGGTAGTAGTATTGATGGTGGTACTCTCAGTAGGAGGATACATGGGGGGGAGGGTAGTAGTATTGATGGAGGTTCTCTCAGTAGGAAGATACATGGGGGGAGGGGTAGTAGTATAGATGGAGGTACTCTCAGTAGGAGGATATATGGGGGGAGGGGTAGTAGTATTGATGGAGGTACTCTCAGTAGGAGGATACATGGGGGAGGGGTAGTAGTATTGATGGTGGTACTCTCAGTAGGAGGATACATAGGGGGGAGGGGTAGTAGTATTGATGGAGGTACTCTCAGTAGGAGGATACATGGGGGAGGGGTAGTAGTATTGATGGTGGTACTCTCAGTAGGAGGATACATGGGGGGAGGGGTAGTAGTATAGATGGTGGTACTCTCAGTAGGAGGATACATGGGGGGAGGGGTAGTAGTATAGATGGTGGTACTCTCAGTAGGAGGATATATGGGGGAGGGGTAGTAGTATAGATGGTGGTACTCTCAGTAGGAGGATACATGGGGGGAGGGGTAGTAGTATAGATGGTGGTACTCTCAGTAGGAGGATATATGGGGGAGGGGTAGTAGTATTGATGGAGGTACTCTCAGTAGGAGGATACATGGGGGAGGGGTAGTAGTATTGATGGTGGTACTCTCAGTAGGAGGATACATGGGGGAGGGGTAGTAGTATTGATGGTGGTACTCTCAGTAGAATCTATGGGGGAGGGGAAGTAGTATTAAAGGTGGTACTCTCAGTAGGAGGATACATGGGGGGAGGGGTAGAAGTATTGATGGTGGTACTCTCAGTAGAATCTATGGGGGAGGGGAAGTAGTATTAAAGGTGGTACTCTCAGTAGGAGGGTACATGGGTGGAGGGGTAGTAGTATAGATGGTGGTACTCTCAGTAGGAAGATACATGGGGGAGGGGTAGTAGTATAGATGGTGGTACTCTCAGTAGGATGATACATGGGGGGAGGGGTAGTAGTATAGATGGAGGTACTCTCAGTAGGAGGATACATGGGGGAGGGGTAGTAGTATTGATGGAGGTACTCTCAGTAGGAGGATACATGGGGGGAGGGGTAGTAGTATTGATGGTGGTACTCTCAGTAGGACCATACATGGGGGGAGGGGTAGTAGTATTGATGGTGGTACTCTCAGTAGGAGGATACATGGGGGGAGGGGTAGTAGTATAGATGGAGGTACTCTCAGTAGGAGGATATATGGGGGAGGGGTATTGATGGTGGTACTCTCAGTAGGATGATATATGGGGGAGGGGTAGTAGTATTGATGGTGGTACTCTCAGGAGGATACATGGGGGGAGGGGTAGTAGTATAGATGGTGGTACTCTCAGTAGGACCATACATGGGGGGAGGGGTAGTAGTATAGATGGTGGTACTCTCAGTAGGAGGATACATGGGGGGAGGGGTAGTAGTATAGATGGTGGTACTCTCAGTAGGAGGATACATGGGGGGAGGGGTAGTAGTATAGATGGTGGTACTCTCAGTAGGAGGATATATGGGGGAGGGGTAGTAGTATAGATGGTGGTACTCTCAGTAGGAGGATACATGGGGGGAGGGGTAGTAGTATAGATGGTGGTACTCTCAGTAGGATGATACATGGGGGGAGGGGTAGTAGTATAGATGGTGGTACTCTCAGTAGGATGATACATGGGGGAGGGGTAGTAGTATAGATGGAGGTACTCTCAGTAGGAGGATACATGGGGGAGGGGTAGTAGTATTGATGGAGGTACTCTCAGTAGGAGGATACATGGGGGAGGGGTAGTAGTATTGGTGGTACTCTCAGTAGGAGGATACATGGGGGGAGGGGTAGTAGTATAGATGGTGGTACTCTCAGTAGGAGGATACATGGGGGGAGGGGTAGTAGTATAGATGGTGGTACTCTCAGTAGGAGGATATATGGGGGAGGGGTAGTAGTATAGATGGAGGTACTCTCAGTAGGATGATATATGGGGGGAGGGGTATTAGTATAGATGGCGGTACTCACAGTAGGAGGATATATGGGGGAGGGGTAGTAGTATTGATGGAGGTACTCTCAGTAGGATGATATATGGGGGAGGGGTAGTAGTATAGATGGAGGTACTCTCAGTAGGAGGATATATCGGGGGAGGGGTAGTAGTATTGATGGAGGTACTCTCAGTAGGAGGATACATGGGGGAGGGGTAGTAGTATTGATGGTGGTACTCTCAGTAGGAGGATATATGGGGGGAGGGGTAGTAGTATTGATGGAGGTACTCTCAGTAGGAGGATAAATGGGGGAGGGGTAGTAGTATTGATGGTGGTACTCTCAGTAGAATCTATGGGGGAGGGGAAGTAGTATTAAAGGTGGTACTCTCAGTAGGAGGATACATGGGGGGAGGGGTAGAAGTATTGATGGTGGTACTCTCAGTAGAATCTATGGGGGAGGGGAAGTAGTATTAAAGGTGGTACTCTCAGTAGGAGGATACATGGGTGGAGGGGTAGTAGTATAGATGGTGGTACTCTCAGTATGATGATATATGGGGGAGGGGTAGTAGTATTGATGGAGGTACTCTCAGTAGGATGATATATGGGGGAGGGGGTAGTAGTATAGATGGAGGTACTCTCAGTAGGAGGATATATGGGGGGAGGGGTAGTAGTATTGATGGAGGTACTCTCAGTAGGAGGATACATGGGGGGAGGGGTAGTAGTATTGATGGTGGTACTCTCAGTAGGATGATATATGGGGGAGGGGTAGTAGTATAGATGGTGGTACTCTCAGTAGGAGGATATATGGGGGAGGGGTAGTAGTATTGATGGAGGTACTCTCAGTAGGATGATATATGGGGGAGGGGGTAGTAGTATAGATGGAGGTACTCTCAGTAGGAGGATATATGGGGGGAGGGGTAGTAGTATTGATGGAGGTACTCTCAGTAGGAGGATACATGGGGGAGGGGTAGTAGTATTGATGGTGGTACTCTCAGTAGGAGGATACATGGGGGGGAGGGGTAGTAGTATTGATGGTGGTACTCTCAGTAGGACCATACATGGGGGGAGGGGTAGTAGTATAGATGGTGGTACTCTCAGTAGGAGGATACATGGGGGGAGGGGTAGTAGTATAGATGGTGGTACTCTCAGTAGGAGGATATATGGGGGAGGGGTAGTAGTATAGATGGTGGTACTCTCAGTAGGAGGATATATGGGGGGAGGGGTAGTAGTATAGATGGTGGTACTCTCAGTAGGAGGATACATGGGGGGAGGGGTAGTAGTATTGATGGTGGTACTCTCAGTAGGATGATATATGGGGGAGGGGTAGTAGTATAGATGGTGGTACTCTCAGTAGGAGGATATATGGGGGAGGGGTAGTAGTATTGATGGAGGTACTCTCAGTAGGATGATATATGGGGGAGGGGTAGTAGTATAGATGGAGGTACTCTCAGTAGGAGGATATATGGGGGGAGGGGTAGTAGTATTGATGGAGGTACTCTCAGTAGGAGGATACATGGGGGAGGGGTAGTAGTATTGATGGTGGTACTCTCAGTAGGAGGATACATGGGGGAGGGGTAGTAGTATTGATGGTGGTACTCTCAGTAGAATCTATGGGGGAGGGGAAGTAGTATTAAAGGTGGTACTCTCAGTAGGAGGATACATGGGGGGAGGGGTAGTAGTATAGATGGAGGTACTCTCAGTAGGAGGATATATGGGGGAGGGGTATTGATGGTGGTACTCTCAGTAGGATGATATATGGGGGAGGGGTAGTAGTATTGATGGTGGTACTCTCAGTAGGACCATACATGGGGGGAGGGGTAGTAGTATAGATGGTGGTACTCTCAGTAGGAGGATACATGGGGGGAGGGGTAGTAGTATAGATGGTGGTACTCTCAGTAGGAGGATATATGGGGGAGGGGTAGTAGTATTGATGGAGGTACTCTCAGTAGGAGGATACATGGGGGGAGGGGTAGTAGTATTGATGGTGGTACTCTCAGTAGGATGATATATGGGGGAGGGGTAGTAGTATAGATGGTGGTACTCTCAGTAGGAGGATATATGGGGGAGGGGTAGTAGTATTGATGGAGGTACTCTCAGTAGGATGATATATGGGGGAGGGGGTAGTAGTATAGATGGAGGTACTCTCAGTAGGAGGATATATGGGGGGAGGGGTAGTAGTATTGATGGAGGTACTCTCAGTAGGAGGATACATGGGGGAGGGGTAGTAGTATTGATGGTGGTACTCTCAGTAGGAGGATACATGGGGGGAGGGGTAGTAGTATAGATGGTGGTACTCTCAGTAGGATACATGGGGGAGGGGTAGTAGTATTGATGGAGGTACTCTCAGTAGGAGGATACATGGGGGAGGGGTAGTAGTATTGATGGTGGTACTCTCAGTAGGACCATACATGGGGGGAGGGGTAGTAGTATAGATGGTGGTACTCTCAGTAGGAGGATACATGGGGGGAGGGGTAGTAGTATTGATGGTGGTACTCTCAGTAGGAGGATACATGGGGGGGAGGGGTAGTAGTATTGATGGAGGTACTCTCAGTAGGAAGATACATGGGGGAGGGGTAGTAGTATTGATGGTGTTACTCTCAGTAGGATGATACATGGGGGGGAGGGGTAGTAGTATTGATGGAGGTACTCTCAGTAGGAAGATACATGGGGGAGGGGTAGTAGTATTGATGGTGGTACTCTCAGTAGGACCATACATGGGGGGAGGGGTAGTAGTATAGATGGTGGTACTCTCAGTAGGAGGATACATGGGGGGAGGGGTAGTAGTATAGATGGTGGTACTCTCAGTAGGAGGATACATGGGGGGAGGGGTAGTAGTATTGATGGAGGTACTCTCAGTAGGAGGATATATGGGGGAGGGGTAGTAGTATAGATGGTGGTACTCTCAGTAGGAGGATATATGGGGGGAGGGGTAGTAGTATAGATGGTGGTACTCTCAGTAGGAGGATACATGGGGGGAGGGGTAGTAGTATTGATGGTGGTACTCTCAGTAGGATGATATATGGGGGAGGGGTAGTAGTATAGATGGTGGTACTCTCAGTAGGATGATACATGGGGGAGGGGTAGTAGTATTGATGGTGGTACTCTCAGTAGGAGGATACATGGGGGGAGGGGTAGTAGTATAGATGGTGGTACTCTCAGTAGGATACATGGGGGAGGGGTAGTAGTATTGATGGAGGTACTCTCAGTAGGAGGATACATGGGGGAGGGGTAGTAGTATTGATGGTGGTACTCTCAGTAGGACCATACATGGGGGGAGGGGTAGTAGTATAGATGGTGGTACTCTCAGTAGGAGGATACATGGGGGGAGGGGTAGTAGTATTGATGGTGGTACTCTCAGTAGGAGGATATATGGGGGAGGGGTAGTAGTATAGATGGTGGTACTCTCAGTAGGAGGATATATGGGGGAGGGGTAGTAGTATTGATGGAGGTACTCTCAGTAGGATGATATATGGGGGAGGGGTAGTAGTATTGATGGTGGTACTCTCAGTAGGAGGATATATGGGGGAGGGTTAGTAGTATAGATGGTGGTACTCTCAGTAGGATGATATATGGGGGAGGGGTAGTAGTATAGATGGAGGTACTCTCAGTAGGAGGATATATGGGGGGAGGGGTAGTAGTATTGATGGAGGTACTCTCAGTAGGAGGATATATGGGGGAGGGGTAGTAGTATTGATGGAGGTACTCTCAGTAGGAGGATACATGGGGGAGGGGTAGTAGTATTGATGGTGGTACTCTAAGTAGGAGGATACATGGGGGAGGGGTAGTAGTATTGATGGTGGTACTCTCAGTAGGAGGATACATGGGGGAGGGGTAGTAGTATTGATGGTGGTACTCTCAGTAGGAGGATACATGGGGGAGGGGTAGTAGTATTGATGGTGGTACTCTCAGTAGAATCTATGGGGGAGGGGAAGTAGTATTAAAGGTGGTACTCTCAGTAGGAGGGTACATGGGTGGAGGGGTAGTAGTATAGATGGAGGTACTCTCAGTAGGAGGATATATGGGGGAGAGGTATTGATGGTGGTACTCTCAGTAGGATGATACATGGGGGGAGGGGTAGTAGTATTGATGGTGGTACTCTCAGTAGGACCATATATGGGGGGGAGGGGTAGTAGTATTAATGGTGGTACTCTCAGTAGGAGGATACATGGGGGGAGGGGTAGTAGTATTGATGGTGGTACTCTCAGTAGGAGGATATATGGGGGAGGGGTAGTCGTATAGATGGTGGTACTCTCAGTAGGAGGATATATGGGGGGAGGGGTAGTAGTATAGATGGTGGTACTCTCAGTAGGAGGATACATGGGGGAGGGGTAGTAGTATTGATGGTGGTACTCTCAGTAGGAGGATACATGGGGGGAGGGGTAGTAGTATTGATGGTGGTACTCTCAGTAGGATGATACATGGGGGGAGGGGTAGTAGTATAGATGGAGGTACTCTCAGTAGGATGATACATGGGGGAGGGGTAGTAGTATAGATGGAGGTACTCTCAGTAGGAGGATACATGGGGGAGGGGTAGTAGTATTGATGGAGGTACTCTCAGTAGGAGGATACATGGGGGAGGGGTAGTAGTATTGATGGTGGTACTCTCAGTAGGACCATACATGGGGGGAGGGGTAGTAGTATTGATGGTGGTACTCTCAGTAGGAGGATACATGGGGGGAGGGGTAGTAGTATAGATGGTGGTACTCTCAGTAGGAGGATACATGGGGGAGGGGTAGTAGTATTGATGGTGGTACTCTCAGTAGGAGGATACATGGGGGAGGGGTAGTAGTATTGATGGTGGTACTCTCAGTAGGATGATACATGGGGGGAGGGGTAGTAGTATAGATGGAGGTACTCTCAGTAGGATGATACATGGGGGAGGGGTAGTAGTATAGATGGAGGTACTCTCAGTAGGAGGATACATGGGGGAGGGGTAGTAGTATTGATGGAGGTACTCTCAGTAGGAGGATACATGGGGGAGGGGTAGTAGTATTGATGGTGGTACTCTCAGTAGGACCATACATGGGGGGAGGGGTAGTAGTATTGATGGTGGTACTCTCAGTAGGAGGATACATGGGGGGAGGGGTAGTAGTATAGATGGTGGTACTCTCAGTAGGATGATACATGGGGGAGGGGTAGTAGTATAGATGGTGGTACTCTCAGTAGGAGGATACATGGGGGAGGGGTAGTAGTATAGATGGTGGTACTCTCAGTAGGAGGATACATGGGGGGGAGGGGTAGTAGTATAGATGGTGGTACTCTCAGTAGGATGATACATGGGGGAGGGGTAGTAGTATTGATGGTGGTACTCTCAGTAGAATCTATGGGGGAGGGGTAGTAGTATTGATGGTGGTACTCTCAGTAGGAGGATACATGGGGGGAGGGGTAGAAGTATTGATGGTGGTACTCTCAGTAGGAGGATACATGGGGGAGGGGTAGTAGTATAGATGGTGGTACTCTCAGTAGGAGGATACATGGGGGAGGGGTAGTAGTATAGATGGTGGTACTCTCAGTAGGATGATACATGGGGGAGGGGTAGTAGTATTGATGGTGGTACTCTCAGTAGAATCTATGGGGGAGGGGTAGTAGTATTGATGGTGGTACTCTCAGTAGGAGGATACATGGGGGGAGGGGTAGAAGTATTGATGGTGGTACTCTCAGTAGAATCTATGGGGGAGGGGAAGTAGTATTAAAGGTGGTACTCTCAGTAGGAGGATACATGGGGGGAGGGGTAGTAGTATAGATGGAGGTACTCTCAGTATGATGATATATGGGGGGAGGGGTATTGATGGTGGTACCCGGCTGGCTCCCTCACCTTGGTTACAGAAGAAGTTCCACAGCTTGGCGAAGATGAGTCCCATGGCGGCAGACAGCGGCTCTCCCTCTCACACACACATGATGAGTCCACTGTCCGGGCTCCGTCCGCCCCTCTCACCCTCCAGGGACCGCACAGCCGCCACCGATACTTCTTCTCACCAGCGGTGCCCCTATACAGCCGCGTGCGCGTTCACGCCAAGGCTTTACCTCAGCCGGCGTCTGACGTGCGTGTGACACGTTCAGACGTCACGGACCTTCTGTCTCCTCGCGGTACCATAACGATACCACACACCACCTCGATCAATCATAGGCAGACTCTCCCCACACGCCTACTCCGGTGTGGAACGCATGTTGGAACGCAAAGCGCATGTGCAGTAAGTGTTTATTCCAACGTCACTTCCGTTACACAATCCGATGGGATAGATCATCGATCTCTAGAGTCCCCGATTCCAACTCTATTATGTCTCCACTACCAGGAACTGAGACTCCGCAGTAGCAGAAGTAATTTTGTCTACAATAAAATGGCCGCCGCATTGGACCTGCATACACCAAACTGCAGACACTTTTTATTAAATAAATCTTTATTGATGTGGACAGAGAGACAGGATACATGTGTTACAAGAAGGTAGGATTCGGTGTCAGGAGACGTGGATCGTTCATTGCTGTCCATACATTTATTCTGCAGACTTCATAGAGGTAATATGTCTGATTTCTGGTGTGGGTGGATGTCACCTCTTATTTCCAGGGACAATGTCTGCTTTTGTTGCTTGAAATGTCCCTGATTTCCATACTCAGCATGTCTAGATCAATCCTGTTTGTATATGTCAGTTCTTATCATAATATTATGTGATTGGCTTTTGTTTGCATGTTTGTCTTATTTATTACTGGAGAGCACCATTTAAAATCTTGTCAGTCTCTGGTGCCAAAATCCAGCACATGCCAAAAATGTATAACTAGTTTTTTTTTTTTTGTTAGATCTGATTGGAGGCTCGGTATACGTCTATGGACAGGGGCATGTAAACAAAAGTCTACCTGTTAAAATCTGAAAGGTCTGCAAAAACAAAAACAAAAGGAAAAGTTTTGATGGATCTTATGTAGTCCGTAGTCGGATGTAAACATTTATTTACACCTGCCTGCCCATAGTCTGATCATTTAAGGTCCAGGATGGCAAAAGGGCATTAGACACATCTGTACCATTCAGCCCCCGTTCACACTGCTGCGACTTGTCATGTCATTTCCAAATAGCATGACCATTTGTACCCACAGGCTCTGGAAGGATCCCGACAATAATGTTGTGATCCACCTAGTAAAGTTGCTTGATTGTTAACTGGCTCTCCCTTTCAGTGTGCGGCTGGGAGCTAGAGCCAGCTGCTCCTGTCCCTTCTCCAGACTGGTACTCCAGTACCCTAAGGAGGGGGGGAACAGGGACTGACAGTCACAGCAGAGCAGCCAGGACTAGAAAGTCCATCTTCAGAGTGCTGGAAGAATAGCGATAGCGAAAATGTCAATTAAAGAGCTAAGTTCATGAGATGGCATGTACCTTGTTGGAGGTAACTCATGATAATCCGGCACATTTTACAGTGGAGTTCAGATTTAAAGTTGATTGTACAGAGATTGTTTGGTCAGATTGTTACGTGTATGGTGAGCCTAAGGCTGTGTTCACATATGTCCAGCTGTGGTTTGCAGTCCAGAGTCCGGTGCGTTTCTGTACACTAGTTCAGGTGTGAAATTTTTGCCTGAACTCTCACCTAAACCGGACCCAGAAGGACCCTTTTTAAAACCTCCCAGACAACCGGGTCCATTGAAAGCCGGTCACATTTACATTATGTGCAAATTGGATATGGTTAAAAACGCATCCTATTTGCATATATGTGAACTAGAGCTGCACGATTGATCCTTAAGAAGTCGCGATCTCCATTCAACCTCCCTCACGATCGTAATCTGGCATTTCCATGATTCAGTGGCTGAGAGATAAAGAGAAACATTGTATCATTTGGTTCTTTTAGATCAAAGGGATGAACTTCGGTCTGTAAATGAGGGCCAATTAACCACTTAAAGAGGAAGTAAACTCAGCTTTATTATTCTATTTTTTCAGAATATTTGCATACAACAAAGTATTTTAATGAATTGCACATTGTAACATTATTATAAAACAATTCTCAATTACCTTTTTGTGGAAATATAAAATAGATCTTCTTCCAGGAATCAGCTGCATCATTTTTGCTAATGATTTTGGTCTCCCCTGTGGTCGTCATTTCCGATTCCGCCCTTATTCGTTTCCTCTGCCGAAATCTCGCACATGCGCGATCACTTGCTATTCAAGCCTCTTTCTCGATAACCGTTACTACGTGCTCCGTCGTTCCCAGCTCCCATGACTACAAACCAGGTAATATATATATATATATATATATATAGTGAGCTGCATTGCTGATTCGCTATATATATATATATATATATATATATATATATATATATATATATATATTTTGTTTAGCAGGGACCCTAGAGAATAAAATGGCGATCGTTGCAATTTTTTATGTCACACTGTATTTTTTTTTTTTGTATAATCAATTTTTATTGAGAAAAAGGTGCAGTAACAAACAATGTATCACAGAAACAAGAAACATAAAATAACATAACACCGTAGAAACACACTAATAATAGTGCATAAATGAACGAACAGCATGAACTTGACAATGCACAATAACTATGCATATGAAGAGAGCAACTGGGGGATACGGGATCCCCAAAGTAATGGACAGGGCTGGATCATACCAAAGCGGGCTGAGACAGGTCTCTCCCAGGTCCAGGCATTCGGCCCCACGCGACCCACCCCCCCCCCCCCCCAGGGGTGCAGAGGGAGAGAGAGCCCGCGTCGCCAGTCAAATGTCACACTGCATTTTCGCAGAGGTCTTTCAAAAGCAATTTTTTGGGAAAAAAATACACTTCAATGAATTTAACCACTTTACCGCTGCTCACTGAGCATCTACTGCGGCGAAGTGGCTCGATAACGTCTGATGACGTAGACCTAAGTCGCCAGACATTCCCCTCTTTCGGCGGGGCGCATGCACTGCCGGAGGCTCGCTCCCGCTGTATTCAGTCACAGCGGGAGTCGGGCCAGGGGAGGAGCGGCGGTGATCACCACTGCTCTTCCCCGATCGTCGGGGAATCGAGTGTGGAGATCCGCCCGCTTGTGTAAACAAAGCGGGCGGATCTCCTAAGTGACAGGCTGGCAGCATAGCTGAACCTGCGATCTGTCCTTGTGTCACATAGTCCCCTCCCCCCACACACGTCAGTAAGCACCAGGCATACATTGACCCCTCCCTCTCCAAAAAAAAGGTAACCCCTTCCCTGCCAGTGTCATTTTTACAGTAACAGTGCATATGTATAGCACTGATTACTGTAGTAATGTCACTGGTACCCCCAAAAGTGTAAAAAATGTCAGTCAAGGGTCCGATCTGTCCGCCGCAATATCGCAGTCCCGCAAAAAAAATCGCAGATCGCCGCCATTACTCGTTAAAAAAAAAAAAACTCCAAAAATGACAGAAATCTTTCCCTTAGTAAACGCAATAACTTTTGCGCAAACCAATCAAAATACGCATATTGCGATTTTTTTTTTTTTTTTTTTTTTTTTTTTTTTACCAAAAATATGTAGCAGAAAACAAATTGGCCTAATATGTTAAAAAATTTTGATTTTTACATTTTTTTGGGGGGAATTTCATATAAAAAATGTGAAAAATATTGTTATTTTTTCAAAATTGTCGCTCTTTTTTTCTTTATAGCACAAAAAGTAAAAATTGCACAGGTGATCAAATACCACCAATAGAAAGCTCTGTTTGTGGGAAAAAAGGACGTAAATTTCGTTTGGGTACGGCGTTGCATTAACGCGCAATTGTCAGTTAAAGTCGCACAGTGCCGAATCGCAAAAAGTGGCTCAGACGTAAGACCGCAAAATCCTCTGGTGGTAAAGTGGTTAAAAAAAGCTAAACCGTAAACTAAGCCCAATTTTTTGTATAATGTGAACGATGTTACGCCGAGAAATCTTTATTTCAAGAAAACATAAAAAATGTTGGCGAACCCAGCTTGAAACGAATGATTTCATTGCTTCAGTCAATTGTAAATACACAAACTCCATTGTGATTGAATATTTCTGCTGCTAATTTGTGTGTATGTACATATAGATCTAACATGCATTGTACATACAAATAAAACATGCACTCAGTGTTTCTTCCTATCCTAGGTTATCTTAGCTGCAGTATAAAATGACAATCCATCAAGCATAAAATGTCTGTTTTCCCGAAGATTCTTCTTAAAGGAGAAGTAGAAGATTATCTGCGCAATGTTTATCACAATAAGGAGGTGAGTTCTCTGTTGTTAGAATAACTATGACCTACGATAAAACAATGTGCTGCTCTACCTAATGGCTTCCCCCATTTTTACTACCAATTATAAAAAAAAAATGGAGTAACTTTGGTGTTGTGAGGTCCAAGGACTGCAATATACGTATTCCATATTTATTGTTGGGCTTAGATACACTTTAAGTCATATGTATTCTGTGGACCTCAGGAAAAGCAGCTGCTTTTGTATTCTAATACTAGGACCACGTGGTACTCATACACTGTGGTATGTTCTTATGAGCTCCATATTATCTTCACAGATGCATTCATTGAAAACACTCAACACATCAATGGCCCTATTGCTAGCCTAGAGTAGGGTGTCTCCAAACTATCAAGAACCCGGCTCGCTACAAGAATTTATCCAGCCTTAAGCTAGGGTTAGGTGCATAGATTGAGGATTCAGGTTAGAAGAGACTGCCTATGGTCTCCGCTGATGTGAGAGGGACTCTGATGGGAACCCTAATGTAAGAGGAGAACTGTGGTGGGGACCATGAAGTAGGGAGGGACTCTGATGGGGATGTAAGGGGGACTCTGATGTAAGGGGGACTTTGACTGGAACACAGATGTAAAGGGGCACTCTGATGGGGACCCTAATGTAAAGGGGGCTCTGATGGGGACCCTGATGTAAGGAGGGCTCTGATGGGGGCCCTGATGTGAGGGTGGCTCTGATGTGGACCCTGATGTAAGGGGGGGGGGCTCTGATGGGGACCCTGATGTAAGGAGGGCTCTGATGGGGGCCCTGATGTGAGGGGGGCTCTGATGTGGACCCTGATGTAAGGAGAGGGGGGGCTCTGATGGGGACCCTGATGTAAGGGGGGGCTCTGATGGGGACCCTGATGTAAAGGGGGGGGGGCTCTGATGGCGACCCTGATGTAAGGAAAACTCTGATGGAGACCCTAATGTAAGGGAGACTCTGATGGGGACCCTGAAGTAAGGGAGACTCTGATGGGGACCCTGAAGTAAGGGGAACTCTGATGGGGACCCTGAAGTAAGGGGAACTCTGGTGGGGACCCTGAAGTAAGGGGAACTCTGGGGGGGACCCTGAAGTAAGGGGAACTCTGATGGGGACCCTGAAGTAAGGGGAACTCTGATGGGGAGCCTGATGTAAGGGGGGCTCTGATGGGGAGCCTGATGTAAGGGGGGCTCTGATGGGGAGCCTGATGTAAGGGGGAGCCTGATGTAAGGGGGGCTCTGATGGGGAGCCTGATGTAAGGGGGACTCTGATGGGGAGCCTGATGTTAGGGGCGCTCTGATGGGGACCCTGATATGGACCCTGATGTAAGGGGGACTTTGATGGGAGCTCTGATGTAAGGAGGGACTCAATTAAAAAAAAAAAAACGCGTTCTCCTCCCAAAAATATTTAGTAAAATATACAATGTGATCCTTGAAATGAAAACTGTGGAGACCCCTGCCCTATACAGTGCTATGGGACATGCCTGTGTGACATTTTATGACCCATTTTATATCCTCCAGCTTGTTGCTAGTTTGGGCCTGGATGAAGTGGAAAGAAAATTTGACCGTCTGCAGAGTTGCCTGTCACACCCTCCATCCTTTACCACTGTTAGGGTGAACACGCGGGTGACGTCAGTGGAAGCTACCAAGCAACTTCTCGGTGATGAAATCAAAAAGGTTAGAGATTCTTGTTTTCCCACTTTGCTTTAAAGCTACACTCCAGGCAGATATAAAGGACACAAATAATGCAGCTGTGTAATCAATAATACATCATTACAATACATGAATACATTCTTTTTTTAAATGCATACAGTTTAAGTATCTGAATTTGACTTGGTATTAGAGTTTTGCAATCCCCTGTAAACACAGACAACTGTAAAAACAATACTGAGGTTCTAACCCCTTTTCACTCTATGCAAAACAAAAAAGTTTTTGGTGACGTTCCAGTTTATTAAATGGCACTTTGTTGTTACTTTACAGCAGTTTCCAGGTGACGTTATCCCAATTCATCAGCATCCCAAACTCAAGGACCTTCTATTAATTCCAGTTACTGGACCAAGGTTGGTAATTCATATACTGTATGTTTACATTAAAGCAGGTCTGTACTCAAAAGGTAAAGGTTTGCTATATGGTAGGGAAAATCTAACCGTGTTAAAGAGGAAGTTCCGTTTTTTTTTTTTTTTTCTTCCCTGCAAAGTAGATACATAATGTGCTAGGATGCATCGCATACTACCATGTTATGGGACACCTGCAAATGAAGCTCGCATTGTCCCCGCTGGCGGCCGCATCCATCTTCACCCGTCTTCCTTCCGGGCCTGCGGACTCCGGCTGTATTACTGGCCAGAGCTGCGCGACGTCACTCCTGCGCATGCGCGGGTGCCACCAGTCACGGCACAGGGCTCTGAAGAAACTACAAGGGCATTGTTTCTTCAGAGCGTATGCGCAGATGACGTCATCGGCTGCATGCAATGTAAATATCTTCTAAACAATGCAAGTTTAGGAGATATTTACATTACCTATAGGTAAGCCTATAATAAGATTTACCTATAGGTATAAGTTGTTAAGCTGAACTTCGGGTATTTTTATAATTAACCGGTTGCCGACCGCCGCACGACTATTTACTGCGGCGGTCAGCCCAGGCCAAGCAAAGTGATGTAGGGGTACGTCACTAGCCTGTCACTAGCTTGTGAGCCAATAGTGGGCGGGTGCACGCCCCGACTCGTTCCCTAAGAAGTCAGTGCGTGTGACCGGCGGACCCGATGTCTGCCGGTCACTCGCGATCGTCCACCGTGAGTGCCGGTTCACACTTATGCGATGCGGGAAGGCTGCGAATATGCAGCCTGTTCCCGCATCGCAAACACACCCCTGGCAGTTCACACTGCCATATGCGATATGCTGGGGGTGTCAATGAAATCTTAACGACACCCCCAGTTTGATCGCATATCGCAGTGCGATCTTTACAGTTCGCACAGGATCGGATCGCACATCCGATCCTGATGCGGCTGCAAAAAAGGGTCCTGTGCGTCTTTGCTGCGGGTGCAGTGCGAATTTCAGCCATACAAAGTGTATGGCTAAACTCGCACCGCACAGCCGATCGCATGTAATGAAGGAGCAGTGCGCTCCAACATTACATGCGATCGCCGCAGCCGCACATGTGTGAACCGGCACTGAAGGGAAAAAGGCAGGCGGGTAATGTAAACAAAGCTGCCTGTCATTCTCCCCGATGTAAAAATTGAGATCATACGGTTCTGCAATGTAGGACCGTTGATCTCTGTTCTTACACCAATAGCCATGTCCAATCACAGTTAGAAACACGCCCCTAGGGACACACTTAACCCCTCCTTCCCCAATAAAGTTAACCCCTTCTCTGCCAGTGTCATTTTTACAGTAACAGTGCGTATAGCACTGATTACTGCAGTAATGTCATTGGTAACACCAAAAGTGTCAAAAATGTCAGTCAAGGGTCCAATCTGTCCGCCGCAATGTCGCAGTACCGCAAAAAAAATCGCAGATCACCGCCATTACTTGTTAAAAAAAAACAACAAAAATGACAAAAATCTTTCCCTTAGTTAGTAAACGCAATAACTTTTGCGCAAACCAATCAAAATACGCTTATTGTGATTTTTTTTTTACCAAACATAGGTAGCAGAAAACAAATTGGCCAAAAATTTTTAAAAAATTAGATTTTTACATTTTTTTCGGGGGGGGGGGGGGGATTTCATATAAAAAATTGTGAAAAATATTGTTATTTTTTCAAAATTGTCGCTGTTTTTTTGTTTATAGCGCATGATCAAAAAATCGCACAGGTGATCAAATACCACCAAAAGAAAGCTCTGTTTGTGGGAAAAAAAGGACGTCAAATTCGTTTAGGTACAGCGTCGCACGACCGCGCAATTGTCCGTTAAATTCACACAGTGCCGAATCGCAAAATACCCCCTGGTCAGGAAGGGGGTAAAATCTTCCGGGGCTTAAGTGGTTAATATTTATATAGCACCAACAATTTATGCAGCACTTTACATACAGTACAATCCCATCAGTCCCTGCCCTCATGGAGCTTACAGTCTAGGGCCCCTCACTCACATGCATACACATACTAGAGCCAGCTAGTCTACCAGTATGTCTTTGGAGTGTGGGAGGAAGCCCATGCAATCTCCAGGCATTTATTGTCATGTTTGGGATTCAAACCAGTGACCCTAGGGCTGCCAGATAGAAGTGCTAACCACTATGCCACTGTGCTGCCCATGTAAATCTGCGTGTGTCAGTTTAGCTGCACATATAACTCGCCTTAAAGTGGAACTGAACTGTCCCTCATTGGCACGGCATCTTCTGCTGGGTGCTGGTCTTTGGTCGTCTTCATTGGCTGGCACAGGACGACATCAGTAGCAGCACACAGAGTCCGTTCCAGCGATGTTAGCTGACCTGTGCATGTGCGGCTTAGTTTACATGCTGGAGAAAACAGCAAGCAGGCAGGTGTATTTTTTTGTTGCATTAGAGACATTGCATATCTCTTCTGCAATAAACAGCCTGTCTTCTCACTGTTTTTAGCAGAGGAACTTTACTTCCATTTTGAAACCATGATTAAACCCACAAATTTAAAGCAGAACTAATGTTTTATTGTAAGAAATAGTGAGCAGACGGGGTTTCATTGCAGAAGAGATGTGCACTTGCTGGGTGAAGGCAGCACTGGATCCCTGGGCTGGTAAGTGTCTGTTGCTCTTTAAGCAGATCTCATATTCACATATGCAGTATGTTTAGAAGCCCATATCTATTCCGAACTCTTTTGCTAAAAAACTGAAGTCTCTAGGGGTTACTGCACTAATCTCTCCTATCACAAATTTTGCAATTTTCACATTCAATAAGTTCTATGTTCAGCAACATTTATGCCTCCCAGATCCTTTTTTCCTATGTTTAGATCAGTCATTCTCTACCAAGGTTCCTCCAGAGGTTACTAGGTGTTTCCTGAGCTGTGGCTGATTGACCTCCCATTTTATTGTGCCTGGATAGTTTTGGGTTCAGCACCACTTAGCAGAGCTAGCGGCATGACACCAATTAACTTTTTAGCTGTCTGTAAGGGAAGCATTCTTCCCACTGGCCAACAATGTAAGGAACAATGTCCTCTTAACTCTCAATAAATCGGTTTCTGCAGGGGTTCTCCTGAGACCTGAAAACTATTTCAGGGGTTTATCCACACGCCAAAGTAGTGCAGGAACTTTTTTCAAAGTTGGACCGACTTGTGTGTGACAAGTTAAGACTGCTCTCCTATGGAACCATTGATTTACACGTGTCGTGCTCTCAAAGTCGGAGCATATGTCTCACCAATTTGAACTGGGCCTAATTGAACAAGCTGAAGTTAGAAGCTAATTGGCTGCCGTGCAGAGCTATACCAGATTCGGAGTGCTCCAGTTTTAGTAAATCAACCCCTGTGTTTTATGACAAATGTGGGAGTACTTGTGTGATAAAACAAATCTCTTCTCTCCATTGCTCTGCCTGCTTCAGATCTAATTACAAGACATTTCAGTTTTCATACTACAGGCAGAGGTCTTGCATTAACCTGTGCAATGCGATGCCTCATGCTTGAGCGCAAACAGAACAGAAACAGGCTGCGTGTACAGACCTACAAATGACACCATGAACCTACATGATCAATGCACTTTTTATGCAGGTGATAAACACAAGCTGCAGGTAGGAATGTTTGCTATGCCTTTAAATTCAGCAGGGGATATCTGCCAGCAGGCCCGGACAAGGGGTGGGCAGGAGGGGTTGTTGCCCTGTGCGCAATGGTTTATTGCAGGGATGAGGGATGCCTTGACCCTAAACCTAAGGGAAAGGGGTGGCGCAGGTTGGCATCCTTGCCCTGGGCGCTGGATGACCTTGTCCTGGCACTGTCAGCCAGCTAGTGTTATATACATGCACATATATTTTGGGTTATGAGGTTTCATTCACGTTTATGCAATTCCAAATGGTACAATGTAGTCAGCTACTGCATTGAAAGTTCAGGAAAACAGGACTATTTGTATGGAATGTGAAATGTTACAGAAAATGTGATCGGCATGATGGAAAGGAATTGCTCTGCATTCTAATTGCAATGTTTCATACAACCCGCAGGCAGAGTTTTTTTTTTTTTTTTTTTAAAGGAAGAAATATTCAAAAGCCTTGTAGTTGCAGAGAAACAGAAAAACAAACCGTGACAAGCACAACAACGCTGAATACAAACACATACACGTGTGAATAATCTTTTATTTTGTCTCCCGCAGCAGCAGGATCGCACTCTTCATAATGTAAAGTAAATTATATTTGACAGCGGGAGTAAAGGTAGACATGCGCAGCTCAATTTTCTGTTATTTAGCCCATGGGCTGAATGAGAGAAAACAAATTGAGCCCCCCCCCCCCATGGATGATAACAGCATGATGAGAAATCTTCTCTGGTTACTGTATACAGCAGTGCTGCTGAACAATGACTGCATCTGCTGCCGCTACACTGGCTGCGTGGGCACTGACAGCTCATCACCCATGGAGGGAAGTACAGCAGGGACCAGGGGGAGAAGACAAGGGTGTGTTAGTTCACCTTTTTTCATTTTTTTTCTGAAAAGGTGAACTAATGCTCTAACCACCTGTTGACCACTCACAGTAAATATACTGCCAGCGGGTGGCAGGTACAGGCACAGTTACTTAATTGTAGGTGACCAGCCGCCTTCTGGGTTTGCATGGCCCAGTCGGCCCACGTGGTAAGAAAAAAAAGTTTGATTAGTAAGTAGAAGCAGCACACATTACACATTGTTAGATACACAGTTAACCCCTTGTTTGCTCCTAGATGTTCATCCCTTCCCAGCCATTGTCATTAGCACAGTGTCAGTGTACAGTATTATCACTGTATTAGTGTCAGTGACCCTCCAAGATATTGTCTGTTAGCGGCAGATTTCCCACCACTCTATCACAGTCACACTATAAGTCCCTAATCACCGCCATTACAGTTTAGTGCCTATAGCTGGGTAAATTGCAGTATACAGTGCCTTGCAAAAGTATTCGGCCCCCTTGAACTTTGCGACCTTTTGCCACATTTCAGGCTTCAAACATAAAGATATAAAACTGTCATTTTTTGTGAAGAATCAACAAGTGGGACACAATCATGAAGTGGAACGAAATTTATTGGATATTTCAAACTTTTTTAACAAATAAAAAAACTGAAAAATTGGGTGTGCAAAATGATTCAGCCCCCTTAAGTTAATACTTTGTAGCGCCACCTTTTGCTGCGATTACAGCTGTAAGTCGCTTGGGGTATGTCTCTATCAGTTTTTCACATCGAGAGACTGAAATTTTTGCCCATTCCTCCTTGCAAAACAGCTCGAGCTCAGTGAGGTTGGATGGAGAGCGTTTGTGAACAGTAGTTTTCAGTTCTTTCCACAGATTCTCGATTGGATTCAGGTCTGGACTTTGACTTGGCCATTCTAACACCTGGATATGTTTATTTGTGAACCATTCCATTGTAGATTACTAGATTTTGCTTTATGTTTTGGATCATTGTCTTGTTGGAAGACAAATCTCCGTCCCGGTCTCAGGTCTTTTGCAGACTCCATCAGGTTTTCTTCCAGAATGGTCCTGTATTTGGCTCCATCCATCTTCCCATCAATTTTAACCATCTTCCCTGTCCCTGCTGAAGAAAAGCAGGCCCAAACCATGATGCTGCCACCACCATGTTTAACAGTGGGGATGGTGTGTTCAGGGTGATGAGCTGTGTTGCTTTTACGCCAAACATAACGTTTTGCATTGTTGCCAAAAAGTTCGATTTTTGGTTTCATCTGACCAGAGCACCTTCTTCCACATGTTAGGTGTGTCTCCCAGGTGGCTTGTGGCAAACTTTAAACGGCACTTTTTATGGATATCTTTAAGAAATGGCTTTCTTCTTGCCACTCTTCCATAAAGGCCAGATTTGTGCAGTATACGACTGATTGTTGTCCTATGGACAGAGTCTCCCACCTCAGCTGTAGATCTCTGCAGTTCATCCAGAGTGATCATGGGCCTCTTGGCTGCATCTCTGATCAGTCTTCTCCTTGTATGAGCTGAAAGTTTAGAGGGACGGCCAGGTCTTCGTAGATTTGCAGTGGTCTGATACTCCTTCCATTTCAATACTATCGCTTGCACAGTGCTCATTGGGATGTTTAAAGCTTGGTAAATCTTTTTGTATCCAAATCCGGCTTTAAACTTCTCCACAACAGTATCTCGGACCTGCCTGGTGTGCTCCTTGTTCTTCATGATGCTCTCTGCGCTTTAAACGGACCTCTGAGACTATCACAGTGCAGGTGCATTTATACGGAGACTTGATTACACACAGGTGGATTCTATTTATCATCATTAGTCATTTAGGTCAACATTAGATCATTCAGAGATCCTCACTGAACTTCTGGAGAGAGTTTGCTGCACTGAAAGTAAAGGGGCTGAATAATTTTGCACGCCCAATTTTTCCGTTTTTTATTTGTTAACAAAGTTTGAAATATCCAATAAATTTCGTTCCACTTCATGATTGTGTCCCACTTGTTGTTGATTCTTCACAAAAAATTACAGTTTTATATCTTTATGTTTGAAGCCTGAAATGTGGCAAAAGGTCGCAAAGTTCAAGGGGGCCAAATACTTTCGCAAGGCATTGTATATCCCAAAGTCTGTAGACGCTATAACTTTCACACACACACCAATGAATTTACACTTATTGGGATTTTGTTTTACCAAGAACACATAGCAGAATACATTTTGGCCCACATTTATAAAGAAATTAGATTTCTTTGCTTTTGTATTAGATATGTTTTATAACCTAAAGTAGAAAATATTGTTTTGGTTTTTATTTTTAAACTTTGGGGCGTTTTTTAATTTATATAATAAAAAATAAAAAACCCAGTGGTAATTAAATTCCACAAAAAGAAAGCTCTATTTGTGTAAAAAAAAAAAAAAATGATCTCAAATTCGTTTGCACACAGTGTTGCACGACCGTGCAATGGCCAGTTAAAGTAGCCCAGTGCTGAATAGCAAAAAAAAAATGCTCTGGTCATAAAGGGGTTAAAACCTTCTAGAGGTCAAGTGGTTAAAGGGGAAGTCAACTCGCAGCGCGGTACTCTCTGCATTCACAGCACACTTAGTGTGCATGTGCAGTGACATTGGCTATAGCAGTGGTGGGTATCTACTAATCGGCACAAGTATTTACCATACCTACAGGTAAGACTTATAATAAGGTCACCTGAAGGACAAACTATTTAATTTGGATTTTATGACCGCTTTAAGTACTCACACTGTGTGAGGTGACTGGTGTTTTTGTGCACTAGATCGACACCAGTTGCAGCAAGGGCACATCTGTTTCCTGTTCACACCACAGGGCTGGTGTAATGTGTGGCGCTGTGCAGAAACATACCAATATGCTACATTTCCCCCCCCCAGTGTAGTGGATGGCACTGTAGGTCACCACACATCATACTGCAGTACAGAGTAGAGATCGACCGATTATCGGCAAAGCCGATATATTGAGGGCCGATATGCACTTTCCCTGATATATCGTAATCGGCCACCAAGGTGACCGATATTGCCAATATTTCGGGAAAGTGCTTGGATCGGGGTGATGTCTGCAGCTAGAGGCATCACCCCGGTACCGGCGTCCATAGCAGTCGGCTGTCTTGTAATGACAACCGATGCGGCTGAGAAGCCGCTCAGCTGTCATTACAAGGAGCGGGAGGGGACGTCCCCCCCCCCCTCCCGCCGCCTTCCGCGGCTCGCCCGGGTCTCTCCTCCCACCGGGAGACCTGGGCAACCAGCCTGCATGGCCGCCGAAGACCCGATCAAAGCCGCATTCGGCTTTGATCGGGTCCCCATGCAAAAACCCAAAAGTGATGTCATGACATCACTTCCGAGTACTGGCGCCAGATTTAAAAAAAATTACACCATTCAAAACCTTTTGAATGCTTTTAAATGCAGAGGAGGGGTTTGGGGTCTTTTAGACTCCCTAATCCCTCCACAGGGGTACCTGTCAAATAAAATTTTTTATAAAAAAATTGTTTTTTCTGTGTACGAAAATATCGGCCGATACCGATATGCATTGGCCAAAATATCGGTATCGGCAACGAAAAACCGATATCGGTCGATCACTAGTACAGAGACTTAAAGAGGTTGCAAACCCCCACATATTTTTTTTTTTAACCTGCAAGAGAAACACATAATGAGCTAGTATGCGTCGCATACTAGCTCATTATGAAATACTTACCTCAGAACGAGCCCCCGCCGTGCCGCCCGCTTACCTCTATGATGGGCGACATGTCCAGTCGCCCGTCTTCCGGGATCCCGGCATCTGGCCATCTGATTGGCCGAAGCCGCAGTGACGTCACTCCCGCGCGCGGGAGCCAACGGTCACGGCACGGGGCTCTGAAGGAACGGCACCAGCGGCCGTTCCTTCAGAGCGCATGCGCCAGTGACATCACTGGCTGCATGTAAGGTAAATATCTCCTAAACGGTGCATGTTTAGGAGATATTTACAGTACCTATAGGTAAAAGTGTCAGAGGAGGGTTTACTTCCTCTTTAAAGTGATTGTAAAGTCTCAGTTTTTTTTTCTATTAAGATAACAAACGTATTATACTTACCTCCTCTGTGCAGTTGGATCTGCACAGGGCAGGTCCCTGGCTGGAGCTCCTGCCCCCCTCCTGTCGAGTGCCCCCACAGCAAGCAGCTTGTTATGGGGGCACCTGAGGCGAGCTGCAGCTCTGTGTATCTATTCAGGCATGGAACTGCCATTTGGCCCTGATTAGCTAACTGAGTTTTGACAGAAGCGCCGCAGGGGAGGGCTGGCAGCCTTAGGCCAGGGGGCCAAGTCCAGTCAAGTAGCCCATTAAACCATTGAATCAGCTCACCATCCATGCCCACCTGGTTCTATAACGAATATTGATGTTATGAAGCAAAACAAACATGATGCAATGTGGTAACATAATTTAAGGTTAATAGCCACAAAGGGGGTTTAATAAAAATACATGACATCACATCAGGCGGGGCCTAGGAAGCTCCTGTTGGGCAGAGATCACTCTGCCTGACTCTACCTGCCTGGCCGGGTGCAGGAGCTCATTCTGCACACTCATACCACCCTGCTGCAGCTCTGAAAATATAACATTGTGTAGCGGCGACCGGCAGTTGTATACAGTGTCTGGCCCCTACATTAATCCAGCCCTGAGTATGGCCTTTTTACCTGGCATCAGAGCGGCCTGGGGGGCGATTGCCACGCTGCCCCCCTCCCAGTCCTCCCCTGAGCAGCGGGCGCCATGTGCGCCGCTGCTGTGTCTCAGCCAATCAGGGGAGAAAGTCTCAGACAGCATTCTTGGACATCGCTGGATAGAGAGGGGGCTCAGGTAGGTATAAGGGGCTGAGGGGAGCTGCTGCACACAGGTTTTGTATCTTGATGCAAAGAATGCATTAAGATAAAATAACCTTCTGACTTTACAACCCCTTTAAATGAAGTATAACTTTGTACGCACGAAATAAAGTTAAAAAAAAAAAAACTGTGTGATTTCCTAAAACAGCATATCACATTGTCCCCCTCACCCCCCTGGCAAAATGAACACCCACTGGCATACTAAAATGAAGCATTTTACTGGTGGGTCCTGTGAATGAACCCTAAGGCAGGCCATAAATGGGTCAAATTACAAATTAATTTTCTAAGAAAAATCAGAAATTTCATGCGTTTTGTGATCTGATAGTGCCACTATTGATTTCGAAATTTGACCGACCCAGCCTTCAATTTAACCTCGTGTAGCTACAGAAAAGAAATGTATTGGCTGGGAATCTTCTTCAGGAATTCAACCCATGTATAGCAAGCTTTAGATGCTGGAGTGCACGAGGTACATAGGAAGCAAGAGATTGGGGGGTTCAGGGTTAAGAAACTCAGCAACATCTGCTCCAAAATCAAACATCAGCTTAGGACTGGCACTTTTAAAATGTATTTAAAAATTCTAAATGTGTGGGCAAGGAAGATTGTTTTTATTACAGAAGAGACATGCTACGTCTTTTCTGCAATAAACTATTACCTTCCTCCTCGCAAACTAATACTGAGCTGTGCACGCACGATTCTGGACAATTCTAAAATCTACCTGGGTGCCAGGGTGTATTCTCTCCCTTGCATATATATGCACAGGGGTTATGTCATCACAGCCTGACCAAATAAGATGGCCAACGATCCCCAAAGAGGCCAGCGAGAAGATGTTGCATCACTGGATTGGAGGTGCGTATGGTTCTGCTTTTAACCACTTTAACACTGCATACTGTGCTGCTACTGCGGCACAGTGGCTCGTTATCGTCTGGCGACAGACATTCCCCACTCTCGGCGGCGCGCGCGCGGCGCTGGGGGCTCGCTCCCGCTGTTTTCAGTCACAGCGGGAGTCGGGCCAGGGGAGGAGAGGCAGTGATCACCGCCGCTCTTCCCCGATCATCGGGGATCGAGTGTGGAGATCCGCCCGCTTGTGTAAACAAAGCGGGCGGATCTCCCAAGTGACATTCAGGGACAGATTGCAGGATTCAGCATAGCTGAACCTGCGATCTGTGCCTGTGTCATATAGTCCCCTCCCCCCACATACGTTAGTAAGCACCAGGCATACATTAACACCCCTTGATCACCAATAAAAGTTAACCCCTTCCCTGCCAGTGTCATTTTTACAGTAACAGTGCATATTTATAGCACTGATTACTGTAGTAATGTCACTGGTACTCCCAAAAGTGTCAGAAATGTCAGTCAAGGGTCCGATCTATCTGCCGCAATGTCGCAGTCCCGCAAAAAAAAATCGCAGATCGCCGCCATTACTAGTTAAAAAAAAAACAATAAAAATGACATATGTTAGAGGGGGGATGGGTGCGTTGATAGTGTGTTGAAGCTGCTCCCGGTATTCAGTGCTTGATGAATAAAATGAATTATATTGTGTGGGGTGCGCTAAACAATAATATGTATATGTGAATGAAAATTAACATATATCAAAACTATGAATATACAAAGTATTCGTGAAAATCAATATGTGCAAAAACATAAAAGTTCATAAATGTCCATAAGTAAATAATGCAGGTGAATAAAAATGACAAAAATTTCCCGTAGTTAGTAGCTGCGATAATTTTTGTGCAAACCAATCAAAATACGCTTATCGCGATTTTTTTTTTTTTTTTTTACCAAAAATAGGTAGCAGAAAACAAATTGGCCTAAAATGTTAAAAAAATTTTGATTTTTACATTTTTTTTTGGGGGGGAATTTCATATAAAAAAATGTGAAAAATATTGTTATTTTTTCAAAATTGTCGCTCTTTTATTGTTTATAGCGCAAAATGTAAAAATCGCACAGGTGATCAAATACCACCAAAAGAAAGCTCTATTTTTGGGGGGAAAAAGGACATACATTTAATTTGGGTACAGCGTCGCACGACTGGGCAATTGTCCATTAAAGTAACGCAGTGCCGAATCGCAAAATATGGCCTGGTCAGGAATGGGGTAAAATCTTCCGGTCTTAAAGTGGTTAAAAATACGCTCATTGAGAATATTTTTGTCAAAGACATGTAGCTAAATACATTTTGGCCTAAATATGTAATATATGACAAAAATTGAATATATTGGATATTTTTTAACTGTCAAAGTAGAAAAATATTTTTTCAAAATTGTCGCATTTTTTTATTAAGATCACAAAAAATAAAAATCACACAGATGATCAAATACCACAAAAAGAAAGCTCTGTTTGTGGGAAAAAAAGGACGTAAATTTTGTTTGGGTACGGCGCTGCATGACCGCGCAATTGTCAGTTAAATTCGCACAGTGCCGAATCGCAAAAAGTGGCCTGGACGTAAAGCAGGAAAATCCTCCGGTGGTAAAGTGGTTAAAGGCAAAAAGGTTTTCAGTTTTGGACAGTGGGTCAGATCTTCCGTCACTTTTTTTGTTGCCTGTGTCCTGGCTGGGTAGATTCATCCTCTTTGTCTTGGTGACTACTGTCATCAAATCAGAATGTGTTGGAAAAGTCAAAATTTTAGGGTTGTCAAATCAAGAGCTGAGAATAAATCCTCTAGTGGTGACCAATATCTAATGAGGGATTTTGTTTCACTTTGAGATTTCTTCTCATTTCCTGCTGCATTTGCAAGACAGGAAGCAAAGGAAAATATTCCAAAACAGCAAAAATAACCTAAAAAAGGAGTTTTAACCCATCCCTACACTATCTATTCTAAACAAAAAAATAATGTTTTGGCTATACATACGCTTTTAAATATTAATGGTGGCAGTCTCATAAGCATGCTTGCTGTGCTTTCAGTACAGTGATTGTTTTATGTTTTATTTTTTATTTTAGAGGTTTTTCAATGGCTTAGGTTTATATTTTGAATTCTTTATTTAGGAAGGCACAGAAGGAACATTCGGTCCAAGTCATCGTTGGAGCCCAGTGTGGAAATGCTGTCCTCAGAGGAGCTCATGTGTACGCTGCTGGGATTCTGTCTGCTTCCAAATGTAAGAATGGTGCCGTGTGATACTTCCCAGGGGAAATAGATAATTGCTGAGCACATTTGCGATCGAATTGTGTGCCTACTTCATCTGCCTCTATGAAGCATTCAGAGTCAAACCAACTGAATATACTGTATATAGAATTGCTGGTATGTTGGAGTATCAAGTATGACAGGTGTGCACACAGGTGCCCGTTGCCAATTTGCTCTCCTTTTATTGAGCAATGCAAATTATTTTTTTTAACAATGAATGTTTTAAAAAATGTTTATCCTGGAACATCGCTTGGTGTAGGAAGAAATATGATTGTCTAGTAGAAAAGGTATTCAGTAATTAGCAATACAGGTCTGCTCACCACTATTATCTACACAATTTAGCAACCAATAGAACACAGATGTCAAACACAAGGCCTGTGGGCCAAATGCGGCCCCCCAGGCCATTTCATGTGGCCCTCGCCCCTCTCCTGCAGCTACGGCACCCCCCTTGTCTTTGCCCCCACCTCGTCTTAGCAGTCAGCAGCAGAGAGGACAGAACCCCCATGCCAGATCCTGTGCTTCTCTGTACTGCTGCAGAAAGTCTCATCTTTGCCCATCCCCTTTTCAGCAGTGTACAGCAGAATGGAGGGCAGAACTCCTCCTACAGATCCTGCATCTCTCTGTGCAGCCACAACACCACCTTGTGTCTGCCTCCCCTGGTCGCAGCATTCAGCAGACTCTGTGTACTGACTCCAGCCCTCCTCTGGTCCTCCTCCAGACCTTGCACTTTCTTCTTCCCAGATCCACCCGCATCTTCTTCCTGGCGGTAGCACAAGGAAGGGTGGTGCATTGTGATGTAAGGAAGGGTGGGTGACTCTTTACCTATGATGGCAGGGGGCTCTTGACATCTCATGTAAGGGGGCATGGGGTGCTCTGGACATCTAATCCTACAGATATAACCGGCCCTTTGAGGGCAACCATAATGCTGATGTGGCCCACGATGAAATTGAGTTTGACGCCCCTGCAATAGAAGATTATTTTTAAGGGTAATTAAACCCCCTCAACAGTGTATCAATCAGTTAGTACAATGATTTTAAATGTATACAGTAAGCACACCACATAAGAAAAAATGCTTTAGCAATCAAGTTGTATTAGGCATATACATTGTCTCACAAAAGTGAGTACACCCCTCACATTTTTGTAAATATTTTATTATATCTTTTCATGTGACAACACTGAAGAAATTACACTTTGCTACAATGTAAAGTAGTGAGTGTACAGCTTGTATAACAGTGTAAATTTGCTGTCCCCTCAAAATACCTCAACACACAGCCATTAATATCTAAACCGCTGACAACAAAAGTGAGTGCACCCCTAAAGTCAAAATGTCCAAATTGGGCCCAAAGTGTCATTATTTTTTATGGCCACCAATATTTTCTAGCACTGCCTTAAACCCTCTTGGGCATGGAGTTCACCAGAGCTTCACAGGTTGCCACTGGAGTCCTCTTCCACTCCTCCATGGTGACATCACGTAACTGGGGCATGTTAGAGACCTTGCGCTCCATCTTCTATTTGAAGATGCCCCACAGATGCTCAATAGGGTTTAGGTCTGGAGACATGCTTGGCCAGTCCATCACCTTTACCCTCAGCTTTTTTAGCAAGGCAATGGTCGTCTTGGAGGTGTGTTTGGGGTCGTTATGTTGGAATACTGCCCTGCCGCCAAGTCTCTAAAAGGAGGGGATCATACTCTGCTTCAGTAATTCACAATAAATGTTGGCATTTATGGTTCCCTCAATGAACTGTAGCCCCCCAGTGTCGGCAGCACTCATGCAGCCCCAGACCATGGCACTCCTACCACTGTGCTTGACTGTAGGCAAGACACACTTGTCTTTGTACTCCTCCCCTGGTTGCTGTCACACACGCTTGACACCATCTGAACCAATTAGGTTTATCTTGGTCTCATCAGACCACAGGACATGGTTCCAGTAATCCATGTCCTTAGTCTGCTTGTCTTTAGCAACCTGTTTGCTGGCTTTTTAGTGCATAATCTTTAGAAGAGGCTTCCTTCTGGGACGACAGCCATGCAGACCAATTTGATGCAGTGTTCGGTGTATGGTCTGAGCAGTGACAGGCTGACCCCACACCCCTTCAACCTCTGCTGCAATGCTGGCAGCACTCATACATCTATTTCCCAAAGACAATCTTTTGATATAAGGCTGAGCACTTGCACTCAATACTATGGATGACCCAAACGAGGCCTGTTCTTAGTGGAACCTGTCCTGTTAAACTGTTGTATGGTCTTGGCCACCGTGCTGCAGTTCAGTTTCAGGGTCTTGGCAATCTTCTTATAGCCTAGGCCATCTTTATGTAGAGCAACAATTTTTTTTTTCAGATCCTCAGAGAGTTCTTTGCCATGAGATGCCATGTTGAACTTCCAGTGACCAGTATGTGAGAGCGATAACACCAAATGTAACACACCTGCTCCCCATTCACACCTGAGACCTTGTAACACTCACGAGTCACATGACACCAGGGAGGGAAAATGACTAATTGGGCCCAATTTGGACATTTTTACTTAGGGGTGTAGTCACTTTTGTTGCCAGCAGTTTAGACATTAATGGCTGTGGGTTGAGTTATTTTGAGGGGACAGCACATTTACACTGTTATACAAGTCGTATACTCCCAACTTTACATTGTAGCAAAGTGTAATTTCTTCAGTGTTACATGAAAAGATATAAATATATATATATTATACTGACATACTCTTATAAGAATATATTAGTTTCTAGGCCATCCACCAAAATATTGGACCAATAGACGCATAGGGGGGAGGGGGGGAGCTGGTGAATTGTTGACTTAGGAAGTATTATAACTAACATGCCTATATTTGGGGCATCTGGGCAATGAAGAAATCATATAAAGGTAAGTGCAGAACCCAGTAAGTTCCTGCATTGTACTACAGCAGTCTGTTTAGTAGATTATAGTGGAAATCCAGCTTAAACCTAAGTAGCCTTTAAAGAGCTGCTGATGTTTAATAAACAGACAATCACCTATCCCAGAATCCAGCGCTGTGTTCACCCGAGCTTTTTTTTTTCCACCTGTCCCTGGGGCCAGCATCTTAACTGGGCACCTGGCTGTGACAGCTTGCAGCTTCACACCCGGGTGCCCACTGTGCATGCACGAGCCGCGCTGCGCATTGTGAATGGTTCCGCAGACTTCTGGTACATGTGAAGTGTCCCAGAAAACTGTGGGGAGAGAGGGGGAGGAAAACTTCCCCTCGGATCACCTAGGCGCAAGTCCCCCCCCCCCCCCAAAAAAGTGCCATTTGTAAAAGGGGGGGGAGGCCTTAAAGCGGAACTTTCCCTTTTAGGGAAAGTTCCGCTTTAACTGTCCTGTAACTGTTTGCTTTCAGTTAAGAGAAGGCATTCTCCATTTGGACGAGGTGGAGATCGTGATGCCATTTGCCCCTCCTCACCACCTTGTCAAATCGAAGAGCGCCTTGTATTCCCTGAAATAAAATTCTCGGAGTGGTGGGAGTGCCAATTGAGTGACCCCATTTGTTCATTATACAGGGGGAGCCACTAGTGCAGCACCTGGATTACAGATCTCAATGTGGGCTGGTTCAGACCACAAAAACGCACTCCAGATCCATTCCGGATGGGTTTCTACATGCGAGATTTTAAGGCATTTTTGATGCGTTTCCAGATAGGTTTTTTTTTTTTTCACTGTACTTGGGTCTGGTGCATTTTTGATGCGCTCCAGTGCATTCTGGTGTGTTTTTCTGCATTCCAGTTCAGTCCAGTGCAGGAAAAATGCAGCATGTTCTACTTTTTTTTTTTTTTTTTTTTGTGGAACGGAACATGAAAGCCCTGGAACTGACCGCACTGGTGTGAACTATGCCATTGGAAAGTGCAGAGAAAAATGCACTGGACTGCATGTGGTGTGAATTGGCCCTGTATGTAGCCTGGACTACTACAGTCATCTGCAGCACCCCTCAGGATATCCGTTATGGATAATTACATCAAGCCAAACTGGACAAATTTAAAATTTTCTCCTTCTGTATTAGATTGTAAGCTTTCATGAGCAGGGCCCCCAAACCTGTAAAGCGCCGCACAAACTGTTAGCGCTATATAAATAATGTATAATAATAGAGAGAACACCTGGAGTTCCACTTTAACCTACAATCCACCTATGAGCTCACCTTTCATCTTTCTAGTACAGTTGAAAAAGTTGCTGGTTGCATTGGAGAACACAGTTTATTATGACGTACTTCTGTCATATAGCAGAATGGTGGCATTATGGTTCTCCTACGTTTTAGAGTTTCTTGGTGCATTTAATTTATACAATGAAATGTTGGGAGAGGTCCATAGTTATGGTTGTTTAGTATTTTTATTTTTGCCTGCAGGGATGAAGGCCGGTGATGAGGTGTCTGTGTTCTCTGACATCGAAGGGAAATGTAGACGGGGCGCAGTGGAATTTGATGGTGCCAAAGTTTTTATTGGCAATGGAATAGCAGAACTGAGCCGCTCAGACATCTTCTGTACAAACAGCCCTATAAAGTAAGTAAAACCAATGCAGATCCTATATAAAAGCTGGGTATGTATTAGAGCTGCACAATCTCGATTTAACCCCCCCTCGCTATCTTAATCCGGCATTTCCACAATTCATGAAACAGTGCAGAACCATTCTCTGCTCACAGCTGTCAAAGAAAAAAAAAAAGTAGCTGGCAGAGTTTATCACAACATTGCTCAGCGCTGAGAGATAAGGAGAAACATTGTATCATTTGGTTCTTTTAGATCAAAGGGATGAACTTCGGTCTGTAAATGAGGGGCGGGGGCAGTTTAACCACTTAAAGACTAAGCCTTTTTCTGACATTTGTTGCTTACAAGTTGAAATCAGTATTTTTTGCTAGAAAATTACTTGAACCCCCAAACATTATATATATTTTTTTAGACTAAAATGGCGGTTGTTGCAATATTTTATGTCTCACTGTATTTGCGCAGCGGTCTTTCAAACACAATTTTTTTGGGAAAAAATACACTTCAATAAAATTCAAGTTAAAAGTTAAAAAAAAAGTTAAAAAAAAACTAAACAGTAAAGTTAGCCCAATTTTTTTGTATAATATGAAAGATGATGTTACCCCGAGAATCGTAAGCGAATCGTGATCTTTAGTTTAATCACTGAGCCCAGGTCGGCTCCCCTGGGTCCAGCAACGTAGACCTGACACTGGACTCCTAGTGATCTCGGCGGCGCGTTTAGACACAGCGGGTGTCGGGCCAGAGGAGGAGAGGCGGCGATTGCCGTCTCTCTTCCCCGATCTTCGGGGAAAGTGTGAGAAGATCCGCCTGCTTGTGTAAACAAAGCAGGCAAATCTTCTCAGTGACAGACAGGGAGAGATCACAGGATTCAGAATAGCTGAACCTACGATCTCTGTCTGTCACAGAACCCCCTCCCCCCACACACGTCAGTAAGCATGAGGCATATATTTAACCCCTTGATCACCAACAGTGTTAACCCCTTCCCTGCCAGCGTCATTATTACAGTAACAGTGTATATTTTTAGCACTGATTACTGTAGTAATGTCACTGGTCCCCCCAAAAGTATCAAATGTCAGTTAGGGGTCCGATCTGTCCGCCGCAATGTTGCATTCCCGCAAAACAAAAAATTGCAGATCGCCGCCATTACTAGTAAAAAAAACCCAATAAAAATGACATAAATTTTTCCTGTACTTAGTAAAATCGATAACTTTTGCACAAACCAATCAAAATATGCTTATTGCTATTATGCTTATTTTGTTTTTACCAAAAATATGTAGCAGAAAACACATTGGCCTAAAATGTTAAAAAAAATTTGATTTTTTTCAATTTTTTTGGGGGGGGGGGAATTTTTTTTTTTTCTTTTCAGAATTTTCGCTCTTTTTTTGTTTATAGCGTAAAAATTTAAAATCGCACAGGTGATCAAATACCCCCAAAAGAAAGCTCTATTTGTGGGGAAAAAAAAAAGGATGTAAATTTCGTTTGGTTACAGCGTCGCACGACTACGCAATTGTCTGTTAAAGTAATGCAGTGCCAAAATGCAAAATATGGCCTGGTCAGGAAGGGGGTAAAATCTTCCGGTCTTAAAGTGGATAAAAATACGCTCATTGAGAATTTTTTTTGTCAAAGACATGTAGCTAAATAAATTTTGGCCTAAATATATGACAAAAATTGAATATTTTGGATATTTTTTAACAGTCAAAGTAACAGTCAATGTACATTTTTTGTAAAATTTTCGCTCTTTTTTTATTAATATCGCAAAAAAAAAAACCCGCAGAGGTGATCAAATACCACCAAAAGAAAGCTCTGTGGGGGGATAAAAAGGACTTCAATTTTGTTTGGGTACAGCATTGCATGACTGCGCAATTGTGAGTTAAAGTTGCCAAGATGAAAAATGTTGCCTGGTGATTGAGCAGCAAAATCTTCCGGGGCTAAAATGGTTAAGCAAAGAAATCATAATCATACGGAAAGTATTCAGACCCCCTTAAATTTTTCACTCTTTGTTATATTGCAGCCATTTGCTAAAATCATTTAAGTTCATTCTTCTTCCTCATGAATGTACACATAGCACCCCATACTGACAGAAAAACACAGAATTGTTGACATTGTTGCAGATTTATTAAAAAAGAAAAACTGAAATATCACATGGTCCTAAGTATTCAGACCCTTTGCTGTGACACTCATATATTTAACTCAGGTGCTTTCCATTTCTTCTGATCATCCTTGAGATGGTTCTACACCTTCATTTGAGTCCAGCTGTGTTTGATTATACTGATTGGACTTGATTAAGAAAGGCACACACCTGTCTATATAAGACCTTCCAGATCACAATGCATGTCAGAGCAAATGAGAATCATGAGGTCAAAGGAACTGCCTGAAGAGCTCAGTGACAGAATTGTGGCAAGGCACGGATCTGGCCAAGGTTACAAAAAGATTTCTGCTGCACTTAAGGTTCCTAAGAGCACAGTGGCCTCCATAATCCTCAAATGGAAGACGTTTGGGACGACCAGAACCCTTCCTAGAGCTGGCCGTCCGGCCAAACTGAGCTATCGGGGGAGAAGAGCCTTGGTGAGAGAGGTAAAGAAGAACCCAAAGATCACTGTGGCTGAGCTCCAGAGATGCAGTCAGGAGATGGGAGAAAGTTGTAGAAAGTCAACCATCACTGCAGCCCTCCACCAGTCGGGGCTTTATGGCAGAGTGGCCCGACGGAAGCCTCTCCTCAGTGTAAGACACATGAAAGCCCGCATGGAGTTTGCTAAAAAAACACCTGAAGGACTCCAAGATGGTGAGAAATAAGATTCTCTGGTCTGATGAGACCAAAATAGAACTTTTTGGCCTTAATTCTAAGTGTTATGTGTGGAGAAAACCAGGCACTGCTCATCACCTGTCCAATACAGTCCCAACAGTGAAGCATGGTGGTGGCAGCATCATGCTGTGGGGGTGTTTTTCAGCTGCAGGGACAGGACGACTGGTTGCAATCGAGGGAAAGATGAATGCGGCCAAGTACAGGGATATCCTGGACAAAAACCTTCTCCAGAGTACTCTGGACCTCAGACTGGGCCGAAGGTTTACCTTCCAACAAGACAATGACCCTAAGCACACAGCTAAAATAACGAAGGAGTGGCTTCACAACAACTCCGTGACTGTTCTTGAATGGCCCAGCCAGAGCCCTGACTTAAACCCAATTGAGCATCTCTGGAGAGACCTAAAAATGGCTGTCCACCAACGTTTACCATCCAACCTGACAGAACTGGAGAGGATCTGCAAGGAGGAATGGCAGAGGATCCCCAAATCCAGGTGTGAAAGACTTGTTGCATCTTTCCCAAAAAGACTCCTGGCTGTATTAGATCAAAAGGGGGCTTCTACTAAATACTGAGCAAAGGGTCTGAATACTTAGGACCATGTGATATTTCAGTTTTTCTTTTTTAATTAATCTGCAACAATGTCAACAATTCTGTGTTTTTCTGTCAGTATGGGGTGCTATGTGTACATTCATGATGAAGAAGAATGAACTTAAATGATTTTAGCAAATGGCTGCAATATAACAAAGAGTGAAAAATTTAAGGGGGTCTGAATACTTTCCGTACCCACTGTATGTTATCTACATAGCAACTAGTCAAATGTTCAACAGATTTCATTGTACATCTCTACGGATAAGTTTAGACATGAAGTTGGATGGGAAGGGGGGGGGGGGGGGCGGTAATAATATGCAGTTGAACTTGAGTTTTTCACAGTGAGACACAGATGGCAAAAAGATACACTTCAAAAGAACATTTTTACTGTTGTCTGTGTTACTGTTGGAGAGATTTTCTCCCGCTTCTTGTCCTGGCGACAACCTTTACCAGACGTGAAGTGAAGGATTCTTTCTCCAACAGAGCATATGGTTGCAGTAAAATCTGATCGAGGTTCTAATCCTTCCCTGCTCTATCCCCAAAAAAAAAAAAAAAGCGAGAGAAAAGGTTGGGGTATAGATGACATAAAACAGCAGTTACCCTTTAAAATAAATCTAAAGGTAGAGTTTAATTTTAATTAAGTTTAGGGCCAATTCACACTGGTCCGCAGTCAAATGGCAGAGCAGCCAGAGCAATTCAGCGCTCTCGTTGCTCTGTGTTGCCGGTGTTCCGTTAAAAAACCCTACCCGTGAAAATTCCCTACCGTGAGGGTATGTCAGGCATCAGCTGAGCCGCTTCCCAGTGCGCATGCGCGGTCAGTAAATGATCTCGGCTTCCGTGAAAAAACCCTACCCTCGTTCCCCGGAGGGTACAAAAAAATGAAAAAGTGCCTCCTAATGGGAGAAAATGTGTATATATATTAATCGAAATGGAATGATAAAAAAATATATATATTTATATATTTTAAATATTCCTCCATTAGGAGACACTTTTAACATTTTCCTCGACCTGCCGGGGAACGAGGGTAGGGTATTTTCACGGGAAGCCGACATCAGTTGCTAACCCAATGCTTTAAGCACTGGGAACAAGGGTAGGGTTATTCCACGGGAAGCTGTTGTAACGTTAAAAAAACTCTACCCCGTGAAAATTCCCTACCCTCGTTACTTCCGGTATGAGACGATCATTTACTACCTGAGCATGTGCAGTGGGAAGCGGCTCAGCTGATGCATGACGTACGTGCACAGGAAGTGATGAGGGTAGGGATTTTTCACGGGGTCGGGTTTTTTAACGTTACACCAGCTGGCTAGGGGGCAGTGCAGTGCACGATTCAGCGCATGCACCACTCCATTTTTTTTTGTTTTGTGCAAGTTTTATTTGAAGTGTACAAAATGTACACTTCATTCACTGCAATGTTGAACGGTGTGATGCGCTGCCTGACATTGCAGTGAGGTTTGGTCCAGTGCACTGCAATAAAAAGCAGCACTAGGTTGGGTTGTAGTGTGAATGGGACGCATAGGAAACAGTGTGTCCCTGCTGTGACAGCTGTTTTACCATTCAGTAAAACATCCGTCACTGCATATAGTGTGAATTGGCAATAATAATGAACACTTCTTCATATTAACGCTTTCTTTTATTATAGGGGGAAAGGCATTAGAATGACCAAACCGGTGTATTCCAGTCCATCCTTTGACAATATGCTGCCTGGATATGTATTCTTGCAGGTATATCAGAGTGAGAACACTAACCGCTTTATTCTGTAAAGCAGAGCAAAGTGCAGGGAGGACACACTGAGTGTAGTATCCTAGAACAACCAATCAGAATAATGGCATCATTAAAAAAATGTATATAGCTTGGCAAGCCATCTGCAACAAGGTAGTAATGCTCCTTACTGTGATATCCTTCATTATTCCCTTGCACTTTCATCTCATTTTTTTGTCTTGGGGACTGCACAGGTTTACCCACTCATTATCGGTTAGGTAGTTGTCATTATTACTGTGCTAACATACAGAAGAGTAGTGTGGGCTCTGCCTCCCTTTTTTACCTGTGTCTTGCTGCTAGCGTGAAGTTAACCCATTCTGTTTAAAATGGAAATGAAAGGCAAAAAATTTGTATATAGAGATAATAAAAAAAATTATAATACCTTTTTTTTCCCCCCTTTTTTATAAGTGATTACATTCCCTCTGTTCTCGGCTGCCTAAGAGCTTGAGATGAGAAACAGCAGCACATATCAGAAATATGAAATGTCAGGGGTAACAAAGACGGCCATGCACCCATAGACTTCTTCCATTCAGCTTGGGGACTGTAAAAGAAATCCACACTATACAGCATGGATAGATGAATTCTGACAGCAAGCACCACCCGCTGTCAGATAACCTAGAAGTAGATGCATCTAATTGGATGCAGGAACTTTTTGGCTTACAATTTCCCACCCAGCTCCTTTTGATTTTTCAATTTAATGAGATTTGGAAAAGGTGGTTTATGATGCAACATAGTGCGTTTTATGGCGCCATAGAGTTCAAAGTGAGCACAATAATTTAATTATTTAAAGGAGAAGTAGGGCCAAAGCTCTTTTGGCCCGACTTCTCCTGGGGGGTCACAGAAGTGCATTTTATTCTGCACTCCTGTGACCCATTTTCAGCCGACAGCTGGCCAAAGCCTGGGATGTAAAGGCATGAAGACCACAGTACATAAGAAATAAAAAATGAACATTAATAACGAGATTGTAAAATAACCATCAGCTGTTCCTAAACTAAAGATTCCCAAAACATTATCTACTGTAAATAATTATGGAGATGTGGACGTGTGGCTTTCCTGTCTGGGTGGCTCCTGCTCAGCTAGTGGAGGGAAGTGTGTGAATACAATCCCATAAATCATAGAAAATAAAATTGTAAATGCCCCTCAAGTCATATATCTGAAAATTCTGGGTAGGGTATGGGGAAGGAGGGTGAAAAAAACAGCTTACAAGAGAAAACCATCCATCTTTATAATCTGTAGTGTCTCTGTCTTTGATTTTACTTTTAGAATTTACCATCTGCTGTTGTCAGCCATGTTTTGAGCCCTCAGCCCGGGGAACGGGTGTTAGATATGTGTGCAGCTCCTGGAGGAAAGACCACTCACATTGCTTCCCTTATGAATGATGAGGTAAGGAAAACACTCACATTGCTTCCCTTATGAATGATGAGGTAAGGAAAACACTCACATTGCTTCCCTTATGAATGATGAGGTAAGAAAAACACTCACATTGCTTCCCTTATGAATGATGAGGTAAGGAAAAACTCCTCTCCTCCACACAAAACTACCATTGGTCTATCGGCAGAAAGCAGGGATGAGGTGATATTACCCGACTGACCCAAAAATTTGCTTCAGGTCCAGGTTTTGTTTGTATTGAAGTGCATTGCCTGCCCATTCAATGGAAATGAGCCACTTTAACGTTGGCACACATTAACGTTGGCACATGTGCATTAAAGGCTAAATTCAACTTTTTTTTTTGTCTAAAATCCAACTCCCCTATGTACCAATAAATTGCAGGAAAGAAATTCGCTCAACTCCCCCATCAACATTTATTTTTTCCTTCTCCCTCCCCAATCTCTTTTTCGCTATGTAAATGAACACTGCTATGTTTCACAGTTTGGTTTCAGTGCCTACATTGGCCATTAAGATGACCTTCTGGGTCCTAGGGCCTGATGTATAGTCCTCAAGTGGTTATAGATATGGTTGCTCCTTTGGTGTACTACTAATTTGCCATAAAAAACGTTCTCTATCTTTTCATGTCCTATTTTTTATTTGTACAAGAGATTTTTTACTTGCACTGTTCTGACTCCTGGTATTTGGTTATTTCTGTGAGCCTTATACTGTGCTTGACACCTCTGTATTCATATTCTTGTACTAGGTTTTCAGTGTGTTTGTACTTCTTTACTGCATGTCTTTGAAAACGAATAAAACATATTAAACATAAATATTACAATTGTTAAGTATTTGCATTCCCAGGGAGAAGTCATTGCTATGGACAAGATAGCCAACAAAGTGGAGAAAATAAAACATAATGCTTCACTGCTGCAACTCAAATGTATCCAGGCCTACTGCTTCAACAGCACCAAGGCTGTGTTACGTGAGCCCAAGGGGCTGGAACCAGGTAAGAAGTCAGTGAGAAGTGGGGCATTGCCTTTAAATTGGCCTTAGAGAAAGGGATGCATGGTTAGATCCATTCTATGTAGATGGAAGTTTGTAGACACCTGACTATTGTAGCTACTGTACATGAGCTTGCTTGGGCATTCCATTGCAAAACCATGGGCAATACTGTGGAGCTGTGATCCACACCCCTTTTGCAGCTATAACAGCCTCCACTCTTCTGAAAGACTAGATTTAGAGTGTTCATGAAAGAGACAAAAAGTTTGGGACTTTGTATGAGACATATAGTAAGGAAGTCTCCATCCCTGGATCAATATGAAAACATGGGGGAAGAAATTGGGACTTTAATTGAGGCAAAATGGTGTTGGAAGTTTAATCATGGTTAAAAACCATATGTTTATTAAATAATAACAAATAGAAAGAAAACATATATTGATGGCAACATCCATATGCACCACCACATGTATAACACCCAGCAGTACAATAGACAATCAAGGTAAAATAGTACATAATATAATCATATGGATACATAATTGAAGCCCATTTGGTAATAACAGAGACATAACATATTCCAGAGTTGACATCTAATACTGTTTATACAAGCATATCGTAGAGCATAGCAGTGTGCCATCGTGATAGCAACTAGTAAAGTATGGTCAAATTCAGATGCATCATAAGGCCCTACGCGTTTCGTGATCATCATCACTTCTTCAGGGGCGAATGCATCATAGATCTAAAATGAAACATGTAAGAATAAATGATAGGTCCACACTTAGGGGAAAGGGGGAGATAACAGGGTAACCAGAGAGGGAACAAGTGAACCCTTTCTATGTAGTACTTACATAGCCACTGTATATGGGACGGCATCCCCTCTTTTGTGACGGGTTACCGTCCCATATACAGTGGCTATGTAAGTACTACACAGAGAGGGTTCACTTGTTCCCTCTCTGGTTACCCTGTTATCTCCCCCTTTCCCTTAAGTGTGGACCTATCATTTATTCTTACATGTTTCATTTTAGATCTATGATGCATTCGCCCCTGAAGAAGTGATGATGATCACGAAACGCGTAGGGCCTTATGATGCATCTGAATTTGACCATACTTTACTAGTTGCTATCACGATGGCACACTGCTATGCTCTACGATATGCATGTATAAACAGCATTAGATGTCAACTCTGGAATATGTTATGTCTCTGTTATTACCAAATGGGCTTCAATTATGTATCCCTATGATTATATTATGTACTATTTTACCTTGATTGTCTATTGTACTGCTGGGTGTTATACATGTGGTGGTGCATATGGATGTTGCCATCGATATGTTTTCTTTCTATTTGTTATTATTTAATGAACATATGGTTTTTAACCATGATTAAACTTCCAACGCCATTTTGCCTCAATTAAAGTCCCAATTTTTTTCCCCCATGTTTTCATAGATTTAGAGTGTGTCTATGAGAATATGTTCCCATTCAGCAAAACCAAGTAAAACAATTGTGGGATTGGGTGTTGATGTTGGGTGGGAAGACCTGCCTTGCAATCCTTTGTTCCAGTTCATCCCAGTTGTTGGGTGTTTAACAAAACTGAGGTCAGGGCACTGTGTAGGATACTTGAGTTTCTCCTCACCAAACTGGTCAAATCATGTCTTTGTGGAGCTGGCTTCCTAAAGAGGGGCACTGTCATGCTGGAACAGAAAAGGGCCTTCCACCCGTTGTTACTACACACCATCACTTTTACATGAATACTTTCCAAATAATACCGACTGCTGCTGGCGATGCCAGGAGGAGCAGGGGACAATGCTACATATTTTCTGGTCCTGCCCTAGACTCAGCCATTATTAGGAAGAGGTTCATTAAGTTTTCCAAAAGTTTACTGACCTGAAAGATTCGGCTTCCTTTCTCCTTCATGTCTCAAACACACCTGTAAAAATTTATAAGAGGTCTGTACTCCGCCATCTCCTTAATCCTGCTAAATCATGCATTCCTCTCACCTGGAAAAGCTCTCTGTTGCCGACCATTGGTCTTTGGCTTAATAAGGTTGAAGAGATGAACCATATGGAAGACTTTGGTTCTCTCCACGCAGCATTAGCTAGAGGTGTACACCAAAACCTGGACATCGTTGACATCCTGTTTGTCTACTCTGAGGAGGGTAACGCCCCTATTTGAGGCAGGCTCCACCAGTTGAAGTTGCTGGTGATTCTCTCCCTCCAGACATCTCCACTCCCTTTCCCTCTCACCCACGCATCCTTTTTTTTATCCCTTTTTCCTTTTCTATATCCATGCTTTAACTTTTTCTCCTTTTCCCTTCATTTTACTTTTAACATTCTAAAACTCGGGTCGTGCTCTTGTTTTACATATGCACTTTTTTGCTATTATATGTTTTATATTGCCTTTACTAAATGGGATCCATCTCTGGTTTTCATTTGGTTCTGTACTTTTGTAATCGGTCTGCCAAACCTGCATATGTTTTGGATTTCATTTTGCTATCTTGTACTTTAGACCTCCTTATTCGTTGCCTATGATTGCACTCTGTACCATAGTGTATTTCAAGTAACTTTTATATCGTTATCTGGAAGTATTGGATGCCACCTTTTTCGATTAAATTAAGAATTTGTAAAAAATAAATAAATAAAGAAAAGGGCCTTCCACTAACTGTTAGCACACAGCAGGGGACTTCAAGAAAAGGAGAATCAGGGCTGCTTTGTGCAAAACCTTGACACAGAGAAGATACGTTTGGCATGTTTGTTATTTTAAAAAAAATAAAATGCCATCCATTAAAATCACTTGAAGGTAGAGCTGCACGTTTACTCGTTAAAAAAATTGCGTTCTCGTTTCAAACTCCCTCACGATCTTAATCCGGCATTTCCATGATTCATGTAACAGTTCAGAGCAGTTCCAAGCTCACAGCTATTAAAGAAAAAAAAAACAGCTAGCAAAGTCTATTACAACATTTCTCAGTGCTGAGAGCGAAAGAGAAACATTGTATCATTTGGTTCTTTTAGATCAAAGGGATGAACTTCTGTCTATAAATTAGGTCAGATATCCTTTCTCTGACATTTGTTGCTATTTAAAAATCAGTATTTTTTGGTAAAAAATTACGTAGAACCCACAAAAAAAAAAAAAAAAAAATATATATATATATATATATATATATAATATAGTAAAACCTTGGATTGTGAGCATAATTCGTTCCGGAATCATGCTTGTAATCCAAGCACTCGTATATCAAATTGAATTTCCCCATAAGAAATAATAGAAACTCAGATGATTCGTTCCACAACCATTTATTCATAAGTCCTTCAGTTTATTGTCCATATAAAAAGATTATAGCAATGTGTTGTGTAACCATAAAATGTCCATCCACAAATGGCGCTTCCATAAGGGGATTAGAAGCAGAATCCAGCAGGAGCTACAGAGTATAAATGGAGAAGAGAGGAGCCTCTAAGTGTAGCAATATGGTTACATTTAATGAAGGTTCAATATTTATCAACTCGCATGGTTGATGATTGAAAGAAGCACATCTAAGCATACAGGCATCCGGGGTAAAGCTGTCCACATGGACCATCCTCTGCACCGCCGGCTTTCACCGCCATCAGTCTGCAGTCGTGACCTGGAAGGCTACTCTGCAGTAGAGCGATCTGAAAGCGAGGCTTGAAGCACTTGTGGAGTGCAGTGTGGAAGGGATAACATCGATGACGGTGCGGAGGATGGTCCATGTGGACAGCTTTACCCCGGATGCCTCCATACTTAGATGTGCCTGTTTTATTCATCAACCATGTGAGTTGCTAAATGTTGAACCTTCATTAAATGTAACCATATTGCTACACTTAGAGGCACCTCTCTTCTCTTTTATACTCAGTTGTGACAAGAGGATACTTGTATATCAAGACATCGCTTGTTTATCAAGTCAAAATTTATAAAAACAATTTTGCTTTCCTTCCAAAATGCTCATAAACCAAGTTACTCTCAATTCAAGGTTTTACTATATATATATATATTTTAGCAGAGACCCTAGAGAATAAAATGGTGATTGTTGCAATATTTTATATCGCACTGTATTTGCGCAGCACTAGCAGTCCTTCAAACACAATTTTTTGGGAAAAAAAACACTTCAGTGAATTTAAAAAAAAAAAAAACTAAACCGCAAAGTTAGCCCAATTGTTTTGTATAATGTGAAAGATGATGTTACGCCGAGAATCGTGAACTTTATTTTAACCACTTGCTGACTGCCGCACGACTATATACTGCGGCAGTCAGCCTCTCCTGGGCAAAGTGACGTAGGGGTATGTCATTTGCCCACGAGCCTGTAGGGGGTGAGCTCCAGCCCCCGCTCGTTCCCTGCCATCCCCGCTCCGATGTCCGCTGGGCCACTCGCGATCTCCCTCAGGAGAGGGAGAAAGACAGACGGCTGTTGTAAACACAGCCGTCTGTCATTCTCCCTTAGATCATCACAGAGGCTATGCGATCCTGCTATGTAGGATCGTATGTCTCTGTGATGATCTAACAAGCCACGCCCGCTAACAGGTATGGGCCATACACACTTTAAGATTTTCTGAAGACTTTTTCCTTTAGATTTACCAAAACCAGATAATATGAGGTCAAACCTAAACACTTTCATTTAGTATGCAATCTGGCAGGCCCTTGCACTACATAGAAAAGGTAAATCTGAAGGAAAAAGTCTTCAGAAAATCTTAGTGTGTATGGCCCTTTAGAATCACGCCCCTAGGGACACACTTAACCCCTTGATCACCAATAAAGTTAACCCCTTCCCTGCAAGTGTCATTTTGACAGTAAAAGTGCATATGTATAGCACTGATTACTGTAGTAATGTCACTGGTACTCCCAAAAGTGTCAAAAATGTCAGTCAGGGGTCCGATCTGTCCGCCGCAATGTCGCAGTCCCGCAAAAAAAAAAATCGCAGATCGCCGCCATTACTAGTTTAAAAAAAAACAATAAAAATGACATAAATTTTTCCCGTAGTTAGTAAACGCAATAACTTTTGCGCAAACCTATCAAAATACGCTTTTTGCAAATTTTTTTTTTTTTTACCAAACATATGTAGCATAAAACAAATTGGCCGAAAATGTTAAAAAATGTAGATTTTTGCATATTTTTTTTTGGGAATTTCATATAAAAAATGTGAAAAATATTGCTATTTTTGCAAAAGTGTCGCTCTTTTTTTGTTTATAGCGCATGATCAAAAAAGCGCAGAGGTGATCAAATACCACCAAAAGAAAGCTCTGTTTGTGGGGAAAAAAAGGACGTCAAATTCGTTTAGGTACAACGTCGCACAACCGCCCAATTGTCCGTTAAAGTCACGCAGTGCCGAATCGCAAAATAGGCCCTGGTCAGGAAGGGGGAAAAATCTTCCGGGGCTTAAGTGGTTAAGCAAAAAAATTGTGATTCTCATTTTATCCAGAATCGTGCAACTCTACTTTAGATCCATTTCCCGTTGCAGGCTGACAATGCTAAGGCACTACATTAAAATTAACATCCACTTTATCAGCCTGCTGTGTACGCTCCTTTAGTTGGCTGTTATATACAGTCTAACAGCCAACACTTGCTATGACACTGGGATTCCCCATGTGATTATGGTGGCAGACCCCACCATTTTCCTTCACTGCAATGATCTATCTCTGTATTAAAGAAAAAGAGGAAGGTAAAATTTTGACTTGAACTATGCTAAAAACCCCTTGAATGCTTGTATTGAAGGGTATACAGTAGTTTGCGTTGTTTTTCTTTAATGCTAGACATTTATTTTCCAGGTCCTGGCCCTCCATACTGTCCAGAGTCATTTGACCGCATTCTCTTGGATGCTCCTTGCAGCGGAATGGGGCAGAGGCCTAATATGGCTTGTCCACTATCCCTAAAAGAACTCACTTCTTATCAGCCTCTGCAGCGCAAACTTTTAAACACGGTAAGGGCCCCTGTAGGAATAATTGCCGTATCATTAGTGAACTGGAAGGGAATGTCTTTTGAGCTTCAGGTATATCTTACTACCAGTGACACCCTTGCAGGCTGCACATTGCCGGTAGGCATTGCACCATCCTGTTATGAATGGTTATCCTGGATGTTATTGAAAGGGGCAGTAAACCAAGGAATTTAATAAAGGTCATAGAAAATATGTAAAAGTTTTATACAATAAATCCCTTATTTGTGGTGAAGATATCTGTGTGAGATCTCAGTGTGGGTCTGTGAGGCCTTGGCACCAATAGGGGAAATAGGCACTGCTAAGAGTTATGCCTCGTACATACGTTCAGATAATCGTGAGAAAAAACTCGCTTTCGACCTGGTCGCACGATAATCTGATCGTTAGTACACAGCTTTCGACAGCGGATCACAACAGTTCGTCCAACAAAATCCGAAGGGACAAACAGGAAAACTTCTGTCGTACGATAGCCTAGCGAACGACAATCGTGTAATCAGTACAGTATGCGTCCGCTGAAGATCGTTCGACAAAGACTGCGCATGATCGGAAACACCGAAATAACCCGGAAGGGGATTGGAGAATGTAAACAATGGTGTTACGACCCAACAATAATATTGCAGCAAACAAACGATTAAACGCGGGGAAGAAAATCACGGATATGCCTCTACAATACGAACGGAAGAGGTGTGTCAGATACAGGGGTAACGCGCATGTGACGTATGTGACATCACTTTCCAATACGTAGCTACGCATTCAGGTTGCTTTCACACAATCGTACGACAGAAATCATATGGTTAGTACACATGGTTGAATTCAACATTTTGTAGCATGCAACATTACTCGAACGATACGTCGTACGATTATCTGAACGTGTGTACGAAGCATTAAACTGGAAATTACTGTAGGTTATAGAGTTGAGGTCTGACATGTTAAAAACCTTCCAAGAGGAATCCCTTCTATCCTTGAGCCCCCATGCTTTATAATTACATTTTCAAGATGTCTTCCTTTTCTGCTACTTCTGCTGGGCAGTCCTAGATGATGCAGAGAGTAGCCAAAGTAGACTTTCTGCCCAATATTCCTGCAGAATAACACTGTCAACCATCAACTTTCCCTGGCCCTTTAAGATTAATGAAACGCTGCAGCAGCGTCATCAGGGTGGTGCATGGGATTCCTCAGTTATGTGCTCACTATGATTGGATGTCAAAGTGATCACGTAACTTGGAGCCTGTTCTACCACCTCTCAATTTTTGCTAGGTGATTGTGCGTTGTCATTGACCGCGTTATCACGGTGCTGGAAATACCCAAATTAGCCATTTGCCAGCACAAAAGAGGTATACATGTTTGTGGCAGTACATTTCTGTGCTGCCATATACATGCGTACAGCTGTGGGGAAGGGGTTAAAGGGGCTGTCTGTCTGCTGGTCATCTCTTTTCACAATTTCCTGGATTCCCTGCATGCTTTGCAGCTTCTCTTCTGCTGTTTACTTTCCAATTCTAAGGACTACATATCCCATGGTACCTTGCAGCCTGTAAGCAGTGAGAATTCAAGGAAGTAAATGTGTGGGGATCTTCACAAAGTAAATTTACAAACTTCAGGATCATTCAGATTAAAGTGGTTTTAAACCCACCTTGAGAACTTTTACCTAAGCCTTTATTAAGGCTTACCTATAGGTACTGTAAATATCTCTTAAACTTGCACCGTTTAGAAGATATTTACATTGCATGCAGCCGATTATGTCATCGGCACATCTGCTCCTAAGAAATGGCCGCCCGTGCCGTTTCTTCAGAGCCCTGTGCCGGGATCGGCGGTTCCTGTGCGCATGCGTGGGATTGACGTCACGCGCCTCTGGCCAGCAATATAGTCGAAGATGGATGCGGCCGCCAGCTTGGACAACATGGGCTTTGTTTGCAGGTAAGTGTCAGATAATGTGCTAGTATGCGATGCATACTAGCACATTATGCATTTACTTTGCAGGGGGGAAAAAAACAGGAAGAGTTTATTTCCTCTTTAATAGGAGTGGGTTAGAAATAACTGAAATACAATGCAGAAATTAATATAATGATTAAGTTTGTACCATAGATACACGTTAAGGCTTGTTTAGCCTACAATGGCAGCTTATGTAGGACATGAAGTTGCAATGCAAAATTACAAAGAATATCCATTATCTCAGTGACAGTGCGGATCTTTTCAATGCTGTGTTCTTTTCTCAGGACTTTCACTTTTTTCCCCATTAGGCAGTTGAGTTGTTGAAACCTGGAGGGACGCTGGTTTACAGCACATGTACTATAACTTTAGCTGAAAATGAAGAACAGGTTGCCTGGGCTCTGAAGACGTTTCCCTGCCTCCAGCTTGAAATGCAGGTAATGGAAATGCGGCATTGTGTGTTCTGCCTTTTTTCTAACCATACCAGCGAATGACTGACTGCTTTTCACATTTTTAGTCAGCCTATGGGGATAGGAGTATGGTAACTCACCTAGGAGATCACTGACATAGTACAAGCATGCAGCCAGTGAAGTCTGAAAAGTCTCAACTTCCATCTTGTGTGTCCATGGGAAAATGCAGCTTGTTCTGTACATTTAGCTTGCATTATAGGTCAGGATCGCTGCTACGCCTAAGCCGCTCAGGTGAATAAATGATACGGAGCGCCCCAAATCTACGTGTCTCCACCAAACCATACACCCTGGTAAATTTCGCCCTCGCCCACCGGGGCATAGTCATAGGATGCTGACTAAGACCCCAGTGGTTGGTGCCAAATGCATCAGGGTGTATTGTTTGGAGGAGATGTGTATGTTATGGGCTCACCCTATTGTTACCTAGGCTGGTCGAGAGTAGCGGCGATCCTTTCCTCTTTACATTTACTACCCCCCTAGATAGATATCAGGACAAGCCTGCACCCCATGTTCTGGGACGCAGAGATATGAATATACCTCTACTTTTAGCAGCGCCAAGAACAATATAACCGGTTGCATTACGGGGTCAATTTGAGATATTTCTAAGATCATTCACAGTTCATTGACAGGTACATTTGTTCTGCAGTTGATCTAATTCTAAGCTGCATCGTTTTATTTTAAGCTGCTTTTGCATTCCTATTGACTTGAATGGTAAGAGAAGCAGGTATGATGGCAGCAAAAAAAAAGCTCATCAGCACAGTCCCTAACAGCCCTGAAATCAGTACATTAAAGTAGAACAATAGGCAAAACTTCTTTTTTTTTCATTTTGGATGGAGTAAGGGAGGGTTATAACCCCTGTCAGATTTTGTTTCGCCATCTGTGTCCCATTGCAGAGATTTCTCTTCACTTCCTGTCCCATAGCCAAACAGGAAGTGAGAGGAAATCCCTTGAGGACCCCCAGGTCACCAGAATTAGTGTCACCATTGGAAGATTTCCCCTATATTACTTCTCTGGGGAGAACCCAAAATGTGGGATTTTCTTTTACTTTCACTTTCAATAATAATGATAAACAGGACAAAAAAGAAAGACACAGACAGCAATAAAAACTGACAAGCATTCTAACCCCTCTGCACTCCAAAACTAGAAATAAAAGTGTTGCCTTTTAGTTATATTTTAATCTCTTTGCTGCTATACCAGATTTTGCATTTTACAAATGCCTAATAAAACACACATTAAAGTGTTACTAAACCCAGGAGCCTGCATTTACTATATCTGCAGGAAAAAACTTACCAGGAAAGGTTAAAGGACCTTAACATGTATAGCTTGGAAGAAAGAAGAGACAGAGGGGATATGATGGAAACTTTTAAATACATAAAGGGAATCAACTCGGTAAAGGAGGAGAGCATATTTAAAAGAAGAAAAACTACCACAAGAGGACACAGTTTTAAATTAGAGGGGCAAAGGTTTAAAAGTAATATGAGGAAGTATTACTTTACTGAGAAAGTAGTGGATGCATGGAATAACCTTCCTGCAGAAGTGGTAGCTGCAAATACAGTGAAGGAGTTTAAGCATGCATGGGATAGGCATAAGGCTATCCTTCATATAAGATAGGGCCAGGGACTATTCATAGGATTCAGATATATTGGGCAGACTAGATGGGCCAAATGGTTCTTATCTGCCGACACATTCTATGTTTCTATGGTCTCCCACCGTGCGCAGAACTTGGCAATTATTTTAGCAAATATAAACTGCTAAATACCTTTTCTCATCAGCAGTATATACTGTAGCAGCCCTGTGACTTCTACCAGTGTCCAGGCAAGCACTGGTTAAAGCTTGTAGGAGGAGTTTTCATGCTCCTCTGACTGTCCTATGAGGCTGCAGGACCCCTGACCCTCTGTCTGGACAGTGCTAATTGGCCCTGTGCAGATCACATGTACCCCCCCCCCCCCCGAAAAATAAAAACTCTAGCAATACACCCCAAACTGAGCATGTGCAGAGTGACACAATTATAACCTTGCAGCCAGCAGGTGAAACCCGCAGCACAGTAAGCGGTCATCCACACCCAGAGTGTTTGGATGAAAATAATCCTAGTGGTGGGAGAAGCTCTACAAGAAAAGGAAGATTGGCGTTGTAGTCATTGGGACTGAAAAATATTATTATTGTACTGCATTGTAATAGGCTTTTCCTTGGTCTTTGGGTTTTCTGTTTTGCTTTTCTTTTAGCGACAGAATCGCTATAAATCTATAAGGGAGGAGACGGTGTTAAGTTAGTAGATCAATGTTTAAAATTGTGTATGCTTGTATAACAAAAATAAAAGGAAGATACTGAAAATTGTAAATTTAGTTTTATTAACTCATTACTATAAGCTGAAGAATGCCTTGAAATATTTTCTTACACCTTAAGTCCCAGGTCACATTGGTGCAATGCAGGAAACCCTGCGATTCAGTGCCCGGTTCCTGAATTGCACCTGATTCGTACAGTGATTCACATGGAGATCTGTGAACTGCTGGGGGTGTCAATGTAAAGTTAATGACACCCCAGATCAGTTCGTAGATCGCGAACACTTATGTGATCTGATTTGAGTGCAGACCAAAAAAAGGGTCCTGCACTATTTTTTGATGCAATTCCAAGCATACAGTTTGTATGGCTGAAATCGCATCGCACAGACATCGTATGTGATCTGCACAGCAATGTAGTGCAAATCACATGCGATGTCTGGCATCACACTAGTGTGAGCCACCCTTAATGTGTCTGAAGATACTTAAAGCGGAGTTCCACCCAAAAGTGGAACTTCCGCTTTAGGTATTCTAACCCCCTGACATGCCACATTTGGCATGTCATTTTTTTTTGGGGGGGGGGGGGGGAGCGGGTACCTAGTTTTGACAGGTACCCGCTCCCACTTCCGCTTGGAGCGCCGCTGCGCCCTGAACGGAAGTTCTCCTCTCCCCCTCCCTCCCTGCAATCTTCTGGAACAGGTCAGAGGTCCCAGAAGATTGCCGGCCAATCAAGACGCGCAGCGCGACTCGCGCATGCGCAGTGGGTACCCGGCTGTGAAGCCGCAAACTGTCACACCCGGGTGCCCACAGCAGTGATGCCGGCGCCGCCGAGACCAGAGGGAGAAGATCGAGGCTTCGGGCGGCCGCATCGCTGAACCGTTGGACAGGTGAGTGAAAAGGCTAGAACTCCGCTTTAAGGTGGAACTAAACCCTCCTATCATTTTCAGCCAAGAAAGCTGCCATCTATGCCTCTGTTTGATCTTCAGCTGCCATGATGCTGCACATGTGATCAGTTATGACACCAGCCATTTAATGGTTTGACAGTTTGGTTGAGGACACAACCAATGTGACAGTTACATTCCCGGCACATGCCAGGAAAGTAACTGTTTTTTTTAAACTGTTAAATCAAAGGGTTTGTTTTACCTTTAGGTTGGTCATACATGGCTCGAATTTTGGCAGATTCAGCAAGAAACGGCCACAATTCAAACTGTGGGTGGACCTGTTGGCACCCCCTGCTACAAAATCTCCATGAAAACATGCTGTGGCTGGCAAGCAATAGCAGGCAGTGCAGTGCTATTTAGCATGGATGAAGAATCAATTGAGAAATCTCCATGTGTTGAGGAATTGTGGACCACTCACCCAGGACAAGCCGTAAAGTGTAAAATGTTGGTAGGGTCAGGAGGATACAGCAGAATGTAGAATCCTTCAGAGGGAAAGGACGGTCGTTGAGGGGCCGTTCACACCTTTGTACTGTGCTAACGCATGAACATTATACGGCACTTTACTCTGCGTTACATTACCACTTACCGACCAGCTGCAGATATACGGCGTCAGATCGGCAGGTTCCCGTGAAACGCCGTACCCATGATCGCGCGCCCATTCGCCAGCGGGTAAGCTGATCTGCACCCGCGATCGCTCCCCGTGGAGACAGAAACACAGCAGACCGTTGTTCTGTCAGCAGCAGACCGTTGTTCTGTCAGCAATCAACACAGGGCTCCTGTGTTCCTCCTATTTAGGAACACAGGTCCCTGTGTTGAAGCCATGAGCCCACCCCCCACCACACAGTTAGAAAACACCCCCTAGGCATACATTTAACCCTTCGATCTTCCCTAGTGTTAACTTCTTCCCTGCTATTGTCGTTGGTACAGTAACAGCACATATTTTTAGCACTGATTACTGTAGTAATTTCACTGGTCCCCCCAATATTGTCAGTTAGGTGTCCGATCTGTCCGCCGAAATGTCGCAGTCCCACTAAAAATCTCTGATCGCAGCCATTAACATTAAAAAATTTAAAATTTAAAAATGACACAAATCTTTACCCTAGTTTTCAAACGCGATAACTTTTGCGTAAACCAATCAAAATACGCTTGTTGGGATTTTCCTACCAAAAATATGTAACGGAAAAAAAATTGGCCAAAAATTATGAAAAAATTGGATTTTTAATTTTTTTTTATTGGGAATGTTATATAGCAGAAAGTGAAAAATATTGTTTTTTTTTTATAATTGTCTCTTTTTTTGTTTATAGTGCAAAAAATAAAAATCGCACAGGTGATCAAATACCACCAAAAGAAAGCTCTTTTTGGGGAAAAAAAGGACGTCAATTTTATTTGGGTACAGCGCCACATTGTCAGTTAAAATAAGGCAGTGCCGAATCACAAAAAATGGCCTGGTCATTAGGGGGGAAATCTTTCGGGTCCAGAAGTGGTTAAAGTAAAACTATCAGCAAAACTTTTTTTTTTTTCTTCTTTTAAAATAGAGCAAGGGAGGGTTATAACCCTGTCACTTTTTTGTTTCTCCATCTGTGTCCTATTGGGGAGATTTCCCTTCACTTCCTGTCCCATAGTCAAACAGGAAGTGAGAGGAAATCCCTGCAAATAAGGGAATTTCTTGAGGACCCCCAGGTCACCAAAGCTAGTGTCCCCATTGGAAGATTTCCCCTCTATTACTTTTTTGGGGACAATTCAAAATTTGGGATTTTCTTTTACTTTCAATGATAATGGTAAACAAGACAAACAGAGAGGGTGAGTCTCCTTACCGGGGCCACAGACAGCAATAAAAACTGTCAGGTGTTCTAATCCCTCTCAACTCAGTCCAAAACTAAAAAAAAAAAATTTTGCCTTTAGTTATACTTTAAGACATTACATTAGCGCTGCCCATCAACATTACTATTAAGATAGCAATACCAGTGAGCTAACCGTACGGGTCCAGCACTATTTTTATACTTTCTGCAACCATTGTATTTGAATGGACTACCTAAAGCACCAAAATAAGATGCATGTACTATTTTAATTTTTTTGTAGTGCACATCTGCTGGCAAGGGGAATTGGGCTGCCATCAATGTGCATAATGATGGTGTAAATGGGTCCTAAATATAAGGCCGTGATAAGCACACAGGAGATATGTTTTTTAAAAAGTTAGTAACAGCCCAGATAGAGATTATATCAATTTCTTACATGTATATCAGAGCTTTTAATATTATTATTAATATTTTTTTTTTTAACCAACAGGAGCCACACATAGGAGGAGACGGCATGCCCGGTGCTGGGTTGTCCCTGGACCAGTTGAAACTTCTACAGCGGTTTGACCCGTCGGCCACTGAAATACGTGACGTTGATGCAACCAAGTTAAAGTTGGATGAGGACCTTGTGGCACTCGCAAACTCTGACACCATTGGCTTCTTCATAGCCAAATTCCTCAAAAAGTCCTGACCTATATTTTTATATTTTGGAGACGTTTTGCAGAGGGAAGTGATTGGATCTTCAGGTGGCGGACTCATTAGACTTCACTGTTACCATGACAACAAATTAATATTTGTCACCATGGAAGCAGACTGTCTGCCAGCTGTTCATGTTGCAGCCAGCCACTGCAGCGACGAGTTAAAGAGTAACCCGGGGGATTTCGGATGTATTTTTATTTATTTATTTTTCAGCATATGCTGATAACTGCCAGCCAATGATGGTTCAAAGAGTAAACTCAACCTGTGCTCTGTATACCTACCGTCCCAGTATTTAGGAAAGATGAAAACACCACAGTGCCCAGTGCCTGGGGGGGGCAGTTGCCGGACCCAGGAGCTGTCACATGGGGGAAGGAGAGGGAGTGTGTATAGCTCTGAGCAATACATGGGTGTTTTCAGGGATTGAGCTGCAGATCAGGGCTGTGGGGAAGCATGGGAAAGTTAAGTATAGGGTCTTTTGTCACCGGCCTCTGTTGGTGTCAGAGCTTCATCTCTCCACTAGTGACATCAAAATAGTAGAAATGTAGGCGCCAACAAGTTCGGACATCCTCCTATAGAGTTAAAATGTCAATCTGGGGAACATCCTATATAAAGTCCATAAATGAGAAGCATGTGATCCTGAAAGTGCGTGCACCAGGGCAGCCTCTTCTAATGAGCAGAAGCAGAATCTCTATGTAGAACATGAAAAACACGGAGAAACACCTCTTTGTGCACATTTGTTAAAAAAAAAAAAAAAAAACTTTTAATAAAGAATAAAAATGACAATTTACATAGTAAGATTGCCTAGGTAATTCCAGTGCAAGTTTTCCTCTCCCACTCCCTCCCGTCACAGGTCCCAAAAGACTGCCGAACCATGCAGGAGGCGGGGCACAATTGGCGTGTGCGCAGTGGGCACCCGGCTGTGAAGCCATAAGCGGTCACAGCCGGCTGCCCACAGTTAAGATGCCAACACTGGGGAGAAGGGATAGCTCGGGGGAGCACATTGCTGCATCGTGTGACAGGCGAGTGTGTTTAATAAAAGTCAGCAGCTACAGTTGTGCAGCTGCTGACTTTTAATAAATACAAAAACTACTGGAGCTCCTCTTTAAAGTACCATCCAGCTCTAGTTTGTAAATGTTGAACACAAATCCTAATGGGATTGCTGATTGCCACTTTAAACATGCTGCTAGCAGGCTTCAACACTTCTTGAAGCCTGTTGAAAGTCTGCTAGCAGCTTGTTTAAAGTGGCAATCAGCACTCCCATTAGGATCTATGTTCAACATTTACGAACTGGAGCTCAATGATACCTTAAAAGCTTCAACAAAGCTTTCTGAAAGCATTGCAAATGCTTTGTGTCATAACTTGCTGCTCACACAACTCTTTTATACAAGCTGAAACCCATATGAAGCAGGCCTGAACATAAATAGATACACTTCACGTCAACCTCCCTGCAAGCATGTGCATTTTAGCTGCACTATATTCTGGGCAATTAATGGAGGTCTACAGACATAAAATTAGGTCTCACTATGGATAATAGTATTTCTACAATATAAAGAAGAAAGGTGAAAGTAAAAAACCACTACAGACAATCTGCCAGTAAACCAATAATGCTCAGTTCACACCTATGTGTTTTTAAGTGCTTTTTGCAGAAACACACTACAGTCCATTTAACATGTTTTCCTATGAGACACGTTCAACTCTCTGCTTTTTTCAGCCGCTGCATTTTGGGAAAGGGTTTTTAAATGCAAAACTGTGTGTTTTTGGTTCAATAGACTTCCATTGATAGGCTGCAGAAAAGCATGTCGTGCGTTTTTGCAGCAATATTACTGCAATCTTGTAGCGATTTGCATTTTTTCATCTACCAACAACAATGCCAAAATAAAAACAAAAGCATTAAAAACACAAAATGCATCAAAAAATGCAGTAAAAACACAAAATGATCTGCAAAATGTACTGCAGAAATGGATCAAAAGCAAACTGTATGGGTGTGAAACAAGTCAGGAAACACTGCAGTTCTGTCCATATCAATGTTCACTGCGTGTACTTTTTAATGAGAGTTTTTTTAGTCCAGAAAACGGAAAATTGTATACTCCCTTTCCGTAATTTTCCTTTTCTGGCGCATCTTCATGGCAGCACATACTGAGTTGTAACTCCGCCCCCACAACCTGATAGGACTGGTTAGCTATAAGTTCCAAAGAGGGGCCCACTGCAGTATTCTCTGTATCTATCACCAAAAAAATGGGTGTGCGACTGTGTGCTGCCACGAAGATGCGCTAGGAAAGGAAAATTACAGAAAGGTGAGCATACAATTTTCCGTTTTCTTGTCGCACCATGACAGCAGACACTGGGAAATAAGTCTCTTTACGGGTGGGTGCTTATAACCTATATATTTTATTCACAAGAAATGGCAGAATTAGCCTGAATAAAAGCTCTTCCAAACTCGACCGTAGTCAATTGTGCGGGATCTACTGTGTAGTATGCCATGAATGTTGTTCTCGACGACTAGATTGCTGCCTTGCATATCGTCTCAGGAGAAACCCTGCAATACGCTTGAGGTGGACACTGCCCTGGTAGAGCGAGCCTTTACCCTGTCCGATATTGGAAGGTGCTGTAGGCTTTCTTGATGGTATTTATCAGCCATGATACTATTTTACGTGAAGACACTGCTTGGCCTCTTCTGGCGCCGTGAGGGGTAACCAAGAGGTTCTCCGTTCTTCTGAACAAGTCAGTAACTGCTAAGTATGAAGTAATAGTTGTTTTTATATCTAGAGGGTGTGGGTCCTCTTGTGTAGTAAGAAATGCTGAGAGATTGATTTCTGGATTGAAGTGGAAGGCAGATGTTACTTTGGGTAAGAATTGATCCTCAGGCCTTAGTACCACTCTATCTGGGAAGACGATCAGGTGTACTTCTTTTATCAAAAGGGCTTGCAACTCCGATATACTCTTTTTGCCAAAGTTATGACAATCAGGAATGTTATTTTTAGCGTTAAATCCCACAGGGATATTGACTCTTTAGAGAAGAAAGGAGATTTTGACAATGCTTCTAGAACTATGGAGAGGTCCCATGTAGGAAATGTTGGCTTTCTTCGCAGTTTCATTTTTAAACACGATCTTAGAAATTGAATGATGAGGGGATCCAAGGCCCATTTCATTCCCATCATGGCGGATAACACAGGGACTTGGACCTTAATCGTGCTAGAGGCTAGACCTTTGTCTAGACCTGTTTGAAGAAACTCAAGAATTTGTGACACTGTGGGTGCCAATGGATCTCATGGCTGTTGTGCGAGTGTAATAAACTTGTCCCACTCTCTATTGTAGGTTTTATTGTTTTTTTCTTTCTGGCTTGTTGCAAAGTGGTCACTACCTTAAGTGAACATCCTTGATTAGTAACCTATCCCTTTCGATTTCCAAGCCATCAGGTGTAGTCTTTCTGGTGTTGAGTGCAGGAATTGGCCATGTGAAAGCCGATCTGGTGTCACTGGAAGGGATAAGGGGTCTTCTACACTGAGCTGTAGAATGGTTGTAAACCATGGCCTCCTCAGCCAGTATGGCATTACTGCAATAACAGTTGATGTAGACCTTCTGGGCCTGGCCAGAAATCTCTTTATTAGGGGTATTGGAGGGAAAATATATCCCAGCCGAAGTCCCAGGGTTCCTGTAGGCAGTCTATCCCCGCCGTAGCAGTGCCCCACTTCTGTGTCAGGAGAGCGAAGGCTAGGACTCAATGACCACTTGTTCGAGGTGACATTTCTGCTCAGATCGACGGCTAGTTGGTTCTGTGCTGCTGGAACATATACTGCCTTCAGGTCCGTCCGATGCACTTGTGCCCAGTCTAAAATGGGACGTACTTCCTTCATTAATTGTGTGACTTTTGGTGCCACCCTGTCTCCGTATGTAAGTTACCGCCACTTTATTGTTCAAGCATAGTAGTACTCTTTCCTCCCCAAATCGATGGACTGAACGCTAGTCCACCAGCATACCGACTGTTTCACCGTTTCGCTGATGAGGATTGTTTAAAGCATTGCTGCGCCATTCCACTGTGTCAAAAAGGAATTTTGAAATGTCCTCATGTGCCATTGGACCCAATCAATCATTGGGAAAGTGGCTGACACAGAACCCAAAATGCTCAGACATGCCCTTGCTGGTAGGTAAGTGGTGGCCATCAATTTTTTTATTCTGCAAATTAGGCGAATCCATCTTCTCCAGAGGAAGTTCCACCCTGTTGGAGCTGGTATCCAATTTTGCCCCCAAAAAGATAATTTTCTGAGTTGGTTTGAGGTTGCTTTTCCTCTAGTTTATTAACCAACCGAGTTGCTGAAGAGTGGATATTAGTATCTGCTGATGGTGAAAGAGAGTTTGGTGGTTGTTGGCTAGAAGGAGTATGTTGTCGAGATAGTGGTGTACTCTCAACCCTTTTTCCCTCAAATGCGCTACTACTGGTAGTAGTAGTAGTAGAATCTTCATAAAAGTTCTGGGTGCGGTTGATATTCCAAACAGTAAACTTTGTAATTGAAAGTGATGATGGTTTACCACGAAGCGAAGGTATTTTTGAAAGGTAGGATGTATACGGATGTGCAGATAGGCGTCGGACAAATCAACTGACGGCATCCAATCTCCTGCATTTATTGCCAAAAAAAAATCGATTGCAGACTCTCTCATTTTGAAGGGTTCTACTAGAATTTTCTTGTTGAGTTTTTTCAGATCCAGAACTGGTCGTAAATCTCCCATCTTTTTTCTCACCAGAAAAAGCAGAGAGAAAAACCCTCTTCCTTTCTGAACAAGTGGGACCTCCACTATCGCATGTTTGAGTAGTAATTCCAGGACATATTTGGTCAGTTATTTTTTATTTTGTAGGGACAGTGGGAGTCTGGTAGGTTGAAAATGGTCCCTGGGGGCTCGATATTTGTATGTCTGCTTGTGACCCATCTGGATAGTGGATAATGTCCACGGATCCTTTATGTGGTCCACCCAAACCTGCGTAAATGACTTTAGTTTGGCTCCAACTACTGCAGGCTGGGCGGGCGCACCTTCAAAAGGATTTCTGTTGATCCCCTGCGATGGAAAATTTTGATTTTGTATCCTCAAAAAGGAAGATTGGGGATTTCTCCAATTAGGTTTCAATTCTTTTCCTGGTCTATATGACCTTGCCTCTCTATATATCTCTGGAAGATTGCATCTGAAGGGTTGAGTCTTATTACTTCGGTCTCCTATAGGAGGGAATGAGACCCAACTTTATTGCCTGTGACCTTTTGAGATGTCAAGCTTAGAGCCAAACAAATTTTGTTCCATCATAAGGTATCCTGCACCAGTTGGTCTTAGAAGCTGCATCTGCGACACAAGGCTTTTGCCATTGGGCTCTTCTTGAAATAACCAAGGCCAGCATGGCTCTTGATGAGGATCTTATTATATCCACCGATGCTTGTGCCACAAAGTCACCTGCTAGGGTGAGCTCTTGCAGAGCGGTCACTATTTTCTCTTGCTCTGCCCCTTTCAAAAGTCGTTTTTCGACGTTGGATGTCCAGCTAGCAATTGCTCTTCCCACTGCTGCCAGGGCGCTCGCTGGTCTACAGGCACCGCCTGGTCTATATGACCTTGCCTCTCTATATCTCTCTGGAAGATTGCATCTGCAGGGTTGAGTCTTTTTTGTTACTTCGGTCTTCTATCAGAGGGAATGAGACCCAACTTTATTGCCTGTGACCTTTTGAGATGGGCAAGTCAAGCTTAGAGCCAAACAAATTTTGTTCCATCATAAGGTATCCTGCACCAGTTGGTCTTGGAAGCTGCATCTGTGACCCAAGGCTTTAGCCATAGTGCTCTTCTTGAAATAACCAAGGCCAGCATGGCTCTTGACGAGGATCTTATTATATCCACTGATCCTTCTGCCACAAAGTCACCTGCTAGGGTGAGCTCTTGAAGAGCGGCCATTATTTTCTCTTGCTCTGCCCCTTTCAAAAGTCGTTTTTCGACGTTGGATGTCCAGCTAGCAATTGCTCTTCCCACTGCTGCCAGGGCACTCGCTGGTCTACAGGCACCGCCTGCCACTGAGTAGGCTTTTTTTTTAAGCTCAAGGTCAATCTTGCGATCAAGAACGCCCCTGAAGCTTACTGCGTCTTCAATTGGCAGGGTCACATGCCTAGCCAGACGGATTAGGGATGCGTTCACTACTGGTGCAGAGAGAAGTGGGTTTACCTTTGGCTCTTTTAGTGGATATAATTTTGCTAGCCTGCTGTTAAGGCTAGACTTCTTTTCTGGTTTTAGCCACTGGTCTTTTATCAAATCCTCCAGTTAGTCAATGAAAGGGAAGGTTTCTGGCTCCTTCTTTAGATTTGGGAAGTATACGTTCGGAGCTTGCAGGGTGCTTTCTTTGATTCCTCCCAACCGATCGCCTCATTTACTGATTTTGTGAATGGGTCTATTAGCGCTAAATCAAAGCCAGTGGCTGTTTGCATTTCCTCCTCAATGAATCTTCAGAGATTGGAGGTAGATGTGGGACAGTCGCTGAAGTGCTCTGAGCTGGTCTATCCACTTCTGTGGCTGATATCGGACACTTCCCTGCCATCTGCTTTCTTCTCCCTGGTTGCCTCTTCAAAGCATGTGCAACATACCAGCTTGTCAGGAAGAGCTGGCGCCCCACATACCCAGCAAGTGTTGGCTGGCGGGCAGTGATCGGTGGGCTGAAGACGACTTTCTATGTAAATAATCATGTGAAGAGGATCTTGACTGACTTCTAGAACGTCTATGTCCTGATGGAAAACATTCCCTTCTTCTGGAGTGAGATGATCTTGAAGACCTGATAGGGCTATTTGGATAAGATAGTATTAGTGGGATGGCTCTCTTTTTCACATCTTCAATACCTACCAAAACAGCGCCCCTTACCTTGCAGGCTGAGGATGGTCTCCTTGGGCAGCGACCTCCGCCATGAGTAAAGGATAGTGAGCACCTATATAAAGATAAATATCGGTGACACCCATGCTAATGTGTGCTAGGTAGTGAGCAGAAAAAAATAATAGTAGGCAAATAAGGATAACTTACCAGGAGGAGACAAGGTTCTGGCAGCAATACAAAGCAGAGTAATATCACCCTGAGCGATATGGGGCTAAGCCACCTAAGCAATTTTTTTTGTGGGACTGCGACATTGCGGCGGACAGATCGGACCCTTGATTGACATTTTTGACACTTTTGGGGTTACCAGTGACATTACTGCAGTAATCAGTGCTATACATATGCACTGTTACTGTAAAAATGACACTGGCAGGGAAGGGGTTAACTGTATTGGAGAGGGAGGGGTTAAGTGTGTCCTAGGGGCGTGCTTCTAACTGTGATGGGACATGTCTCCTATTGTAAAAACAGAGATCAACGGTTCTACATAGTAGAACCGTCTGATCTCCATTTTTACACAGGGGAGAATGACAGGCGGCTTGTTTACATAAGCCGCCCGCCTTTCTCCCGCTCTACCGACGATCGTAGTGTGACCGGCGGACATCGGGTCCGCCGGTCACACGCGCGGACTCCTCTGTGAACGAGCCGGGGCGGGCGCGCGCTCGCCCGCTATTGGCTCAAAAGCTGGTGACAGGCTAGCGACGTAGATCTACATCACTCTGCCTGGCCGGGGCTGACTGCTGCAGTAAATATACTGTGCGCAGTCGGCAAGTGGTTAACTGCTTCCCGACCGCCCGCCGCAGTTATACGGCGGCAGGCAGCCTCTCCTGGGCGAATTGCCATAGCAGTATGTCGCTCGTTCTCAGGAGGCTTTCAGCGGGGAAGCTGATGCAGCAGGCAGGCGGCTTTCAGCGGGGAAGCTGATGCAGCAGGCAGGCGGCTCCGATTGCCGCCTGACACCCGCAATCGTTCCCTGCTGAGAGAGAAGAACGGTCAGCTGTTGTAAACACAGCTGACCATTCTCCCTGATCATAGAGCCCATGTGATCCTTCTATAGAGGATCACATTTTGCTATGGTCATTTCAGAAGCCAACCCCCCCCCCCCCCCCCCCCCCACAGTTAGAATCACTCCCCTAGGCTCCCATTTAACCCATAATGTTAACCCTTTCCCTGCCAGTGTCATTACTACAGTAACAGTGCAAATTTTTAGCACTGATTACTGGAGTAGTGACACTGATCCCCCCAAAAGTGTCAAAAATGTCATTTAGGGGTCCTATCTGTCCGCCGCAATGTTGCAGTCCCTCAAAAAAATCGCAGATCGCCGCCATTACTAGTAAGAAACAAAAAAACAAAAATGACATAAATCTTTCCCGTAGTTAGTAGATGCCATAACTTTTGCGCAAACCAATCAAAATACGCTTATTGCGATTTTTTTTTTTTATACCAAAAATATGTAGAAAATAAATTGGCCTAAAATGTTAAATTTTTGATTTTTTTGATTTTTTTTTTTTTTTTTTTTTTTGGGAATGTCATAGCAGAATGTGAAAAATATATACTGAATATATATATGTTTTTCAAAATTGTCGCTATTTTTTTTGTTTATAGCGCGAAAAATAAAAATCGCACAGGTGATCAATTACCACCAAAAGAAAGCTCTATTTGTGGGAAAAAAGGACGCCAATTTTATTTGGGTACGTACGACCGCGCAATTGTCCCTTAAAATAACGCAGTGTCGAATCGCAAAATAGGGCCTGGTCAGGAAGGGGGCAAATCCTTCTGGTCTTAAAGTGGTTAAAAAATATTGTTGCTTACCATTTTACTTACTCCTTTCTTGCGTTCCCTATCTATATAATGGTATTGAAAGGCCAGTGGAGTTATGTTTGCAATAATTAAAGAATATATAAACCCAGCATTTTATATTCTTGCTGTACCATGCAGTTGTTGAAAGTATCCTGTTCCTCTGCTTTCCTATTAAAAACTGACCACACTAAGGATGAGAATACACCTTCCCAGCCTGCCTGTCTACACATGAGGATTTGTCCCAAGCCCACCACACTCATGCACAGGAGGTGTTTAAACATCGCACCTCCTGGATGCCTGCCAGCCCGTTATACCTCCCTCCCTAAGCATTACCGCCTGTCTGCAAGCGCCCTAATCTCCTTGTTTAAAAACTATAGTATGATTTTTAATTAAACCAGATTTCTATGAGCTATGTTTTAAAATGGATAGTGTGTGGGTTGTACTGATAAACACTGCCATATGCTTAAAGTGTTACTAAACCCAGGACTCTGCATTCACTATATCTGGTCTCCCACAGTACACAGAACATGGAAGTGCAATTATTTTAGTAAATATAAACCGCTAAATACTTTTTTTCTTTAGCAGTATTTAATAGCCTAATGCCTTCTATCAGTGTGTGGTGTAAGCTTGTAGGAGGAGTTTTTATTCTCCCCTAATTGTCCTATGAGGCTGCAGGACCCCTGACCCTCTGTCTGGACAGTGCTTATTGGTCCTCTGCCGATCACATGCACTCTCCCAAGAAAAAAAAAAACAACTCTAACAATACACACCAAATAGAGCATTTGCTGAATGCCCCCAAGGATTGTGGACAGTAAAAGAAGGGGAGGATCAAAAAGTATTTTTACACAATGTGGAGGATTAACCCCTTCAGTTCCGCAGTGAATATAACAAGCATGCTTTGCTGCATATACAGACTGGAGGCAGGAGCAACCAAGGATTACACTCTGTGTGATAAGCTCTGAGAATAGGTCTTGGACAACTGTTGTGGAGTTTGAAGTCAGACATAACAAAGAAGGAATATATACCTATCTATGTCACTTAGGCTGGAGATTGAAGTGATTGCCCGTATCCAGTCTTGTGATAGGAACCGATCCTACAGACGATAAGGTGTGCCAATTAAATATTTTGCTCGCTTTTCCTTCTGGGTGGCTCCATCAGTTGCAGACTATATTACTACTAATGCTAATGGTCGCTTCTTTATATATGGTCCCAGTGTCTGCCCCAGGCAGTACGTTTCCCTGCACATGCATTTATCAGACAAGTATTGTATGGTCTGTATAGCCCTGAAGAAGCTTGTGGTGAAACGCGTCAGCTTTGAAGACCTACACTACATACTGGGATCTTTTGTATCTAGTAATATTCCAATGAGGAATATATCTTTTACATTTTGATTAATGATTTTTAACCTTTTTTTGATGTAATTAAAAAGTATTATTTTATACAATTGTGATCATCCCTCCTTTTGCGGCCTTTAAAATCCATTTTTTCTTATTATTTTTTGCCTATTATTCAATAATGGATGTTGGCCAATGGTTCACGTTTTTTTTTTTTATATACATATACAGACTGATTTTACTGTTGTATCATTTAGCATTCATCAAAGAGTTACTAAACCCACAATTAAAGTGTTAAACGAATGAAAAAATAGGCGCTGGTAATGATGTGGGTTTATGACATAAGTGCAGGGCTTTTTTTCAGCGGGAACGCAGGGGAACGCAGTTCCGGCACCTCTAGCACTGAATGTATTTTATGGCAAGGAGTGCTGGGGTGTGCCTGTAGGTCTATCGATGCTGGCTGCTGGGGGATCTATTGTCGTTGGTGGAGATCTATTTTTTTGTGGGTGTCTATTGTTGCCAGGCATGACTATTGTTGCTTGTGGGGGGGTCTTATGTTGCTAGGGGGTAAATTGTTGCTGGGAGAGGTTTATTGTTGCTGGCTGTTGGAGGGTCTATTGATGCTAGCTACTGGAAGATCTGTTGTTGCTGCTGGGGGTCTGTTAGTGCTAGGATGGTATTTTGTTGTGGGGGGACAATTGTTGCTGGGGGAGGACTATTGTTGTGGGGGAGGGGGGTCTATTGCTGCAGGAGGGTCTATTGTTGCTGGAGGGGGTCTACTGTTGCTGTGGTGGGGTCTATCAAATTCCATACAAGTTACTTAGTAGCACATAATTATACTTGGTTCTGTATTCTCTAAAAGGGGCAGTACTGGAAGGTGAGTAGGGGGTGAAACCTAGGGACCCTGCTCAGAGGTGGGTAGGGGGCAAAGACGAAGGGTGACTCAGAAGGTGATAGTTCCTGCACCTTTTCTCTGAGGAAAAAAAGCCCTGCATACGTGAATGTATATATATAAAAAAATTGGTGACTTTTAGTGATAATAAAAAATGCAAATTAGTGACACTTGTAATTATTCATTAAAACTTGCGTGGCATAAAACGCATATGATTGACAATAAAATATGGGATTCATATATATTTTTGTGCAATTGGTGAAAAAAAGTCCGTGGTAATTTGATAAAATCTTCTAAGTGCTTTTGTGCTCCAATTTGTGCTCTTGATAAAAGTAAGCAACATTTGCTTCTTACCAGATGGCCTTAGGTCACAAGGACCTAAATCGCTTTTGATCCCTTTTAAGGATGGATCAATCCTCCACCTGGCTCATCCAATCCGAAATAGGTGGTAGATGTTCCAATCTGGATCTGGACCACAGGGTATGGGTCTGAAGCAGATGTATATGGAAAAAATATAGTAGGGAAGCCAAAATATAGTGCAAGTGCCGGTTCACACTTGTGCGGTTTGCGAGATTACATTTGTAATTTTAGTGGCACAACACCATTAAAATAAAAAAAGGGCAGCAGGTATTTGCACCATACAAAGGGCCAAAACATTAAAACCAGGCGCCTTCACCTTTAAGAACTAACTATTTCACAGTACCACAATTAAAGTGGACCTGTCAGATAAAGAAATATGAGAGTCTAGCACTAGATTCTAGGAACAGGCATATATGTTATTCGATGACACCTGAAAACTTGTGGACCCAGGAACATTTAGAAATCTCACACATTGTAACAGCTGCAGATTCAGAATTGCCAGCACCTCCATTTCTATCTTGACAGGTTCCCTTTAAAGAGATGGAGCTCTGCTTGCCAAGGACGGAATGGTCATACAAGGTGATGAAGTCCTTCACAGCCTATGTGACTCTAGATGGGATGCATAAAACAACTGATGAACATTGCATTAGTGAAATAAGTTTTATGACGTGTTTGAGGATGGTAAGAGGACAGAATGACATCTATTCGAGGAATAAGTGTATGTTCATGATAAAAATAAGAATTAAAGCTGTTCCGCCTCATACCAGTTGATTTATGAAGAGGAGCTTGCAGTGAAATCATAATTTCCATGGTGGAGATGTTCACCTAACAAAGCAGGACCTTGCATTAACATTGGCTGACAGCTGTTAACCACTTGCCGACCACCTAACGGGGAATTTACGTCATGACTTTTACTGTCTGCGGACTGCATAACATGTATATACTGCAGCAAGCTAAGTGATCTGGCCTGCTGTGCCAGATCACATACCTAGTACGTGATCTGGCAGTTCCAGTTAAGCGGCGACCCAGCTTTGCTGTGATCACCCAGTCCTGTGTGTGTTTCGGACAATCGGCAGGTGCGACAGTTATTTATTGGCCAGCACCCACCTGCTGGTAGGCTACGTCATTTAGTGTAGCTCCCAGCCAGTGTCAGATTGATAGTGTGGGGTCCCTCCGTAATATTAAATTATTCTTACCAAGCCATTTTCTATTATTTTAATCTGTGCAAACTTTTTTTTTTAGTGCATTCCTTTTATTCGATTTTAAATTTTTATATGGTAACTCTCTTATATAAGATTCCCCTTTTTAATTTTTTTTTTTTATCATTGCCCTTTGTGCCACTCTCCCAGATCCTTATTTTGTGTGCCCCGATCCACTGAGCCTTTTTTTATTTCCACTGGTGAGAACAGTTGCAGCAGGCTGTCTACATTTTCCAGCACTTGTGTGCTACTGGCCCCTCCTCCTTCTCAGTTATAGTGTGCTGCAAAGGCTCATTGAGTTGCACGGTTCCACTGTCACTTCCCTTTTTTTTTTTAGGTGTACCAGTCCACACCTCCCTATTGGTTTGACAAAAAAACCGAAAGAGCTTTGAAACGCGTTACCATGGTTAAGAGTCCTCCCCTGGCAGATGTCACTTCCAGTTTCACGGTGGTTTCTCACTTCCTGGATCAGCTGAACAGGCTCCCTTTCTCCTTCCACACTGGCTGTAGCTGACAAGCTCCTCCAGGTTGATTGGCCTTGGTACCCCTTCTACTGGTGTAAAAAATGAGCGCAAATATTTTATTAACATGTGAGTCTTTTATCTTGAATAAAAGTGTCTAATAATACTAAACTTAGCTGGTGCCCCCTTGTGTTCCTTTTTGTTGCTGTAGTGGTTTCTTCCTGTCTGGAGGAGCTGCCACACTGAGTGTATATTCTACTGACACCATGGATTCTGTCAATTTTATGGACTAATTTAATCCTAATGTACAGTTTCAATTGCCAACAATTTTCAATTATGCACCACTAAACTATTCCTGATGGTGTAATATTCTAAGGGGGCCCTGGTTTTTTTTTTTTTTAATTGCTGTTTTAATGGTTTTCTTTTATGTATTTCAGGTACTTATATAGTGCTGTCAATTTATGCAGTGCTTTACATATACATTGTACATTCACATCAGTCCCTATCCTCAAGGAGCTTACAATCTAAGGTCCTTAGCTCACATTCATACATACACATACTAGGGCCAATTTAGACAGGAGCCGATTAACACCTACCAGCATATTTTTGCAAATCACACAGGCACAGGGAGAACATACAAACTTCAGGCAGGGAGTGTCGTGGCTGGGATTCGAACCAGTGACCCTTTGCTGCTAGGCAAAAGTGCTAACCACTACACCACTGTGCCACCCTTTTCATAAATTTTTATCCCAGAGGAAGGTGTTAGTAATAGACATAACAGACCCATTATTTGCACCATACAATTTATTAATAGGAGTATTTTAGCTTTTTTTTTTATTATTTTCGTATTTCTGTTCATGCGTGGTCTTTGTCTTCGGATTTTCTTACAGACGAATCCTGTATCAATTAAACAAAAATCATTTGTCGTGTTATCTTACGAGAACATTTTCGTGCTTGTTCCTTTAAATATTTTCGCATGAACTGCCGTGATTGTTAGTACACATCTTTTGACAGCCAATCAGATTATCGGTCTGATTTAGGCATTGAGGGTGTATTCATAAAATATTTGCTGGACAAACATGTTCGTGAAGGCTCAGCAAATTTTCCCCATTTTTTAATTCTTGTGATCATCAGCTCCATCTAGTGGGCAAAATAGGGTTTATTTCCTCATTGCGGTAGTTTAGAAAACCATACAGCATTTTCAACACTAGCTAGAGCTGACTGACATAGGCATTAATCTATTACAGAAAATTCGGCCAGTCTGCACAAATAATTGTTACGATAATGCAATGAATTTAGACCCTTCTGTGTATTTCTTCCAGGTCTGTGCAATAATCCAGTGAAAATTTTCTCCTCTGTGCAGGAGCTTCCTGTAATAAAGACCGGTCACTGCTGCTCTCTCTCCTTGTGCAGGGTGACTGGTCTTGTCTCCGCCCCCTCCTGTAGTTTTCTGCAGGCAGCCTGTAGTGGGTAGATATTCTCGGCCCCTCCCATAGCTCTGTTCTCTGCACAGGCTAAGTACACCACAGTGATGATGTCACTGCTACTTTTACAAGGCACTCATTCAGTTTACAAGGCATTTGGTGCACACAAAATGGATTTATATGCTTTGTGGCCATTGAAGAATACAGTTAAATGAAGGTTTGTGTGGCTGAAACTCAGCTTTAAATAAAGTAAATATATCTACCTCCAAAGTACAGCGCAACAAGTAAATACTACTAATTTGATCCTACTGTGCCAAATCACCCAAATATAATATTCTTCAAAATCTCCTGTGTGTGCCACAAACAACATTAACCCCTTGCCGACCGCCGCAAGTAAATATACTGCGGCGGTCAGCCCCTCACAGGCAAAGTGACGTACCGGTACGTCACTAGTCTGTGAGGCTCTGGGGAGCGAGAACACGCCGCCGGAGGTGCGCTCCCACGCGGTCACGGAACCCCCCCCGCGCATGTGAGCGGCGGACCCGATGTCCGCCGCTCACTCACGATCGTCCGTGACAGCGGGAGAAAGGCAGGCGGCTAGTGTAAACAAGCCGCCTGTCATTATCCCCTGTGTAGAAACAGTGATCATACGGTTCTACTATGTAGGACCGTTGATCATTGTTCCTACACTTCAAGCCACAGCCAATCACAGTTAGAATCACGCCCCTAGGGACACACACAGCCCCTCCCTCTCAAATAAAGTTAACCCCTTCACTACCAGTGTATTTTTACAGTAACAGTGCATATGTAAAGCACTGATTACTGCAGTAATGTCACTGGTAACCCCAAAAGTGTCAAAAATGTCAGTCAAGGGTCCGATCTGTCCACCCCAATGTCGCAGTACCAAAAAAAAAAAAAAAAAATCGCAGATCGCCGCCATTACGCGTTAAAAAAAAAACAACAAAAATGACAAAAATCTTTCCCTTTGTAAGTAAACGCGATAACTTTTGCGCAAACCAATCAAAATACGCTTTTTGCGATTTTTTTTTTACCAAACATATGTAGCATAAAACAAATTGCCTGAAAATGTTAAAAAATTTTGATTTTTACATTTTTTTGGGGGAATTTCATATAAAAAAATGTGGAAAATATTGTTATTTTTGCAAAATTGACGCTCTTTTTTTGTTTATAGCGCATGATCAAAAAATCGCACAGGTGCTCAAATATCACCAAAAGAAAGCTCTGTCTGTGGGAAAAAAAGGACGTCAAATTCGTTTAGGTACAGCGTCGCACGACCGTGCAATTGTCCGTTAAAGTCACGCAGTGCCGAATCGCAAAATACCCCCTGGTCAGGAAGGGGGTAAAATCTTCCGGGGCTTAAGTGGTTAACAATACATAAATTTGTGAAAAAATCACTAGATTCATTATATACAGTATAAATAATTGAATTGGAACTCAAATCCTTGAAAACAACACAGTCCTCAATCTTCTTTATAAATGACGTGACCTTATTGTGATATCACATGCATGCTTGTTGTGCATATTCCATAGAAGTGTGTTCCAGCAATCCTCCAATGCATCCAGAAATCTGCCTGCATACCACTCTGTCCAGACTCCAGCCAATTCACCAAAAAAAGATGAAATATACCTCTCATGGTGTAGTATTAAAACAAACGTAGCAAAAAAGGAAGAAAAACTACTCACAAATAAAGTGCACTATCCAATCCAGTGCACAAGGTAGGAACACCTTTTTAGGATATAAAACATCGCCCCCTTAAGAAAAGACATCAGTGTTAACATATGCATAGATGGCCGACTTCCTGCTTCCTTCCTATTCTCAACGAGCAGTAAATGAGTTTTAAAAAAAACCTTGACTCCTAGAGCTGCGGGAACTCTAGGGTAATTCATCCTCAAAGTTCACAGCAGGAGCATGGAAGTCATCCAAGTTATTAGGTCAGCTCCCTTGATTTTCTTCTCAGCATTGGGCATCCAGTGGACCAGTTTGAGATGATTTGGTGATCAGGTTCTGTCTCTTATTCTGTATCCATTGCTTTGTGCACTCCACAGAGGTCTCAGATTCTGGTATCCTTAGCCGAGATGACTAAGCACCCCATCCCCACTTCCCCCCACCTAGCTTTGTCGGGACTTGTAACCTACACTGCTCATAAAAATGAATGGAACACTTTTTATTCAGAGTATAGCATCAAGTCAATTCAACTCCTGGGATATTGATCTGGTCAGTTAAGTAGCAGAGGGGGTTGTTAATAAGTTTCAGCTGCTTTGGTGTTAATGAAATTAACAACAGGTGCATTAGATGGGCAACAATGAGACAACCCCCAAAACAGGAATGGTTTTACAGGTGGAGGCCACTGATATTTTTTTCCCCTACTCAACTTTTCTGGCTGTTTTTCACTAGTTTTGCATTTGTCTAGGATCAGTGTCACTACTGGTAGCATGAGACGATACCTGGACCCTATAGAGGTGTCACAGGCAGCCCAACACCTCCAGGATGGCACATCAATATGTGCCATTGGCAGAAGGTTTGCTGTGTCTCCCAGCACAGTCTCAAGAGCATGGAGGAGATTCCAGGAGACAGACAGTTACTCTAGGAGAGCTGGACAGGACCGTAGAAGGTCCTTAACCCATCAGCAGCACCAGTAATCTGCTCCTTTGTCCAAGAAGGAACAGGATGAGCACTGCCAGAGCTCTACAAAATGACCTCCAGCAGGCCACTGGTGTGAATGTCTCTGACCAAACAATCAGAAACAGAGTTCATGAGGATGCCCTAAGGGCCCAACATCCTCTAGTGGGCTCTGTGCTCACTGCATTTGCCATTGAACACCAGAATTGACAGGTCCACCACCACCAAATCTAGGAGGAAATAGCCCAGTATACCATCTGTTGTCTCATTGGGAGCATGCCCCGAAGTTGTCAGGCATGCATACAAGCATGTGGGGGCCATACAAAGTACTGAGTACCATTGTGAGCTGCTGCAATGACATTTCAGCAAAATGGACTAGCCTGCTGCATCATTTTTTCACTTTGATTTTCGGATTGTCTTTGAATTCAGCCCTCTGTAGGGAGATAATTTTAATTTCCATCAAACGATGTGGCATCCTTATGTTCCTAACACATCACCCAATTCAATTCAGTATAGATATCCAGCATGATATCTTTCCTCATTGAGATCTAATGTGTTTTCAAAGTGTTCCTTTCATTTTTTGGAGCAGTGTTGTTCCAATGAGTTGCCAATGTCCCAAATGTTTCTTGCTCGATAGTTACTTTATCTGCAGCAAAACAGAAAATTGTATACTCACCTTTCCGTAATTTTCCTTTCCTGGTGCATCTTCATGTCAGCATACAATGAGTTGTGGCTCCACCCCCACAACCTGATAGGACTGGTTAACTATAAATCAAAGACAGACCCGGCTTACAGCATTCTCTGCCATTTGGGTGGGAATCTGTATGCTGCAATGAAGATGCACCAGAAAAGGAAAATTACGGAAAGGTGAGTATACAATTTTCCGTTTTCCTGGCACATCATGGCAGCATACAATGGGAACTAACTCGCCATACGGGAGGGTGCAAGAAACATTTAGTAATGGTCAGTAGAGTAAGTATGCATTTTTCAGATTTTACTGTCGTGAGCCGGTTTCACCAACTTAAGTGTAATGAAGGTGTCCTAGGAGGACCATATTGCTGACTTGCAAATAGCCTCAGGAGACACTTGGCACTGCTCTGTCCACAGAGCTGGCACTGCCCTAGTAGAATGTGTTCTTAAGTCCTCCGGAACAGGAGGGTCTTGTGAAGAGTAGGCTCTTTTGTCTTAATCTAGGAGATGACTGTACGTGTTGACGCTGACTGACCCTGACTTAATCCATGCTGGAACCAAGCACATATTTCAGCTTACCTGAATAAAAAAATGGCTGCCAAGCAGGTCATCAGAGTTAGATCAACATACAGGAGATGTGGTTCTCTCACTTTTTTTTTGTTGCTGGGAACAGAGGTGAACCTAATCCTCATCTCCTCTGGGCACTTGGAACCTTCACAATTGCTCATTTTTCATTTAATCCAGCTACAAACTGGACCAGAATTTTACAATTTTACATCAAATCTGTTAGCCTGGCTGGCTGGAAGAGAAAGGAAGGTGGACATCCCTTAAACTTTAACCAATGTCACACCAATATAGCTGATGTGGCCCACTGATCCTGAATATTTTCCATCCAGGTGTGTTTGCAAAGCTTTACAAAGGCACCCCCTGGATGAGTGCACCCTTAAAATGACTTCCGCTGTTCTCCTAAGATAGGTGCCTTAGATTTTTAAGGCTTCAACAATGAAGATTGTTTGCCAGACCATTATTCTTGATCTTTAAGGATAGTCTACAGACAGGTATGGTGCCAGCTAATTGAAAAAAGCCAACGTGGTACCAATATTTAAAAAGGGCCGAGATATATCGCGGGTAACTATATGCCGGTCAGCCTAACATCAGTAGTCTGCAAGATTTTGAAGGGGATGTTAAGGGACCACATACAAGACTTTAGTAACGAAAACGGTATTATTAGTAGTAGCATACATTCATGAAAAATCGTTCTTGCCAAGCCAATCTATTAACCTTCTACGATGAAGTGAGCTGCCACCTAGATAAAGGTAAGCCTGTGGATGTGGTGTATCTGGACTTTGCAAAGGCCTTTGACACCGTTCCCCACAAATGTTTACTGTACAAACTAAGGAAGGTAGGTATGGACCATAGGGTGAGTACCTGGATAGAGAACTGGCTCCAGGTTTAATGTTGAAAAATGTAAAGTAATGCACTTGGGCATCAGAAACAGGAAAGCAAGCTACTCACTAGGGGGGGAACCTCTGGGTGAGTCTAGGATGGAAAAGGACCTGGGGGTACTGGTGGACAACAGGCTTGGCAGTGGCATGCAATGCCAAGCCGCTGCAAGCAAAGCCAACAGAATACTGGCATGTATAAAAAAGGGAATTCACTCCAGAAATAAAGAGATTATTCTCCCTCTCTACAAGACTCTGGTCCGGCCACATGTGGAGTATGCTGTCCAGTTCTGGGCACCGGTCCTCAGGAAGGATGTGCTGGAACTGGAGAGAGTCCAGAGAAGGGCAACAGAAATAATTAGGGGAATGGAGAACATCAGCTATGAGGAAAGACTACAAGCACTGAACTTATTCTCTCTGGAGAAGAGACGATTGAGGGGGGATATGATATTAATGTAGAAATACTGTACTGGTGACCATAGCATAAGGAACAAACTTTTCAGGGAAAGGGAATACAATAAGACACATTGCCACTCACTAAAACTTGAGGAAGGGGGTTCTTCACTGTCAGAGCAGTAAGGATGTGGAATTCTCTTCCACAAGCAGTTGTATCAGCAGGGAGCATTGATAGTTTCAAAAAACTATTAGATGGGCACCTTAAAGACCACAACATACAGGGGTATACAATGCACGGGTTAACAGCAAACACACACACATCATAGGTTGAACTTGATGGACTGGTGTCTTTTTTTGACCTCACAAACTATGTAACTATGTAAGATTGGGTATTTCTCCAGTTCCTTTACTAATCTTTTTCCTGGCTCGTAGGAGTTTGCCTCCTTGTATCAACTTGGGAGTTGCCGCCTGTATGCTGGACCTTTTCTGATTTTTTTTTCAGTTTTTTTGTCAGATGATATTCACACTGACCTGCTAGTGGTCATCCTTGAGATGGCTGTATCCAGTCTACTCCCAAATAGATTGGATCCGTTGTCTGGTATCTTGTATCAGTTTTTTTTTTAAGACGGGATTCGCTGACCATGGCTTCAGCCATAACGCTCTCCTTGTCGCAAGCGCGGGGAACACCGTTCTTGAAAAACATAAATTGACATCTACTGACACATCCATCGCAGAGTCTCCCGGTATTTCAGCTCTTACAAAGCTGTTACCACATTGTGTCTCTTCACTTCCTCCAGAAGGACTTCTTTAAAGGTTAACTCCATTTTCCTTTTTATTCTGCAGGGCTGTAATTTTCTATAAGATGCAAGGCAATGTGGCTATCTAGAGGTGTTCTGTACGAATGCCCCCCTGAAACATAATTTCCTGCTTGAGTGCTTAGCTCACTGAGTTTCCCAGAAGTCTGCACAAAGATACAAGTCAGACTTTTGGCATCCACTGCAACTAAAATGTAATTTTTGGTAAGATACCCCCCAATAGGAAATCACGTCTAAAGTGATGCAGACCCTGCCACTTTCCTCAGAGTCCTTCAGGTGCAGCAGCTGGTTGATAATTATGAAACCACTTCCATTAGACTCACTCAGCACATGGTCTGGTTATTGCTTGTCTGCAGGCATCTGCAGATGCTACACTGTAGATGTAGGAGCACTTCAGAGCTGGGTCTAATTTTCAGACTAGAGCCCCCTTGAACACAACCGCAAGGTGACGTCTCTTGCCAGCTGCATTAATGAAGCATCAACCATCAGAGGAGACCACAGCAGGTTGACCTTTAGCTTTTTCAGGGTATACAATTTTGACAACCTGTTTATACAGGCCTTTTTCTCTGACCCCTTCCAGTCTTCCTGAATTAACTACTCCAGTTGTTCAGGTAAGGGAAATAAGTACTTTCTAACCTTGTGGAGAGTTTCCTCCACTTCACTCCAGGCAATTGCATCCTTAACTGCCATTGCAAAAAGCTCTATTGGGCAATCGTCAACGCCTGTAGCCCCTTTGATGCTTTCTTCTGACAAGCTTTCCAATTTGGACACCACCTACTGGCTCTGGCTGGATTTTCTAGGCAATTCAGCCACCGACTAGGAAGTACAGACTTCATGTATCAACTTGGCCGATTCTTTAATCAAGGCGGCTACTTTACAGACATCCCCATCTTTGTAAGTTGTCACTTCCTCCAAGCGGACTTGACATACTAGCTTGTCAGGCAATGACTTTCCATCACAAATGCCGCAACCATTAGGGCTGGTAACCTGTGGTGTTTGTAAACGGGGAACAATGATAATGAGTGGCGAGATAACCTTAATCAACATTTCCTGGATGTCTGCTCTTGACCTTTAGAGGGCTTCCTCCATCTTGAGGTCCTTACAGGGCTGTAGATATTGGCTCTCTTTTTCTCAATCTTCACTACTTACCTATTCCCTATACCTTAAAAGCAATGGATGGTCTGAATAGGCAGCGTTCCCCAAAGGAACAGAGCAAAGCAGCAGACTGAAATGAAAAACAGCAAGGTAAAGAGTCAAGGTGAAATGCCATAAACAGCACAGTGATCCTAGAGCAACACTGAGAAGGAGAAAGCAAAAGCCCAGGTGAATGCCAAAAAGAGCACAGTGATACCAGAGCAACACTGAGAAGGATAGCCAGGTGAATGCCATAAAAAGGGAAAACATACCTGCAAACAATGACCACATAATAATCCAGCATGCACGAGTAGAAAGCTCTACCATCGGTTGCCCAGAAATGCCATAAAACCATTTAAAACTATCACATTTTGCCATTATGACGATATCAGTGCCTGAGCATGCTCAGATCGCCATCTCGGAAAAGGGCTAGCAAGGAAACAGGCCACAGGAGCCGCATCACTTCCTGCCTATACTTGCACTGCTGCAGCCATCTTGGAAATGGCAAAGCCCTCAAAAAAGAGAAAAGAGGTGAAAAGCATATGGAAAGCAAAGGAAAAAGCCCTCACTTACATCAAAGCTTGTTAAACCACTTTACCACCGGAGGATTTTGCTGTCTTACGTCTGGGCCACGTTTTGCGATTCGGCACTGTGCGACTTTAACTGACAATTGCGTGGTCGTGCGACGCTGTACCCAAATTAAATTTATGTCCTTTTTTTCCCCACAAATAGAGCTTTCTTTTGGTGGTATTTGATCACCTGTGCGATTTTTACTTTTTGCGCTATAAACAAAAAAAGAGCATAAATTTTGAAAAAATAATATTTTTCACATTTTTTTATATGAAATTCCCCCCCCAAAAAATGTAAAAATCAAAATTGTTTTACATTTTTGGCCAATTTGTTTTCTGCTACCTATGTTTGGTAAAAAAAAAATCACAATAAGCGTAGTTTGATTGGTTTGCGCAAAAGTTATTGCGTTTACTAGCTAAGGGAAAGATTTATGTCATTTTTGGTGTTTTTTATTTTAACGAGTAATGGCGGCGATCTGCGATTTTTTTTGCGGGACTGCAACATTGCGGCGGACAGATCGGACCCCTGACTGACATTTTTGGGGGTACCAGTGACATTACTGCAGTAATCAGTGCTATAAATATGCACTGTTACTGTAAAAATGACACTGGCAGTGAAGGGGTTAATTTTATTGGAGAGGGAGGGGTTAATGCATGCCTGGTGCTTACTGACATGTGTGGGGGGAGGTGACTGTGTGACACAAGGACAGATCCAGGGTTCAGCTATGCTGAACCCTGCAATCTGACCCTGCCTGTCACTTCGGAGATCCACCCGCTTGTCACTACACAGGCGGGCGGATCTCCACACTCGATTCCCTGACGATCGGGGAAGAGCAGCGGCGATCGCCGCTGCTCCTCCCCTGGCCAGACTCCCGCTGTGACTGAACACAGCGGGAGCGCGCCTCCGGTGGCGCGCGCGCGCCGCCTAGAAGGGGGAGGGTCTGCCGACGTAGGTCTACGTCGTCAGACCTACAAGAGCCACTTTGCCGCAGTAGCATCAACGTAAGCAGCGTTAAAGTGGTTAAAGCTTTCTTTGACAGACCTGCTCAGCCAGAATGGGGCTCCAACCATATAGGTCATTTAGAGACTGTACAGGAAGGACTTCCACCCAGGAGAGGCTAAACCTGGCTCCAGTCCTGATCAGGTGAGGACAAAAAGGAAAATGCTGTGAGCCGGGTCTGTCTTTGATTTATAGTTAACAAGTCCTATAAGGTTGTGGAGGCGGAGCCACAACCCATTGTATGCTGACATGAAGATGTGCCAGAAAACATCTTTTAACAAGCATTGCATTTCAGAAGATGTGTGCTACAATTAAAGAAAGTAACTATTGAGCACAAAACTTTTGAGAGTGTGCCGATTCATTGGGAATGGTAAAGCAGTGGCAAATTAGAGCTTGCCTGTTCCCAGCACACGATATACAGGATGTGCAGTCTTCTTTTTATGCATCTACTGTTTATATATATATATATATATATATATAATTGACACATTCGGGTGTGTCAAATGGCTGTGTCCACCCGCTGCTTATTCCGATTGCACTTTCCAGCCATCCCTCAAGTATTATAATGAGATAGTCGCCAGAGAATAAACCACAGTGCACAGTCAAGGACACAAGCATCTGACATTGCCAGAAGTGCTGCATGCTTAACGATCGATGGTTATTAAAGCATTGCAAGAAGTTAAGTACTATTTCTTTTGCTTTAAAAATGAATTACATGTTTGTTTTGTAGACAGATTTGCTTGAATGTGGACCTGCCAATTCTGGTGTTCAATGGCAAATGCCAATCAATCTCCACGGTGGTGGGCAGTGAGCACAGGGCCCACTAGAGGACGTTGGGCCCTCAGGCCACCCTCATGAAGTCTGTTTCTGATTGGTCAGAAACATTCACACAAGTGGCCTGGCCTGCTGGAGGTCATTTTGTAGGGCTCTGGCAGTGCTCATCCTGTTCCCTCTTGTACAAAGGAGCAGATACTGGTGCGGCTAATGGGTTAAGGACCTTCTATGGCCCTGTCCAGCTCTCCTAGAGTAAATGCCTGTCACCTGGAATCTCCTGCATGCCCCTGAGACTGTGCTGGGTGACACAGCAAACTTTCTACCAATGGCACATATTGATGTGCCATCCTGGAGGAGTTGGATTTCCTGTGCAACTTCTATATTGTCCATGTATTGCCTCATGCAACCAGTAGTGACACTGACCCCAGCCAAATGCAAACCTAGTAAAAAACAGTCACAAAAGATGAGTAGCGAAAAAAAAATATCAGTGGCCTCCACCTGTAAAACCATTCCTGTTTTGGGGGTTGTCTCATTGTTGCCCATCTAGTGCACCTATTGTTAATTTCATTAACAGAAAAGCAGCTGAATCGGATTTACAACCCCCTCTGCTACTTAACTGACCAGATCAATATCCCAGGAGTTGAATTGACTTGATGCTACACTCTGATTAAAAAGTGTTGCTTTAATTTTTTTGAGCAGTGTATATATACTGTACATATAAATTCACTGGCCACTTTATTGGGTAAACCTGTTCAATTGCTTGGTAACACAAATTGCTAATCAGCCAAATATATGGCAGCAACTCAATGCATTTAGATGTGGTGAAGATGACTTGCAGTGTGCAGGGGTCAGCAGAGCAGAGGAGAGGAGGGAGCAGGGCAGTGTACGGGTAGTCAGCAGGGCAAAGGATGGAAGGCTAGCAGGGGACGAGCTGAGGACAGGAGTCAGTGTTGGCAGGGCAGAAGACATGGGGTCACGGCTGGCAGGGAAGAGGACAGGGGTCGCCACTGTAGAAGCAGAGGACAGGGATTACCAGGGGTCATCACTAAAGAGAGAGTGGACAGGGATCACCACTTGAGAGGGAGAGGACAGGGATCCCTGCTGGAGAGACAAAGGACAGGGATCACCACTAAAGAGAGAGAGGACAGGGATCACCACTAGAGAGAGAGAGGACAGGGATCACCACTAGAGAGGGAGAGGACAGGGATCACCACTAGAGAGGTAGAGGACCGGGATCACCACTAGAGAGGGAGAGGACAGGGATCACCACTAGAGAGGGAGAGGACAGGGATCACCACTAGAGAGAGAGAGGACCGGGATCACCACTAGAGAGGGAGAGGACAGGGATCACCACTAGAGAGGGAGAGGACAGGGATCACCACTAGAGAGGGAGAGGACAGGGATCACCACTAGAGAGGTAGAGGACAGGGATCACCACTAGAGAGGGAGAGGACAGGGATCACCACTAGAGAGGTAGAGGACAGGGATCACCACTAGAGAGGGAGAGGACAGGGATCACCACTAGAGAGGGAGAGGACAGGGATCACCACTAGAGAGGTAGAGGACAGGGATCACCACTAGAGAGGGAGAGGACAGGGATACCTGCTGGAGAGACAAAGGACAGGGATCACCACTACAGAGAGAGAGGACAGGGATCACCACTAGAGAGAGAGAGGACAGGGATCACCACTAGAGAGGGAGAGGACAGGGATCACTGCTGGAGAGACAAAGGACAGGGATCACCACTAAAGAGAGAGAGGACAGGGATCACCACTAGAGAGGGAGAGGACAGGGATCACCACTAAAGAGATAGAGGACAGGGATCACCACTAAAGAGAGAGAGGACAAGGATCACCACTAGAGAGAGAGGACAAGGATCACCACTAGAGAGAGAGAGAGGACAGGGATCACCACTAGAGAGGGAGAGGATGGGGATCACCACTAGAGAGGGAAAGGACAGGGATCACCACTAGAGAGGGAGAGGACAGGGATCACCACTAGAGAGGGTGAGGACAGGGATCACTGCTGGAGAGGCAAAGGACAGGGATCACCACTAAAGAGAGAGAGGACAGGGATCACCGCTAGAGAGGGAGAGGACAGAAATCACCACAAGAAACTGGTTTTCTTAGTTTGGAGAGAGTGGAGAAGGGTTAGAACTACTGTCAGGCTTTCGCTGCTATGCTCTCTAGAGTTCTGTTAGAGAGATTTAACTTCACTTCTTGGCAATGGTTTTCACCAGACAGATAGTAAAGGGGAAAAAAAGGAAAAAGGACATTCCTGTATTGCTGTTGGGGAGTTTTCACCGTTTCCTATTAGGTACAAAGTTGTCATCAGGACAAGAAGTTAAGGCACATCTCTCCAGAAGTCCCAGAGGGCAGACAATACTGAAAAAAAAAAGTTTTGGCTGGAGTTTAAGGGTCCATTCAAACAAGCATTTTGTGTGCATCAAGCAATGATCGCTGTAGATAATCGCTAGCTTTGTGAACAGCCATGAACAGCTGCGACTAGCGACAGCCTGTCCTTGCATCACATGGGCTTAGCGACCACAGCTATTTACATAAACCTGTCTATTCCAGTCGCAAGAAATCACAGCATGTGTAATCGCTGTGAGTGGACCCTAAGGGCCCTTTAACAGGTGCAATCTGCTCAGGTCTGCCTGTCAGTATCTCAGGCAGACCTGATTGAAAGGTCCATGCACTCCTATGGACCAGCGGGTTGGATCAGGCCCGCTAAAATAAATGGAGGAGGACTGCATCTTCTTACGTTTGGGTGGACCGAAGACAGCCCAGTGTCAATAAACAGCTGTCTGTTTACTCCCAGCCACCCATAGAGCAGAGCAGGGTCTGTCCGTGTCAGTGAACTGAGCGGACATGGACCTGTCATCTGCCCAGATCCAATCAGCTCACAGATCCCCTGCTGATTGGAACTGAAGGCACCCTTGTAAAAGGGCCTTAAAATATAACTCCAGGAAAATAAAAATATGCTGGTTTATAAGGCAACACCTTGTGAGCTTATCTCTTTATTTTACTATATACATCTTTGTCTATACTCCCGATGTTCTGACAGGAGAGATTCGCTCTGCTACACAGCAACTGCTCTGCCCACCCTCCACTCCCCTCTGTTGTTTATTCACAAAAGGCTTTGTATTTTGTGCATAGGTTGACATAATACAAAGCCTTCCATCATTGGGCAAATGCAGCTGCTGTACTGGAGACCCAAAGGTCCAATATTGGAGTGCCAGAAGTATATTGATAGCTGTACTCCCAGCGCACAGTAAAAATGTAAATAATAAATAAAAAAGATAAGTCCACACGGTGGCATATCCCTTATTGGACTTAACCCCCTATAAACCAACACATTCAAGTACTGCAATGGGGATTCCACCCTAAAGTTTCCATTATTTGCATTTCACTTTGGTTTTAGATGTTGACGAGGCAAATTGTTCAAGATGACAATAAAGGACAAATAGACTACAGATGTTGGAACATCATTCTTTTTTTGTTGTTGTAGATTTCTACATGTTAAGAATAACATGTGATTTACAGCCACCATTTTGTATATAGCATAATAAATAAATAGAACCATTTAACAGTCTGACATGTCTACGGAAACCTACGATCCAATATCTACAAAGGCCGTTTTGAAGTATATACAAATGCTTACAAATCTGATTCTGGAAAATAAAGATACTTCCCACAAATATGCATATACAGTATTCAACAAAGCTTATATTTAAATATATATATATAATTTTTTTTTCTCTTTGGAAAGAAAACAACTACCAAAGTGTGGCATGACCCAACTGAACAAAACAAAATGAAATTGAAGTGAAGGACCTTGAAGATGGTGGTAGGAGTTAAAACGCTGCTTGGCAATAGTAATACTCAGTGGTGCAAGTGTAGTTTTCAACCAAATGTTCTTTAAATATCACAAATATAAATATATATCTGTATATATTTACACATATATTTAAGATAAAACTCTGATAGCTACTATATTGACTGGGGTTGACGTTCTAAAAGCAGGTCTTTTTCAGAGTGTTTGAAGAACTGGCATTGTTGCTCATAAAGACCAATCAGAATCTTTCCTTCATGATTCAAATGCATGGCTGGTGAATGAGTGGTAGAAGCTGATTGGATGATATTTGCATCAACAGACACTCCTACTTCATATGCTATTCTTCTTAAAGTGGATCTTCGATCACCTCTTACCAATTGCATAATCTTTGCCCTCTGCCTTTCTATTTACACATTTAGAAACTTTTTTTTTTTTTTGGGGTAGAAAATGGCATGAATGACATTGCACTGGGTCCACCCCACACACACAGCCTCCAGGGATAAGTCCCCTCCTGATTGATCAGGAAGCCACAACCAGCTTCCAAAACCAAAATGGCAGCACTTAAACTAAGACTTAGGCCCCGTTCACATTGGAGCGACTTGTCATGAGATTTGACCAAGTGCCAGCCTATTGATGGCAGTGGCAGTGTTTAAATCGGTGTGACGCCGACTTTGCAGTGCTGCACCGATTTGCAAAAGTAGTTCCTGCAGTACTTTTGCCAATTTCGGGCTTGACTCGAATAGATATATGTACATGAAGCCACACAGATGTCTTCCAAGTCGCACCCAAAGTCATACTGATATGCGAATGTGAAATCATACGATTTCTGATGAAGTCGCATAAATTTAAACTCCGCAGTCAATGTGAACAAGGGCTTAAGGTTATAAGGATACATTTCTGGACTTCTTGGGCTGGTAAGTGGTATTTTTTTTTAAAGTACCCTATATATATATATATATAAATCTGTAGTACTGCCATAGACATTCTGTCTAATTTTAGACACCCCAGTTCCGTTGGCTAGCATAACCTCTACTTGCCAGATTGCATATCCTGGTGCGTAGTCAATACAGCGGCACTAAGAGTGACAGATTATGTGCAAAGTGCAATAACTCATCACAACCAGACCTCAGGGAAAGATGGATTCTGATTGGCAAACCATAGACATTGTCTCATATTGCTATGGGTCTGGGTTCTTCAAAGTTTGGTGTGCCACATGGTGTAAATCTAGCTATACATGACCACAGCTGAGGTCCAGACTAGAGATGAATGAATGAATTGGTTTACCCAAACAGAGATTCAACCGGATTACCATTAACCAAATATCTAAAAATGATGAGATCCACAGCATGACTGATTTGCTCCTGCTTTCTCCTAAACGTAAGCTGATAAAGGGACCTTTGGACCACTTAGTGGTGCATTCCCCCAATTCTGGAACCCTTTCCTCAGCCACAAAGTAAGGAAACCAGTAGGGATCTCCTATTATCCAACTGGCAGTGTGGTAGTAAACAACTGGGGAAGTCTGGGAGGAGGCAGGGAGCCTACGGTCAAGGAAACCCAGCAGTGAACTTGTTGATGGTCCAGGAACCCCTTCCCCAGTCCACATTCTGTGGTTGAGGGAATGTATTTTAAATATAGGCAAAAAAAAGCCAATGGATCACGAATATCTGAGTCTTATCAAATGGATCACAGGAAAATAATTAGCACAGCTTTTTTTTTTTTTTCATCTCTAGTCCTGACCCAAAAGGCTGTTCAACTCAATTAGAAAGTACCCTGTTTGTTTCAATCAGTTTGGTCATCAATATTGCTCACAGGGTAAGGCAAATGAATACATAATAGCATGAGGCCATGACATTTAAATTGTAGTCTGCCATTACTTCCTTCAACCTGCTACAAGTGTGATCAGTAAACCATTGCCTGCCATAACCTTTGGATTAACCCCATTTTAACAGTGGATCTGCAAAACAAAAAAATAAATTACATGCAGCCAATAATAACAACATCTATAGCAGAGATCCCCAACTGGTGGCTTGTGAGCCCCATGTAGCTCTCAGCTACCTCTGAACACACTCCTAGCAGCAGTCAGATCGGTACACAGTCTGCACTGCATTTTACACTTCTTTAGAGGCATAGTACCAATCAGAACATGAGAAATTATATAATTCAACTAATATCTAATTCCAATTTTGTTTACTGGTTTACGTTTTTGAATGCTCTTTTTTCAGATTTACAAAGGGACTAAAAGGGTCGGTCAACCAAAAATTATCCTTTCAGTTGTAAATCCAAGTGTGGTAGTCCAATCCACTGACTGGGGACCACCAGTGAGGAATACTACTAGTCAGGGTTCCTTGCTCTGTTCCCATAAATGGTTTCCCACTCTACTGGTTGCATTCCCTGCACTATAGAATTAACTAAAAGTCCTACAAAGAGAGTAGGGCCCCCCTCCATAATGGACACAACAGTTGTTCATCAACAGAGTCTCCAGTATCTACCAAAAACTGTTTTTTTTTGTGTAAATTGAGCCTTTTAACAAAGTGCCACAATGTGAATGCCTATACAAACTGTGCACAGAATGTTTTAAAAATAAATAAACTTGGTATAAGATGCCAACCACTGATTAATAGGTCATGGCTCATTCTCAGTCTTCTAAGCATCTTCAGCTGAGATCAGGTGAACAGGACTTGGTCATGTGGTGATGTGACTGGGTCACTATGGGAGCCCCAAACAATCTTTTCTGCAAGATAGGTTTTTACTAGTTGTCCTTTAAAAGGTAGACTTTAAATTTTTTTTGGCACCTTGTTTGGTTTACTATTTTTAGTATTATAAAATCCTTTTTTTTTAATGTGCTGATAAGCAATGGCTTTAAAAAAACAAATAAGAAGAAAAATAGCTTTCACTGCAACATATATCTCCTCTCCCGGGCTGTACCCCAAGGACTCTCCACTCCTGGTCACATCACAGCCACCATTCCTTGGATTGCATGATATCCAGCATCATCCAACCTACTTTCTGTGAGTCCTGACTGTCATGGACACAACCCCTAGATGGAACTTAGTTTGAGTCATTTTGTGGGCACCACTCATTCACTGGGTGGCACCATCAAGGAATAAGAGGAAGGACCCGTGACATCACCGATTTGGCCTGAAGAGTGCATAAAATAAAAAAGTAAAAATGAATGCTGGGGGTGGTTTAGGGAGGGGGAGGTGGTGGGTATTGGGAAAGCTGGAGTTCTGGTTTAATACATGACTAAGGATGCCCCTAAAGAAACAGCCGAGCGGTAGTTGCCTGGCCTGAGGCTGGCTTTGTATGATATGTAAAAAGTCACGGTGATGAGCCATTCTATTCTGTGTGTAAACTGCAGCTTCATCTATTGAGCTCCGTTAACAGGCTATTTTAATAGGCTATATTTACTTGACAAAAGATGAATACATCCTCTTTACCTGTTTTTGAAGGCACAGGATACACAGCTGTGATTGTTACTTGGTTAATTGGTGCATCACTAGTAAAGGTGAGAATATGGGGCAGGCAGCATGCACTGTCAGCCAACTTGGGATAGTAGCTCCAAACTGCACACTGTTGAGTTAGACCAAAAGCTCTGCAATCAGCCAAACTCTTTCTCCCTGCTGATTGCAGAGATATTGGTCTGCATCAACCGGTGGGGTGTGTGGGATGGCTGCTCACACAGAGAGGTCAGCGGTCCATAAATGTAGGCTAAAGGTGTGGGGACAGACTTTATAAGTGGCAATGTGACAAGTTTGACACTGAAGAACCTGTTGTTTTGGTGCACCCTAAAATAATGGGTGCAATTTTGAAAAAGAGCCAAGTTGGGCTTTAGTTTTATAGCTGTAAAAGAAACGTTAAGCAATTACCCATCTTGCAAAACTGATTGCTTGGGGCTCCCATGGTGGGCCAAGCCTTGGTCACATGATCTCAGCTGAAGGTGCTCAGGAGATTTATTAGCAGGTTTCTATAAAGAGGGTTGGCTTGCTACGTACAGTTTAAAATGGACACTTCATGAAAATGCAAGGTTGCCTTTTCTTGAAGCCCCCCACCACCTATGTAAAAACAAAGAGGACTAGTTATAAGGCCGGCCATAAACTGTTCGTATCTCAGTCCGGTTCAGCAGGAACCGGCTGAGATTTGAACCGTGTATGGCAGGCTGAATGTACCAAGGTAAGTGATCATTCAACTTGGGTACAACCAGCCTGCCAGATTTACTTCTGCCGGGAAAATACAAAGTCTCGGCAGGAGGGATTCTACTGTCAGCACTGTCTGTGTTGATGGGGGAATTGTGTTAATTTCTTTCCTGCAATGTGCACCATCTATGGCCTACCTAAAGGATCACATCTGTAATTTGCACAGCAAATATGTACTAGACATTATTCCATCTGTATTTTTTGGCATTCATTTATCCTATGTGTAATGCAGGAAATGTGAGAATCTTGTTTAAATATGACGAGCGAATCTTTGTTATTGGAATCTCTATGTTATTTTGTAAGATGATGCTGATGGGTGAGTCTTTCAAAATGAAGGGTGAAGTTTGTGAAAAGGATGAGGGAATCCTCTTTAAAAATAGTAGGTAAATAGGGCAAACCCTCTTTGAAAATTGTAAAGTCGTCAAATTTAAAGCCTAACAAGGCTTGTACTAATTGTTTTTACATAGTAGTAAGGGACTGCAAAATAAAGGGACCTTGGATTATCAAGGTCCGCTATAAGGTGCAAATTATTTCCATTACAAAAGTGCCCTATTCCTTTGCACATTAGCAGCTTATTTTGGGGAGATATTCCTTCACTTCCTGTTTCAATATGCAACGCAAAGCGAGAACGGATCTCTCCAAAGAAGGGGGAAACCTCTCTTAGACAAATATTGTTATTGTAAGTTTTACCCTATATTTCTGAGCCAGTGGCAGCTTAAAAATTCAGGTTTTCCCATCACTCCTCCCAGTGCCAATGGTCACCAGGACAAATAGAGAGGGGAAGCTCCCCAATAGGGACATACACAGTAATAAAACCTGATTGATATTCTAACCTATTCTATCCAAAACATAAAAATTGGCTTTAGATAATCTTCCCATTTGGAGAGGCATTTGTGCCATGGTCATTGACATCAACGACGACCTGGTATGTAATCAGCCCTGCTCTGAAGAACTCAAGCCCAACTGAACTTCCAGTTTAAATCAGCTAAATATATTCCAGGTGCACCAACTCTTACAGTTTTTTCTTTTTTTTTTTAGAAAGGCACCACAGCTTGCATAGAAAAGGCTGTCCCCTGCCAACATGTGGTAAAGAAAGACTCTTGCTCTCTCTGTGGAAGCATTCGTCTCTCTGCAAAGGTCCAACACGTCCCCGGATGAGTCAGTGCTAGAGCTCTCATTTAGCAGGGAGCATGAGGTTTGTTGAAGCTCCGATTTAAAAGGATGCATATTAGACATCCACAGAGAGACCACTGCTTCAGTACAGAGTAAGGATTCTTTTCTATAGCATGCTGGCCTGGAACTGACTTTTCTACTCTGGATGTGGCTGCTTTTTAATGAAAACATATTGTAAGACTGAACACTTTTTGTTTTGATGCACCTGGAATGTCTAATGCTATTTTAAACTGAAAGTTCAGTTGAACTTCAGAGTGCAGATGTTTTTAGGTCTCATTATTTAATACAGTAAAACAACTAATGTGGACCACAAGATACAGTTAGGGACCTTTGCTCTAAAACCTGACGATTGTTTAATTTAAAGAGCTCTAATTATTATATCTCCTTGCTAATTCCAGTCACTGACTATTAAATTATGATGTTAAACGAACAAACGGTGTATAGTTTAACATTTAAGCATGCAGGGCAAAGAAAATGACCGAAAAATAAACACAACAGGAGTATTCAACAGAGATCAGTACTACACAGAAAATTCTTTTTGAAATGTCATGAGTATAAGGCAATATTTAACTCTGTTTTTTTTTTTTTTTTTTTTTAAACACAGACAATGGGAGGCAAAAAGGATGAGAAAAAAAGTTAAATAGTGGCTCTGAAATCAACATTCAAAGTAGGTGGGTGCATTTCAAAATACAAAAATAAATGCAATGTTTTAGCAGTCTGTTCAGAAGTCTGATATCACTTTTGCCATCAGAAAACAAAAACATCGTCAATATATCGCTCTAACAGTGCAAAAGTGGAAACACATATGGAAGAAAAAAGTGAAATCACCATTTATTTTGCCTGGAACCAGTCCCGTCTTAAAAAAAAAAACAACAAAAATATATATATATATAGGAGGCTACAAAAAACATTATCACTTGCTTTAAAACAGCAACAATATCTTGATGGCAACACAGCATTCAAATGGTTTTCACGGAAACAGCTAAACACATGGTTTGGTAAGAGATCTGCAGATGTGCCATGGCAAGTTTAAGTAAAAACACTATAAAAAAAAGAAAGTACTTTATGCTATTGCTTAGGAAGCAACAGCAGTAAAAAAAAAAAAAAATAGTAAAGAAAAAAAAAAAAAAAGAAGAGGAATCAGGGATGCAATGTATTTCGGGTCTAAATAATTTGCATGGGGGTTTTAAAACCAGAAAAGGAAAAAAAAAAAAAATCACATATAAAAGGTGTTCAAAAAGTTACTGGCGGATGTAAACATCCCGATTCCACTCATTATCATTACGTTTCCTAGAAACCTCTCCGTCCTTTTCACAATATCGTTCCCTTGATTTGTGACGGCTGCGGGGTTTGTTGCATTCGTTGTGGTCCTGATCCCTGTCCTCGTTTGTCCGGTGTCGAGGTTCTTTGTGTCTGTGTTCGCTAACCGCGTGAGATTCGTCTCTGTGGTTGTGATCCCGGTGGGACTCCGGAGGATCAGCATGTTCGGAAGAGTAATTATCCTTTGGCTCTAGATATACGGAGTCTCTGTTGTCTTGTGTCTCGTTGTCAAAGGTCTCCTGTCGAGAAAGTCCTCTGCTAACTCCACTTCGGTGGTTGTGGTGCTGGGCGGAGGTGGAAGATCGATGTTGAGACTTTCTCATTGGCGGTTCGGCGGGTGACTCTTCTTCTACAGCTCCAGGTCGTTCAGGAGGAGGATGTTCACTCTTCTGCTCTCCTTGGGATCCCTGCTAATAAAAAAAGTGAATACCTCTTTTAAATGCTAATAACTTAAAGAGTATCTAAACCCAAGAACCTAAATGGAAAGTGTTGCAGTTTACTGATCCTTAGATGTGGTGGCTGAAATAGTTTTCTTTTTTCACACTTTTGTACTATATTTTAACCTGCCTTTACCACACTTTGTCTTCTGGGGTGACAACTGTTCTGATAAACTTTGTCATCCTAAGGCAGGAAGTGTTAGGACTACATAACACTGTTAGGCCAACATAACACTGTGTTAGGACAACATAGCACTTTCCTCTCTTCCAATAGTTGATAAGATTAAATAAAGACAGCAGTCCATCCAGTTCAACTCAAATGTGTGTGTGTATTTATGTTTCTACCACTTCCCATATCCCTGTATATTGTGTTAAATAAAGGGACGTGTGGTGAGGTCAGTGGCTGGTAAGGCACTGGGTAGTATCAGAGCCAGATACAACCCCCCACATTATTTAGTGAATAAACCCCACATCACTATTTAGTGAATAAATCCCTACAGAGTAGTCGAGCGCTGTGAGATGAAAAATTCCATCTTCAGCCAATTGGCTTACGCTTAAAAATCCGCGCGTCAGGACGCAGGCAGTCAGATTCCCCCAGACAATTAAGCGCCTGGTAAAAGGAATCTATTGGACGGCAGATTTCTATTTTTTATTTCTGCATTCTGTAACAGCCCAGTAAATCCTGTAATTTCACTGGTCAAGTACAGGGCTTTACAGAATACAGAAAAAAAATTACACTGTGCTCTATATAGCTATCAAAAGTCCTGATTTTATTAAAGCAAGTCCTTATGTTGATTAAATTAGTAAACTATGAGAACTAATGAAGGTGCCATATATAATCTATATAATAAAAGATTAGATCCTGAACCATTCTCTGATTATATATATAATATATATAGCACCTTCAGTAGTTCTCATAGTTTACTAATTTAATCAGCATTAAGGACTAATAATTCTAGCACTAGACCTCCTCTGTAACTCTAAACATGTAACCTGTAAACATTTTTAAAGTGGCACCTATGGAGATTTTTAAGTACTGAAGTTTGGAGCCATTCCACAAGTGTGCGCATTTTTAAAGTGTGACATGTTAGATATCTATTTACTCAGCGTAACATCTTTCACATTATAGAAAAAAAAAAATTGGGCTAACTTTTTTTTTTTCTTTTTTTTATTCATGAAACTGTTTTCCAAAAAAAAAAAAAATGCATTTGAAGAATTGCTATGCAAATACTGCGTGACATAAAAAGTTGAAACGACCACCATTTTATTCCCTAGAGTGTCTGCTCCAAAAAATATATATATATATAATGTGGGTTTTTTTTCTAGCAATGATGATTTTTACATGTAGGAGAGAAGTGTCAGAATTGACCTGGGTGGCAAGTGGGTAATTACTATAAGTAAGTATTATATAAATAACTATTATAAAATGACGCCGGCAGGAACACCCCCTCAATCTGGGGTTCCCGCTGTTCTCTAGACCCCCCCCCCCCGGGGGGCGCGCAGCCCAAAAAATGGCTCTTTACCATTTGACCGGCTTTGTCCAATCACAGCCGGCCACATGCACTTTCCTTGTGCGCGCGCCCAGCGGCGATCGGGGATGGAGAGTGTCACTCTGACACAGTCCATCCCCGATCAGGGTAAAGAGCCAATGAAATTGGCTCTTTACCATGTGACCGGCTGTGTCCAATCACAGCCGGTCACAGAATGTCAACAGAGACCACGGTAACTAGCTGTTATCATGTTCTCGTCCTCACACTCCGATCCTGTGTGAGGAGGAGATTGCGGTAACAGCTAGTTACAGATAACAGTGCACACCAAAACACACTGATTGCCCCCCCAATAAAGAGGACCTGTCACCAGCACATCAGAGTACCCGAGTACCTGTCACCAGCCCATCAGGTACTCTGATGACAGTCACTCATGTACTCTGATGGGCTGATGGCGGGTACTCGGGTACTCTGATGGGCTGGTGACAGGTATTCGGGTACTCTGATGACAAGCAAATATTTGCAAAATTTTATAATTGAAACTAAAACAAAATATTTTTTTTCACAATTTTCATTCTTTTTTCACTTATATCGCAAAAAATAAAAAACCCAGTGGTGATTAAATACTACCAAAAGAAAGCTCTATTTGTGTGAAAAAAATGATAAAAAATGTGATTGGGTACAGCGTTGCATGATTTTTTTTTTGCAGTAATTATCATTCAAAGCGTGAGAGTGCTGAAAGCTGAAAATAGGTCTGGTCAGGAGGGAGGTGGAACTGCCCTGAATGGAAGTGGTTATGGTAATTTAGAACATTTTTAAAAACTGTATTAAAGCAGGTGGCTTAACGGACAAATTACTGAAGTTATAATTTCAAACCAGTAATTTCTAAGTAAATAGATAAATAATAAATTATTATGTTATAACATATAGCATAATAATATATTATTTTGGTTGATTAAAAAAGTACTTTTTCAGCAGCAGCAGATTCTCCCTCTTAACTGTATGAGAAAAACATGGGATTATGGGTAAACCTTATACCCATAAACCCATGTTTTTCCTTGTAGTTAGGAGGGCTGGGCTGGAAGGGAGCATTTGTCTTTTAGACACATGCCCTCTTCTATGGCACAGCAGTGAGGAGGAGAGCCTCAACTGCAGCATTTTTATTGGACAGCTTGGACCAATGGTGCTTTACCATTGGTCCAAGGCTGCAAGCTGTCCATTGAGCTCAGTGCCTCTGACAGGAAGTCAGAGGCACTGTGAGCTCATCCTCTCAGTCTGCTGCAAACAGCGTGTGCCAGCTTGTATTTAAACTGGCCGCGCTGTATGTAGCTTCTGACAGGCTGCCGAACCATAGGTGCTAGTAGCCCCAAATTTTGACCAGTGATAGGGACTTCGGCTACCTACCCCACAAACTTGGGGTCTCTGTATCTCTAGGTCGCTGAGGTACGATCCTCGAAGCTCAAACTTTTTTTTCTTTATATTCATGGCTCTGCCTCACCTGCCTCCCTTGACTGCATGTCCCTGGTTCAATAAGATGTCCATCTAAAATGTTTTAGAAATTGGTGACACTTGCAGCTGAAACCACCAATTGTGAAAGGGAGTTGTGCATTCTTACAGCTCTAAAAGTAAAGAACCCCCTACACAGATTAAGATTAAACCACTTCTCGTCCAATTCCATTGAGTGGTCGCGTGCCTTCTTGAGTTTCCTGAGACTGAAGTTTCCTCCCAATGTTGGAAACACCATTAGGATATTTGTATATCGCTATCATAGCCCCTTTTAAGCATCTTCTCCAGGGAGAATACATTTATTGTTTGGAATTGTTCCTTAACACTTTGCACTTATAAAACAGAATAAAATGCTTTTAACTTTATATTCAACAGAAAAAAGGGAGCACATTAGATACATTTATTCCTACATACAGTTAAATGTGTTTTGAGCACAACGTCCGATCAACTATCCCAATGGTTGCCGTAGTCAACGTGGTGATGGGGAGACCCCCCCTGGTGTGTAAGTCTTCCCTCCAGGAGTTGGGGAGGGGAGGAAAGTCGAACCACAGACAAGCTGTCAGTGCCCCCCAGACAAAAAGACCAGTAATACATAGAAGATGGAAATCCTAGGACCAAGAGTCCATGGAGTGTTCTGTGGTCTAACGGGGATACCGGACCATTTTGTCTGTCTGGGGGCACAGACAGCTTGTCTGTGGTTCGACTTTCCTGCCCTCCCCAACTCCTGGGGGGAAGACGTACACACCAAGGGGGTTTCCCCATCACCACAATGACTGTGGTAACCATTGGGATAGTTGATTGGACGTTGTAGACCATCTATTGGTCATATGAGAAGACCCCGATTACTGTATCAATCATTCATATCTGTGCTTCTCCTGATGAAGTGAATTACAGACTCAGTAAAACGCGTTGAGATTTACACAGCACAGATTGTTTGGAATAGATGAAGTCAGATCTTTTTTGAATGTGTACTTCATTTTTTGTACTGTCTCTACTGTTGAATTTACATTGTAATTGTTTTCCATGATTTGATTTTGTATGTACAGTATATGCTTCTATGTAATACATTTATATATTTTTAAGGTTTGTTGTGTGTCTCTTAAAAGTCCCGTGGGCCATTATTTCTGTCTTTGTGTACATTTTTGGGACTGAGACCCACCTCCATTCCATATATATCCGCTCTTTTTTCTTGCTAATATATTTTGGGGTTTTTACGTTATCCATAAAAAGGTCAAGTCCCTCCTGAACCTTCTACAGTGCCTTGAAAAACTTTTCATACCCCTTGACATTTTCCACATTTGGTCATTATTATATTTGAGTGTCACTACAGAGTGGCACTGTGGACACTAAAATGTAAATGTGTGCCTTCTCCTAAAACAATTGGTATGGGATTGCATAAAAAGATTGGAATTTAATGGCACACCATAACCTTACAACGGACTAAAATTGTCTAAAAATATATTTTATTACAATTCCTTTAACCGGTTCCGGGCCGCCTGCGCGAACCGATGTAGGGTTATGTCGGTCGCCCGCCTGGTGCTGGGAGCGCACTAGGCAGCGGGGATGCTGATGCACGGGGCCGGCGGTCGTGATCACTCCCCGCTGAGAGAGAAGGACGTAAAGTAAACACAGCCTGACCGTTCTTCTCTCTGAAATGATCACAGAGTGCCTGTGATCCTTCTATATGGGATCACAGGTCTCTATGGACATTTCAAAAGCCCAACCCCCCACAGTTAGTAATCACTCCTCTAAGCAATTATTTAACCCCTTGATCACCCTTAACCCCTTCCCTGCCAATGTCATTATTACAGTAACAGTGCATATTTTTAGCACTGATTACTGTAGCAATGTCAGTGGTCCCCCAAAAGTGTCAAAAATGTCAGTTAAGGGTCCGATCTGTCTGCCGCAATGTCGCAGTCCCACTAAAAACCGCAGATCGCCATCATTACTAGTAAAAAAAAAATAAATAAATATGGCATAAATCTTTCCCCTAGTTTTTAGATGAGATAACTTTTGCGCAAACCAATCAAAATACGCTTATTGGGATTTTTATTACCAAAAATATGTAGCAGAATACAAATTGGCCTAAAAGGATGAAAAAATTAGATTTTTAAATTTTTTTTTTTGGAAATGTTATATATGAAAAATAATATATTTTTTTTCAGAATTGCCGCTATTTTTTTTATTTATAGCGCAAAAAATACAAATCGCACAGGTGATCAAATACCACCAAAAGAAAGCTCTAATTGTGGGAAAAAAAGGACATCAATTTTATTTTTGGTACAGCGTTGCCTGACTGCACAATTTTCCGTTAAAATAACGTAGTGCCAAATCGCAAAAAATGGCCTGGTCATTAAGGGGGCAAATCCTTCCGGTCCAGAACTTGTTAAAAAACATTCCACAGTAGTAAGAAAACATAAATGCAAATTATTAATTAATAATTTGCATCTATGTTTTTTTACTACTGTGACATGTTTTTAAAGGAATTGTAATAAAATATATTTTTAGACAATTTTAGTCTGTTGTAAGGTTGTGGTGTGCCATTAAATTTCATCTTCTTATGCAATCCCATTCCACATTTTGCCATGTTACAACCAAAAACATAAATGTATTTTATTGGGATTTTATGTGATAGACAAACACAAAGTGGTACATAATTATGTGGAAGAAAAATGATAAATGGTTTTAAATTTTTTTTACAAATAAGTATCTGAAAAGTGTGGCGTGCATTTGTATTCAGCCCCCTGATTCAATGCATCTTAGAACCATCTTTCGCTGCAATTACAGCTGCAAGTCTTTTTGAGGATGTCTCTACCAGCTTTGCACACCTAAAAGTAAAATTTTTACCCATTCTTCTTTGAAAATAGTTCAAGGTCTGTCAGATTGGTTGGAGAGCATCTGTGAACAGCAATTTTCAAGTCTTGACACAGACTCTCAATTGTATTTAGGTCTGGACTTTGACTGGGCCATTCTAACACATGAATATGCTTTGATCTAAACCATTCCATTGTAGCTCTGGTTGCAGGTTTAGGGTCGTTGTCCTGCTGAAATGTCAACCTCTGCCCCAGTCTCTGGTCTTTTGAAGACTCTTAACAGGTTTTCTTCTAAGATTGCCCAGCATTTGGCTCTATCCATCTTCCCATCAACTCTTATCAGCTTCACTGTCCCTGAGGAAGAAAAGCATCCCCACAACATGATGCTGCTTCCACCATGTTTTACGGTGGGGATGGTGTGTCCAGGGTGATGTGCAGTTTTAGTTTTCCGCCACACATAGCATTTTGCTTTTAGGCCAAAAAGTTCAATTTTGTTCTCATCTGACCAGAGCACCTTCTTCCAAATGTTTGCTGTGTCCCCCACATGGCTTCTTGCAAACTGCAAGCGGGACCTCTTGTGGCTTTCGTTCAACAATGGCTTTCTTCTTACCACTCTTCCATAAGGGCCAGATTTGTGGCGTGCAGGACTAATAGTTGTCCCGTGGACAGATTCTCCCACCTGAGCTGTGGATCTCTGCAGCTCCTCCAGAGTTACCATGGGCCTCTTGACAGCTTCTCTGAATAATGCTCTCCTTGCCCGGCCTATCATTTTTCGGTGGATGGCCATTTCTTGATAGGTTTGCAGTTGTGCCATACTCTTTCCATTTTGAGATGATGGATTGAACAGTGCTCCGTGAGAGATTTAAAGCTTGGGATATTTTTTTTATCACCTAACCCTTCTTTAAACTTCTCCACAACTTTATCCCTAACCTGTCTGGTGTGTTCCTTGGCCTTCATGATGCTGTTTGTTCACTGAGGTCCTCTAACAAACCTCTGAGGGCTTTACAGAACAGCTATATTTTACTGGGATGAAATTACAGGTGGACTCTATTTACTAATTAGGTGACTTCTGAAGAGGTTTGATTCCACTAGATTTTAGTTAGGGGTATCAGAGTAAAGGGGACTGAATACAAATGCACACCACACTTTTCAGATATTTATTTATAAAAACATATTGAAAACCATTTATTATTTTCCTTCCACTTCACAATTATGTGCCACTTATTGTTGGTCTATCACATAAAATCCCAATAAAATACATTCAAGAAATGTGTTGAAGAACCTGACAAACCTTTCCACTTTCCCTGGTACTGTATACATGAGAGGAGAAATAAATAAATCTTGTATGTAGTAGCTTTGTACATTGGTTCACCCGTATCCTTACCAAGGGAAACAGGAAGTGAACTCTTGCGGCTTCACAGCCTGTTTTCTACTGCACTTTCTAAATGATCTCGCTGTTTTCTGGAACCTGTGTGTGTCTCCCAGAAGGCAGCGGGGAAAGGAGGAGGGGCCACAAGTGACGTAGGTCGCCGTGGCGCCCTTACACGGAAGTGGGAGCAGGTACCTGTTTTTGACAGGTATCTGCTCGCCCCTCTTCCGAGAAAGGTGCCAAATGTGGCACCGGAGGGGGGAGGTAGCAGGAAAGTGGGTGGAGCTCTGCTTTAAAGCAGTATTGAACCCCAAAACCAAAATGTAATATATTGCAGTTCACCAATTTTTAGATGTGTTCGTTTTCTTCTTTAGGTTTTTTTCCTTTATTTTTACCTGGTGATCTGACCAGGAAGCATGGGGTGCTTACAATGGTCATCTTTTATTCATTTATGTAAAACCTTTATCCCAAAACGGCTTATAAGCGGTTAGCTGGACTTTGACTTTAACTTGTTAATCAAGTCCATCTAAATTTGCTTGTCCATTTAACACTATCCTCTCCCCAGACTGACAATGCTGCTGTTAAATGGTGTCTTTATTACTCCTTCATCCAAAGGGGAGAAGCCCTAAAACTGGCCTTACACAGATCAAAATTTGGTCAGCTAAGGTTCAATCCATGTATAGGCAGGCTGATTTTATTCAAGTCGATCCATCAACCGACTTGAGTACAACTGGTCTGTTGGATCATTGGCATGCATTTAAGTTTCAATTCAAATTGGTGCATCGAGCCTACTTCACCCCATATAGGCTTCACAAGATGAATCCCACCTGTCCCCCCAAGTGCTGGCGGTGTGGGGAGATTCCCGCGGACTTCTCACACATATTCTGGACCTGTCCACTCATCGTCAGATTCTGGGAAGAGGCAGTGGCCTTGGTAAATTCCATTATCTCTCCCCCCCTGCAGCCATCGATGTCTGCATGTCTGCTAGGACTGGTGGAGGACCTTCTGCCCACAGAGGCTGTGCAGATGCTAGCCAACCTCACATTATTTTATGCCAGAAAAGCCATCATCCTGTATTGGAAAAAAACCCGCCCCTCCTATGCTTTAGTTTAAAAAAAAAAAAGGTAAATAACAGCTTGACGCTCTATAAAGACACCTACATCAAGAGAGGCTACCCCCGCAAATATGATAAGGTTTGGGCTAAAATGCCTGGCAGAACCTTCCACAGGTCCCTAAGTTTTATATCAACATGCCTACTCTAATATTGGTTATACGGTGCTGATGCCACAATGTTATATTACTGTTGTATTTGTATATCAGATTTGCCAAATTCTCTTATTACTGTATTATTACTTATACCACTTATTGTCACCCTCCTGTCTAGACTATGCATTTATATGTGTCATAACCCCAGAGATAAGATCCTTTGAGGGTTTTAATTAGTGATCGACCGATATTGTTTTTTAGTGCCGATACCGATATTTTGGTCATCGGATATCGGCCGATATTTTCAGACATTTAAAAAAAAAAATCTTTTTTTAGTTTTTATTTTTCACAGGTACTATTGTGGAGGAATCTGGGGTTCTAAAACCCCAAACCCCTGCTCTGCACTTAAAAGCATTCAAAATGCCAAGGTTTGCTGTTTTGAATGCACGCATTTTTTTAAATTTGCCGCCGAGTACCCGCAAGTGATGTCATGACATCACTTCCGGGTTTTTCATATGGAGACCCGATCAGAGCTAAATGCGGCTTTGATCGGAAGGCGGCGGGAGGGGGGGGGGGGGGACGTCCCCTCCCGCTCCTTGTAATGACAGCCGAGTGGCTTCTTAGCCGAATCGGTTGTCATTACAAGACAGCCGACTGTCGGCTATGGACGTCGGTACCGGGGTGATGCCTCTAGCTGCAGGCATCACTCTGGTACAGCACTTTCCTGAAATATCGGCAATATTGGTAACCTCAGGGGCCGATATTGATATATCGGGGAAAGTGCATATCGCCCCCCGATATATCGGCATTGCCGATAATCAGTCGATCCCTATTTTTAATGATGTACTTATGTTTTTCTTAATGTATTCTGTGTTGTGTTGTTTAAAAAATAAACAGATTAAAAAAAAAAAGAAAACATATAGGCGAATTCTAGTATATCGTATTTGTCTTTGATGTACACAGCATACATCCTTTTGGATAGGGTGGACTAGGGAGATCATACCGCAATTGTGTGGTTGGAAATGGAACTGTATCATTTTATCAAGCCAGCATGGACCAAAATCCCTATTTTCAGCCCCAACATAACCAGATATTTTACCTCTCATGTATAGCTGTATTGCCAGGGCTTTACCTTTTACCGTGTATCGTTTTGTGTGTGTGTATGTTTTGTCGTGCAATAGTATGTTTTTCTTCTCCACTGTTTTTATTGGTATTTTCGAAGGCTTTTTTCACAATTTCTGTCTACAAGATTATTCCAAAGGTCATCTTACCTGTGCATTGGAAGAGGAGGGAGGGGTGGCGGGAAGGGTTGCAGTAGTAAGGGTGCGAGATAAAAGTGCATTGGGCGGGGTGCTGCTTGGAGGGTGTGTGGCCTTCCAGTAAGCTTCTAGGTAATCTGCTAGATGTTCACAGGCATCTTCAAGCTGATTCTCATCCAGGATAACATCAAACATTTCCTATGATAAGCATATGTTTGATTACAAGAGTTCTTGCTTTAGATATTATAGTAGATCTAAATGCTAACTTGATGCCAAAGCACTACATACGATAAACAATTACCATTTTTGGCATAAGATACTGTTCTCACCTTTTTTCATCCTAATTTGTATCCAAGTGCTGCTGATCTCCTCCTGCTTCCTTCAGCCACTTCCCGTATACATGTACTCACTACAGTGTCAGCTCCACAATATTGCTCTGGGCTACTTTGCCTATAGTGACAACAGTGGATCATGCTTGTGCATTGTAGGTTGGCACTTCCACTTGTAGTCTCCACCAGAGGTACATGCAACTGGATGACAACGAAGGAGCATGACTGTGGGATAGTTGTCACCAAGAACAGAAAGTGGCTGAACAAGGTATTATTTTCTATAGTTTCTATGAATGAAAAATAATCCATGAATGGAGGAGCTGGACCTTTCATCCATCCGTCCTCCATTCATAGAAGTTATATATAGTACAGCTTCAAAGAATAGAGGAGAAGGAAAAAAGAGCGGACATAGTCGGCACTCACGATGAGTGCATTTGTCAAGTCCCTCTGCTCTAATAATTGCCGTGGCACCAGAAGATTAGAACGGCGGAATCGGAGGATGGAAGATTTCAACTAAATCTGCTACCAGCAGCACAAAGGACATATTGCATTGACTGTAAGTAATGTTGGCTGATTTGTTAAAAACTCTTTTAGGCTTTTAGGGCTGGTTCACACCTGAGTTGTACAGGAATGCGGTCCGTGCTCCTGTGCAATTCTGTGCGGTGAGATTTTCAGCCCATTCAATTGAATAGGATGAAATTGCATCAAAAGTAGTGCATTCACATGCACTGTGTTTGGGGTGTCTTTAGGAATATTTTGGCATCCGCTGCAGATCAAACACCCAGTGCATTTTGAACACGGGACACGTGCACGGAATGCAGATTTTCCATACCACGTTCTGGTGTGAATGGGCCCTTAAAGTCTAAAGTACCTCCTATCTGAGCTATGTCAGAAAACATAACATAATAGGGGACACTTACTGGAGGGCACTGTGCTAGTTTGTCAGCTGCTACCATTTGGACGTTTAGATGTTTTGCCTGAGATTTTCCTCGTGATTTTATTAACCTTTGTAAAACCTGAAAATGATAATTAAATGCACATAATATTAATATACTGAACACAACACATATATTGACATTACATACACAATAAAACACATCATGCGTGGCACTTTTGGATTGGAGAAAGGAAGGGTTTCAAATTATGTAGAATGACAGTAAACTTAAAGCGTTACTAAACCCGCAACAGTAAAATCAGTCTGTATATGCAGTAAAGCATGCTTGTCATACTTGCTGTGGAACCTAAGGGGTTAATCCTCTGCACTATGTAAAAAGGCTGTTTGATCCTGTCTTCTCTGATCCTCTCCTTCTTACACTGTCCCCAATCCATCTCCTGATAGTACAGAGCCTTGGGAACAAGCTGAAGATGCTCAGTTTGGTGTGTATTGCCAGAGAGTTTTTTTTTCTTCTTGGGAGAGTGCATGTGATCTGCACAGGGCCAATCAGCACTGTCCAGACAGAGGGTCAGGGGTCCTGCAGCCTCATAGGACAATCAGGGGAGAATAAAAAACTCCTCCTACAGGTTTTAACCAGACACTGATAGAAGTCACCAAACTGCTCTAACTGCTGATGAGAAAAGGTATTTTGCACTTTATATTTACTAAAGCTATTGCATTGCCATGTTCTGTATACTGTGGGAGACCAGATATAGTGAATGCAGGCTCCTGGGTTTAGTAATACTTTAAAAAGTCAGTCAACCCGGTTGCAATATTTTACTTTTAGATGGAGCTTGGAGGGCTAATACTGCAACAACAAGGTCTTCCTGCCACAATTACTCACTATTCCAGTCCACCTTGATTTTGGACTGTCCCTACCCACCTTTGTATGTTTCAGTTCCTTCTAGTAAACATCTCTTAAATAACAAAATAAATAAAATGCCCAACAGGAAGACTGTAATTCCCTCACAATAGCCTCAGTAGGTTTGTAGAGCAGGAAACCCAGCATATAGGTCTGTCTTCTACTAAAAACTCAAAAACAGTTTAGGGTAGACCACCCCTATAGAATACCTGTTTTACAGAAATATGCAATACATTAAATGTAACAACTAGAGGTTAAAACGGACTTCTAAGAGTCGGTTCACACTATGGCGATACGATTTCGGGGGCGACTAGTGAAGTTGCCGTGCACCGCGACTTCCGCGCGACTTGCACGGACTTCACATAATGGAAGTCAATGCAAGTCGCTCCGACTTCGGTCAAAAGTAGTGCAGGAACCTTTTTCTAAGTCGGAGCGACTTGAGTCGCTCCTATTAGAACGGTTCCCATAGCACAGAATGGAGCACGACCAAGTCGCCTGACAAGTCGCGGTAGTGTGAACTGGCAGAAATGGCTGGAAATTATTAATGAGAATATCTGTGGATTTGTGAGCCTATTGTCATGTCAGTGCTTACAGAGCAGGATGTGGCCTTGCCGTGGTCTATCCTTCCAGCGGTCTATGAACCAACTAATGACACCTGATTCTTGACTGGCCCCTTTTTTTAGCTGCTTTGAAGCACACAGACTACTATCCAAAAATCTAAAATGATAGAGAAGAACCTGTCAGGCTGCCCCCTCCACCACTCTTCTTTATCTCCGCTGGTTTGATAAGGTGATTCCTGAAGGCATTAGAGGAGATTTTCACTGATCTACCAACACATGGGATGTAAGCTATGATGAAAACAGGTAATGGATCTCAAATATTGCAAAGGTCCAGGTTGCACAAGGTTTCTGATTTTGTTGTATATCTCCAGTTGTAGAAATACGTAAAAAAAAAACCTTCACTAGCAAAAAATTAAGTGATAGCTGCTTGCAGGTATTAAGTGTAGATACCTAGAGGTGTCTGCACATACCTTCAAGCAGCTTTCACTGCCCTCTACTACAGCTGAATTCTGGGCCAGTGTTTGCTGGCAAAGCTCAGACACTTCTAGGAACTGTTGGAGCTTTCCTACTCCCTCCAATCCATGGGTCAATGAAGCAGACTAACATACTGTAGTGATGGCCAATAGGAATGTGTAAGGGAACAGGCAAGCTCCACAATATACAGAAGTGCTGGAGCTTTGCCAGTTTAGAATGACCCAACATTTGGGCATTCAGAGCTTAACCCAAAAGGAGGAGCACCAGACCAATTTCATAAAGAAATCCAGCTTTAAAGCAGAACTCTTTTTTCTTCATTTTGGATTTTTTTCCACTATCTATGTCCCATTGTGGAGATTTCCCTTCACTTCCTCTCCCATAGACAAACAGCAAGTAAGCGGAAATCCCTGCAAATTAAGGGAATTTCTTGGGGAACCCCAGGTCACCAGAACTAGTGTCCACATTGAAAGATTTCCTTTCTATTACGTTTCAGGGAACAACCCAAAATTTGGCATTTTCTTTTTCAGTGATAATAGTAAACAGGACAAATAGAGAGGGTGAATCTCCTCAATGGGGGCACCGACTACAATAAAAACTGATAGGTGTTCTAATTCCTCTGCACTCTGTCCAAAACTAAAAAAAGTTTTGCCTTTAGTTATACTTTAATGATTCACAAGACAGCCAGCATATTTAGGAGCAAATCACTCTCTCCCTTTATCAGGGCTACAGGACAAATACAAAGATGTAAAATTAGGAAAATTGCAACTCAAAAAATGATGTAATCAATATCCACTTATACATAGTGCATAAAACTAAGAAAATGATGAACAAGATCAAAAACTGTCTTTTCAAAGGCGAGCTTTACCTCCAAAAGGTATTGGATGTTATGAATCATTAAAGCTGTTTTGGGGTCTATGAATTTTGTTTAGTGTTCCTTCTTTAAGCTCTGAATCCTGTACTTGGGTACCTATTGGAGGGTATCCTTGGTTGCATGTGAGTCGCCTAATCAGAGCCAGTGAGATTTTCAACTATTTTTCAGCTTTCCTTTACTACTCTATATCAATAAATATTGAAGTCCCAGCATCTCTTGGATGAATCCCTTTGAACCTTTGCACATTCAGAATACCAAGGTGCAATAAGAGTTGCTGTAGGTAAATGGGCACATTCAATGTGCATTTGAGATCAGTTTGTGATGCTTTTAACTTACATCTGAATTACTTTTCAGGCCCATATGTGTGTCACGGTTTAGCCAGCAGTTTCCTGCCTGTGTATTCTTACCTCCTTGCTGCAGTGGTTCTGCTAGACCTCTGATTCTTTTCACATGTGTTGTGTGGGCTTCTGTGCTCACCTATTGGCATCGCCTGCGATACTGAATATTTAAAGGATAAGTCCAGTAAAAAACTAACGTTAAACCTACTCTTTGCCACATTCTAAGACTATTTTATCTAACCCTGTAAAGCAAAAATCGCTGTACTTACCGTTTCTACACCCGATCCGGTCCGCTCTCCAGCGACAGAAACTCTGTGCAGGAGAGGACCGACAACTGCTGTGAAATGAATGGGAAGAGGCATCACCTATAGACTTACTATGGGGCTTCGGTTGTCGAGTGCCTTTCCTGCACCCGCCTCCACGATAAAGTCGCCGCTGACAGCTCAGCGTGGGACTGGACCGGATCAGGTGTAGAAAAGCTAAGTACAGTGATTTTAACTTTACAAGGTTAGATAGAATAGTCTAAGAATGTGGCAAAGAGCAGGTTTAGTGTTAGTTAGTTTTTGACTGGACTTATCCTTTAATTTCCTTCCTTTCTAAAACTAAGACATGCTCAGTGCAGCCGTGTTGCCTAAGCAACTTCCTAGTTCTCTGAGCTCCTGTATGCCCTGGGTTTCGTGTATTTTGTTTTCCATTACTTTATATTAATTATTTCAAAGTACAAAAGCCAACTAGAAAACATGTGGCAGAAATAGCCGAATAACCGTTTCCAGATACATTCATGCTTGCAATAGCACAGTAATCAAAGTCAAGACAGTATTCACTAATCCTAAGGTCATCCGTAGCGCAATACGTTAGCTTTAAGAAATAACTATATAACAGAAGAAAAACCCTTTAAGTAGCCTTTCCACCTCTCTTTTAAAAGTTTGACTATGGAAAATATATGGCTACATCAATATTAACCATGGTATAAACATAACCTTCCCCATCCAGGAGAAAAGAGGGGCAAATCCACCTCCCCTGCCGGGGGAGTGGGTTTTAGTGTGCGTCACGCCAGCTTTCTAGAACATATTTTCTCCTACAACGCACTACGTAACACTTGTCAGCTTATGTATAATGTAGTACATTCAATTGGGAAATCCAACAAAAGAAAAGCAAACAAAGATAAAGAGAATGGAGAGAAGAATTAGAAAATTCAAGGTAAAGAACACAGGTTTTGGCCCCTCTCAAGAGCAGTCTGAAAGATATTTTATCCAAGGATTCCTGATTTTCTCGAAGAAGGCCAGTCTGTCATGTAGAATTGCTGACAAATCGTGTTCTACTTTACCTATATTGGGTCTATGAGAAATCCTGCAGATATTGTGTACAGTATTTTTCTGTAATGTCACTATATTGATGTTTTACCTTGCTGTTTAAATGATAAAATTAATAAAAAAGAAGTTTAAAAAAAAAATGACAAAAAAAAAAAAAAAAAAAAGGATCATGACAAATGTTCATTTATCATGATCCATGTCAACTTGGCCTTCAAGAGATCAAATTGGATTATGGGAGATTTGTGTTTCGTGTATTTAGTGTCTGACTTCCTGTGTACTGACCCCGGCTTTGTCTTCTGTTTGTGCCTGTCTGCCACCTGCCCTGACCTCAGCTTCTTTCCTGGATCCTCTTCTTTCTCTGGTTATCTTTACTCTGCATACATATCTCTGTAGCATCAGCTGGGTCTTTCTGGGGGCCGTGACCTGGTTTCAGCTTGCTGCAAGTCCATCCTCACCATCAGGGGCTCTGGTGTAGAAGCAGGCTGGGGGTTAGACCCCAAGCCCTAGGGAATCCCGGGTTGGCCTTCTACAAGGGCCCACTATGACAGAAACCTGACAATGTGCTTCTGTTGACATTCTTCTGGCCTACATTTGATCCCCTTAAAACCTGCATCAAGCTGCTTCATGTATTATGGGGAGCAAAGCAGCTCTAAGACTACCTGTTAGGTCTTAAGAGATGAGTTTACAAGTTCATTCACAGTTGCTTCTGAACCCTTTCTGACCTGCTTCTTTGCTGCTGATTTTGCATTCTCAATTTGTAATGAAAGAAAAACAATTCTGACACAAAAACATGCAAAAAAAAAAAAGTCTCTTAGACAAAATGCCCCCACACGTTACTAAAGCAAACTTACCTTTGGAGAAGAAATCTTTACATAAACTATGATGGGGGCCAGGGAGGTCTTACTAAGTTGCGTTGGATGGTTGATGGTATCCGCGTCAAGAACTACAAGCTGTAACGTCCTCGCTAACTCAAAGATCCGTTCAATTTCACTCTGGACTTCAGCTGAGGATACAGGAAAACAAGAATGAAAGTCATATGGCGTATACCAAGAGGAAGAAACCTTTCAGAAGCGGTCCGGCTCACATTGTGCAAATATTTGCCTTTTAAAGGTTCTCTTTCGAGAATTTTAGCAACATGTTCATTCAGACAGAGATAACATTATAGAAGGCATATTTGAGAATAGGTTTGTGTAAATGAAAATAAATCACTTTTGCCTAAAAATCTAAATAAAAAAAAACTTTAAAATTATCTGTAACAAAAAGATGGACTGTTATGAAGACCTAAAACTGTACATCATTTGGGACTTTAAAAGCAAGACATGTAGATTTTGAGGGTCTCAAACAAAGTCCTAACACCTGTGCAGGGCTGCTTATGCTGAAATCTTCTTTGCAGGACACAGGACATTTCTTTACTGAACAGCCTGGTAGCTGTTTTTGGACCTTCCCCAATATACATCAAGAATCTAATACAGCAACAAACATGGTCCTTGTTGGTCCTTTGACATTCAGTAGGTACGCATTGAATTTAAATAAACAAAAGTGCAGTGCTAATAAAGCAATGGTAGAAAATAGGAAAAAAAAATTCAATATATATAAGTCCAAATAAATAAGTGAAACAAACGGTGACAAATACATTCAAATAAGTAAGTGCAGCAAAAAGAAGGAGCACCAGCCCTACTTCATAAAGAAGTTTAAAACAGCTTTAAAGATTCACAAGACAGCCAGCACAACCTAGGAGCAAAAACACATTCCCCCTTCATCAGGGCTACAAGACTCCCTTCATGGCAGTCATCTCAGACTTGTATTACTCAGCTATACAATAAGGCTATCCCCGGCAATAATGTTAGCCATCAGATGTGACGAAAAGCGTAGGGCGGAGCCAATGCTTGTGACATCATCACGCACTTCGATACCAGAAGGCGGCCCCATCTGATCCCTAGGGTCGTTTTTATATCCGATAAGTTCTATTGTACTGCAACATTGTAAGTGTTTAGAACATTTTAATAAATCTACAATTTGTGGTTTTACACTATGTGGCTCTTTTGGCTTTCTCCTTATTGCATGGCTGAGTAATGCAAGTCTGAGATGACTGTCATGAAGGTGCTATTGGACCTGGAGAAGAAAATGCACACCATCCCAGATGGGGATCATTTGGAGATATGAGCGCATGTTGACTCTTTTCTTTATAAAAGGGAGTCCATTTTCTCTGGTAAGCGTGTTTATTTGGCACAAGGTGTTGGACCACAGTGGTGTCATAATTTATGGATAGTCATAAGGAGGGTATATGCAAAATTTCACTGATTTTGGGCCTGTCACCGTTTGCTGCACTTACTTATTTGGACCTATTTGTCACCGTTTGTTGCGCTTATTTATTTGGACTTATTTGAAATTAGTTTTTTTTTCCTATTTTCCACCATTGCTTTATTAGAGCTGCACGTTTGTTTATATATTTGGCCAATCTGTATCGTTTAACATGTCGGCTGCCATTATTATATCCCCTATTGCGATTTCTCTTTTTAGACACATTGAATTTATGAATTGGAAATCTTTATAAAATAAAAAGTATATCCCCAACCCCCTCAGAGAAATTCTTACCTTCTTCCCCACTCACAAATCTTTAGTATGCAGCCCTGCTTGGAGTGCAGATCATCCACAGAAATGAATGGGGCTGCTGGGTGCATATGCACTAAGAAGAGGACTCAGCAAGGATGTTTTGCTTTCTCTGTGTCAGGCTGGATTCCCATTTAATAACTTGGGAGTAAAGCCCCATACACACGCAACGATTATCGGCCGACTGATCGTCCATCTTTTGTCCAGAGTGGTGTTTTGTTGGTTGGAATGTGCCTAGACTGCACACAATTTTTCTCGCCCAACAAAAATCTACTTCAGAAGTAGGTGTTGGTTAGATTTCTTTGTGTTCTTTCTTCTCTGAGCATGCCCAGACTTGCTCATAAGATTTTTCCCTGTCGAAATCTGTACTGAATGCACGAAAATCGGCCGTGTTTTGACGGCCAGCAAAAATTTTATAGTCGGAGTCGGTTGTCGGAAGCATTATACTAACAAGCCGAAAATCGGCAGATCGGACGTTGGACGAAAATTCCCTGCCGATTTTCGACGCGTGTGTACGGGGCTTAAGAAAGAGTTCAGGGGGTGGAGCTTTTACATTCTGGGATCACAGGAACCTGTGACCCACTCCATGTTACAGCACTTGGCCAATCAATTGCTGTCCATGGGGACCTCATTGCCATGTGTAAGCTACAACTTCAGTGACTCTTAGCTTACATGGTGCTTTCCTTTCACTCCAGGTTGCTGAACATAGTAAATGGTAGATAAGTATGTTCTGCTGGCAAAGTCTTCATTAAAAAGAAACGAGGTAGATGTACCTGCGCTATGGAGTTCTTTTTTTAAAATTTATATTCAAAATCTGTGTTTTTTTCTGCATCCAACCTACCACTAGGATAACACAGCTTAAGGGGAAGACCCAATTTTCAGCACAGTGCACCTTGTAACAGTCAGGTTTACGTTTAAAACATTGGTTTTCTGGAACATTACCATACACCAATTGTATTTAATGCACAATTAGACCTGTGCATGGTGGTAGCGCCACTCACCAACAGCTTTTTTAACCCCAATTCATTAAAAAGAACCTGTTACTTTGCCGTCCATTGACAAGCACAGGTTCACTTTAAGACTGAAATACAAGAGCTGAGGATTTTAACAGCTACTTTTCTGCTCTTAACAGATGATTTCTTACTCTTGAAGGTGAAAGATTGTAATCCTAATGGCTGCTATAGGCAAAAACAGACATTTCTGCCCTTCAGGTTTTGGATATTTGCCAATAGGGATGGGCTCAGGTGTGTTCGGATCGTAGTCCCAACTCACCTGAGCAATCCTGCCAGGAAGCCATCTCTGCACACTGGCAATCATAGGCAGTGAGAAATTTCCCAGCCCACAGCTGCACATACACATGCTGCCTATGATTGACGGTGTGCATTGATAGCTTCCTGGAGGGATTGCTCAGGTGGTTGGAAATACGATCTGAACACGCCTGAGCCCATCCCTATTAGCCAAAACCCCACTGCAGCCTGGACCAGTGACCTCTGCTGGAGTGCTGCATTATTACAGCTAAAATCTGACTAGGTACAGCCGTGACAGCTGGACTGCATGGAATGCAACCTAGGTCCAACCGGCAGTTATTTCTAAGGCTGGGTTCACACTGCTGCGACCCCAAAGTCGTGTGATTTCCAGTGAGGCTTTGCATTGTGACTTTCATGTGACTTTGATGTTTTGGGACTTTGGCCAATTAGAACAAAACAGAATGTGATACATAATTTTGAACTCACGAAACCCTCTGAATGGACCCCTATGGAGCAGCAGATGTCAGTGGAGACATGTCCGCTGACATCCGATCCGATCCTGTCTGTGAAATCCGGACGGATGGAAACCCTATTTTCCATCTGTCTGGAGGATCGGATGAAAACGGACAGGCAGTCCGTTTTCATCCGATCTCCCAGAGAGGTGAGCGGGCTTTGACAGCTCAGTCTCTGCAAAGTAAGCGGAGACGGATCTGTCATCAGCCTGCTCAGCGGGGATCGGCGGATCGATCCCCGCTGAGAAAAACTGAGCCCGCCAGGTGCATCGCTTGTGTAAAAGGACCCTTACATTTTCAGAAGGTTGTCAGTTACAGCAGCCCATGTACATCTCTCATTACAGATACACTTTTAATTCCAGGTATGGTATATTTTACATAGTTACATTGGCTCAGCATTGGTTGGTGATTTCCAATTTTCGGAGGAATTGACCAGGTATAGTATATTCATAGATTCTTTGGCCCAAATGTGCTCTCCAGAGATACTCTTGCACTAATCCAATGGACATCATAAGGAAGAAATACAAATAGGCAGGCAACCTCTGACCCTTAAAATTTATTTTTAAAACTATTTCTTACCTTTTAGGTGTTTCTAGGTAGAAGGTGTCATAGCAGATTGCATACATTTGTGAACAAATTCAGAGTAAGGGTCCATGCACACTGGGCTTAAAAAAAAAAAAAACTATAGTTCTTTTCGCAGAAAAAAAAAAAAAAAAGCTCAAATAGAGCATTTTTGTACAGGCGTTTATCATTTTTTCTGCTCTCAAAAATGCAAGCCAGAAGCTTTTTTTTTCTGCCGCTAAACGCTGAGCTTAAAATATGCCTCTGAACCTCCTAATGAGCACGGGCACACAGGATAAAATTGAGCTGCTTCTACAAGCAAAATGCTGAACTTCTCTAGAAGCAGCGCTTTTTTTAATCCAGTGTTCATGGACCCCATATAAAAAGACTGACAGGCTACGCTTTGTCTCATAACATACAATGGAGTAACCCAGCTTCTAAATCTGCCAGCACAATATAGGCAGGGATAATTAGGGAAAACCTCAGCTCCCTCATAAACAAAGAGAACAAAGTAAGATTTTTATTGCTGAAGTTATCAGAAAAGAAAAAAACATTTCGGGCCAGTTCACACCATAGAAATACAGTCCAGATGCGTTCCGGATCCTCTTCTGCATGCCTGTTTTTGATGCACTTTGGATGCAGTCCAGTGCATTTTTTCTCCTCTTTTTTTCTTAACCTTAAATAAGGACATGTTCCAGTGTGTTTTTGGTGCATTCCGATCCATTATTGTTGATGCATTTTGACGCGTTCCAGTACAGTCCAGTGCAGAAAAAATGCAGCATGTTCTACTTTTTTTCTGGAACTGGAAAGCACTGGAACTCACCGCACTAGCTTCGCGTTTTTTGATGCAGAAAGAAAAATGCACTCAACTGCATGTGGTGTAAACTGGCCCTTAAAATGTTTTCATTTTTTAAGTTAAGTTATGCTATGTGAATGAGTACATGTAACAAATAAAAAATCGGGGTTATCCATATTTGGCTGTAAAAGTGGAAATACACTTGTAATTGCAGGCACAGCATGCTGGGAGTTGTAGTCCTGCAGCTAATAAGTGATTAGTCAGCTGTATCGGAATCAGACCGATCAGCTGTGTATTCTTTGGCCTTTTTTAATACTACTTTTTTATCCAAAGATACTTGTGAACAAGTCTCATACAGTAGAAATCCCCCGTTTGCTGTGCATATATCAGTGAAAGGAAGCTTGATTAATGCATATGAGGGAATAGAATGGATTAAAACCGGGAAACCTGCTGCCCCAGTCAGTGGCCTATAACACCTTTTTGTGACCCTAGGCTTGATAACAGATGAAGGTCACATGATTGCTTATGATATAAACACCATAAAGAGAACATGTCTATGCATCACTTCACACACACACACACACACAGCACAATACACTGCACACACAATACAGTGTACCCGGTACATACCAAAACCATCTGTCATGGCCGGGCAATAATGAAGAGGAGAATGGGATAAACCAACACCATCATAAGGAACATGTATAAAAATGGAGATAACATAATGAGGAACATTTGGGAAAACCCTTAAGGTGTGGCCTGTATCGGCCAATCAGAACAGCTGTTCATTTTTCAACCTGCACTAGGAAATGGCAGCTGGAATTTTACTGGATGTTAGGGGTAACAATTTTTTTTTTCCTAATGTGTTTTCAGAAATGTCCTCAATGAATGGATTATGGGTGAAATAAAAGCTAGAGTCATGGCTTAAATCTGGGATCTCATTTTAACCGCTTGCCGACAAGCCCCTGTACTTATACTGTGGCAGGTCGACTCTGTCCCGCGAAATGACATACTTGTACGTCGTTTTGCGGGACTGCTATTGTGGGCGCGCTTCGCTGATTGACCACAGGGGGAGCTAATCAGCGGGTCTGGCGGCCACAATGTCCGCCGCGCACCCGCGATCACTACCCGTGGAGACAGAACGGTGGTCTGCCTTTGTAAACACGGCAGACTGCTGTTCTGTCAATAATTAACCTGTGTTCCTGCTATTTAGGAACACAGGTCTCTGTGTTCATTCAGCAAGCCCACCACCCCCCCACAGTTAGAAAGCATCCCCTAGGGACACATTTAACCCTTTGATTCCCCCTGGTGTTAACCCCTTTCCTGCTAGTGTCTTTAGTACAGTAACAGTGCATATTTTTAGCACTGATTACTGTAGTAATGTCACTGGTCCCCCCAAAAGCTTCAAAAATGTCAGTTAGGTGTCTGATCTGTCCGCCGCAATGTCGCAGACCTGCTACAATATGCTGATCGCCACCATTACTTGTAAATTAAATTAAATAAAAATTACATAAATCTTTCCCTAATTTGTAGACGCGATATCTTTTGCACAAACCAATCAATATACACTTATTGGGATTTTTTTTTAAAGGAGGGATCCCTAGGCCTCAAGGACAGACCCAGGCAGGACGGGGGGGGGGGGCCCTGGCAGGAGCACCCACCAGGTACACCCCCCCCCCCAACAGCTGATCTTCCGGTCGCCAACAGCCCACCCCCCCAGCCATTATCGCCAGCATAGTGCCCTGCCCCCACCCCAGGAAGTGGACCAGACCACCCAAACAACCCCAGCTTAAGTGGAGGGGGAGGGGGGGGGTAGGATGGGGGACAGATGAAAAAAGGGAAGGAGGGAAACCTGGGGGTCTGACCTTCCCAAGGAGGGGCTCACGTCCACCCCGAAGCCCTCCAGGGGGAAAGGGGGGAAAGCTACTCACCATAGTAGCAACCGGGTGGGCACCGCTCCAGACAGAACCCCGCTCTCGAAATGGGGGGCTGTCGGACAGGAGGAACGCTGCGACTCGGGCCGAGACCCGGTTGTATGCGACCTCGCAAGGCGTTTAACTCGCAGGCCAGCCCCCATCCAGTGGGGCTATGTTGCGGCTGACCTAGCGCGAAGCTGAGGTCTGCACGTGTCCTACTCCTGTAGGGGGCAGTATAACTCAATAGTTATGAAGATCAGGAGCTGTGTCCATCAATGAACGAAAGAGAAATGCCTGTAAAACGGCCGAAAAAAGGCCTGTAAAAATAGCAACGCCTAGATGTGAACCCAGCCTTAAGGTCTGGTTACCACAGTTTTTCCTGTCCACACATTTTATAAAACACCATCCATATGGAGACACAAACAACATTATCTGACAAAGGAAGAGAAAAGTAACACTCCTTATTATTGTAGCACTTTTCAGGTTCATATTTGAAGTTAAAAAAAAAAAAGTTAAAAATTGAAATGTGGGATAAATTGAGGCTAGAAATGTTTAAAGTGCAGTCCATCAGTAATTGCAATTGTTCCCATAGGAAGTTACTAGTTATGTGCAATTCCAGATTTTACCAGGTGGTGGTGCTGCAGGAAAATCTGTGATTACTGCGGTTCATTGTGAGAAAACATAACCAACCCAAAAAATTGGATTTTTGTACTTACCGTAAAATCCATTTCTCTGAGTTCATTGACGGACAGAGCGCTCCATAAATCATAACTACTGGGTTATATTGCCTCCTCCAGGAGCAGGACTAGGCAGAACAAAAAACACCTGGCTACGCCAATGGGCTGTCCTCAGCTTGGTATATAACCCCCCTCTCCGCTCTAGGTAATCAGTTTAGTAGCAAACTATATTAGAAGTATCGGAAACTCCATAGAGGGGTGGGTGCTGTGTCCGTTGATGAATTCAGAGAAATGGATTTTACAGTAAGTACAAAAATCCCATTTTCTCTTTCGTTCATCGACAGACACAGCGCTCCATAAATCATAACTACTGGGATGTTCAAAAGCAGTGCCAAAAGGAAAATGAGGGGTGAGGAAAATACCCAAGGCTAAACACAAGAGTCCTTAACCAGGACACAGGAGCCCCATCTGAAAGAATGGGATTGTTTGATTTACCGTAAAATCCATTTCTCTAATGTTCATTGACAGACACAGCTCCTGATTTACTTAACCATTGGGTTATACCTTCCCCTACAGAAGTAGGACACTAGGCTGAAAAAAAGTCTGGCTATGCCAATGGGCAGTCCCAGGGGGCATATTCCCTCTCTCTGCTATAGTTAGAATTACAACTCCACAGAGGGGTGGGTGCTGTGCCTGTCAAAGAGCATCAGAGAAATGGATTTTACTGTAAGTCAAAAAAGTCAATTTTCTCTTTCGTTCATTGACGGACACAGCTTCTGATCTTCATAACCAAAAGGAGCTCAACCAAAACAACTGGAGCTCACCTGAAAAAAACAACACACCCTCAGAGGACCAGGTCCTCTAAACAGCAGCCTGCAAAACCTTGCGGCCAAAAGGAAGCATCCCCAGATGCCAACACATCCACTTTATAGAACTTTGTGAAGGTGTGCACCAACGACCAGGTGGCCGCTTTGCAAACCTGCGTCACTGATGCCTGATGACGCAAGGCCCAGGAGGCAATGGGCACCCGAGTAGAGTGTGCCTTGACAGGGAAAGGAGGAACCTGACCCCTGATAGAAAAGACCTGAATCTCCAGCTGTCTGATCCATCTGGAAATGATCGGAGGAAGCGGACAACCCTTTCCGAGGCCCATCCGTGAGCACAAATAGTGAGTCTGACTTCCTAAAAGACTCTGTAGCTGCCAGGTACACCCTAATTGCCCGGACCACATCCAAGGCATGAAAAGCAATTTCCTTCAGATGTTTTGGCCTGGGAAACAGGGAAGGCAACACAATGTCTTCATTCAAATGAAAATCAGAGACAACCTTAGGAAGGAACTACGGACAGGGGTGAAGAACCACCTTATCTTTATGAACCACCAAGTAAGGTGAACAACAGGATAACGCCGCCAATTCCGACACCCTGTGTGCAGAGGTGATGGCCATCAAAAAGGCCACCTTCTGGGACAGTATAAGCAGGGGAATCTCCCGAAGATTCTCAAAAGGAGGCTTCTGGAGGACTGAGAGCACCAAATTGAGGTCCCAAGGTGGCAACAGAGACTGCACTGGAGGGGTCAAATGCCTAAAACCCCTGAAGAAAAGTATGTGCCAGGTATGTGACCAAGGGCCATTGAAAAAAGACCGCCAAGCCCAACACCTGACCCTTGATAGTACTCAAGGCCAGTTTCTGCTTAACCCCCCGTTGAAGTAAGGTCCCGATCCGAGCCACCGAAAAAGTGTGAGGATGAACTCCAAGAGACTCACACCACGCAATGCACGTCTTCCATGTGCGATGGCAGATCCTCCTAGAAGTAGATTTCCTAGCTTTTAACAGCGTTGGAATCACTGACTCAGACAAACCTCTATCCATCAGCACCTGCCTTTCAACAGCCAAGCCATCAAAGCCAGTGACTGTAAAGCCAGATGGAAGATTAGTCCTTGGGACAGCAGATCCTCCCTGAGAGGAAGCTTCAAAAGGAACTTTCGGCGACCAGCCACACCAGATCTGTGTACCAAGCCCGGCGAGGCCAGTCTGGGCCACTAAGATGACTGGAATTCCTTCTGCCTCGATCCTGCGTAGAAGTCTTGGCAGAAGCTTGAGAGGAGGGAAGGCGTAAATTAGACGATACTGACCCCACGGGGCCACCAGCTCATCTGTGGCATCAGCCAGAGGATCCCGAGAGCCACAATTTTCTGCACCTTTCTGTTGAGCCGGGACACCAACAGATCCACGTCGGAGATGCCCCACTGGAGACACAACTGATGAAACACCTCTGGATGAAGAAACCACTCCCCTTGGTCCAACGCCTGCTGACTGAAGTAATCCGCCTGCCAGTGTACGGCGGAGAGGGCTGAAACAAACTGCTCTGCCCACCTTAGAACGCTGACTACCTCCAGAGCCACCTTGACACTTTTTGTGCCCCCCCCTGGTGATTGACATAAGCCACGACCGTGGCATTGTCCGATTGAATGTGCACTGGACATCCCTGAAGATGATCTGTTCAATGTTCCAGGCACAGTCTGATCGATCGGAGCTCCAAGACATTGATCGGTAGTCTGGACTCTTCCAGGGTCCAGATCCTCTGAACAGGACGCCTCCCCAGCTGGACAGGCTGGCATCCGTGGTGACCACTGTCCAATACAAGGGGAGGAAGGATTTTCCAGCCGCAGAACTAAGCCACCATACAAGGGACTCCTTTGTTCCCCGGCTCAGCCGGATCTGATTGTCCAGAGACTGCAGAGTCTTGTCCCATTTGCCCAGAATCTCCCTTGCGGGGACCTCATATGGAACTGCACAAACGGAACTGCCTCAAAGGTAGATGCCATCAGGTCCAGCATGCGCTTGCAAGTCTGGAGGGATGACCATCTTCTGGACAGCAGGAGGCGAAATGCAGCCTTCAGTTTCGAGAGTTTGTCCAGAGCAAGGAGCACTCTGGCTAAGGCCGAGTCCAGAGTCAGACGCAGATAGTCCAGTTTTGTGGACGGAACCAGAGCAGACTTCTGAAAATTCAGAATTCAGCCAAACTCCCTCAAAGTTCATATGGTGATTTCCAGACTTTCCACTATCACAGTAGGAGACTCCGCTTGCAGAAGGAGGTCCTCCAAGTAGCCCAGTACCGCGATCCCATATTGGCGTAACAATGCTAGCACCAGGGCCAACACCTTCATGAAGACCCGAGGAGCGGAGGTGAGACCAAAGGGTAACGCGACAAACTGATAATGCTCCTCTCCCACCGCAAAGTGGAGGGAGCACTGATGACCTGCACATATCGGAATGTGAAGGTAAGCGTCCTTGATGTCAATGGAGGCAAGAAAATCCCCCTGATGCAGGGAAGCCACCACCGTGCGAATGGACTCCATTCTGAACTTCTGCACTCGCACAAAGCCTGTGGTCCAGAATTGGATGCACCTTGCCTTCCTTCCTGGAAACTGTAACAGGTTTGAGTAAAAACCCTGAAAACGTTCCGAAGTCAGAACCAGAACAATCACTCTTTGAAGTAAAAGGCCTTGCACCACCCCAAAAAGAGCCTGTAAGCGGACTGGGGACAGTCACACCATGGAAGGAAGAACCTTACCGGAGGGTAAGAACGAACTCGATCTTGTAGCCAGACTATATGACCTCGTGGACCCACTTGCTTGTACCAGGGAGGTCCACGGGTCCAGGAACCAGCAAAAACATCCTCTCAGCCCCGATACGGGTGAGGGTGCACCTTCATGCTGAAGGGGCCTTGTTTGCGGGTCTGGAGAAGCCTGCTTTTGACTTGCCAGACCAGAAGGCTCCACAGACATGGCCACTGCTGTTTTTTCTATGGCAAATCACCGCAAAATTGCTGCTGGACTACACAAACATGCACAAGGCTACAACCAAATTGAGGCCCTGGGCGACACCGGGGTAACGCTCCAGACAGAATCTTTGCCACTGAAGTAGGGGAGCTGTCGGCCAAGGGGCTGCTGCAACTCCGACCCAAGCGGGCCTGCCTCTGTCCATGAGGCTATGTTGCCGCTGACCTAGTGCGTAGCTGCGGTCTGCATGCGCTTGCTGGGTGGGCTGGGGGGACCACTGGATCTAGATTATCCAACCGGTCACCCAGCATGGCAGTTGATTGTAGATCTCCCGAGAGAAAAAAACAAAAAAGATGTAAGGAAGGAGAAAAAATATCCTAGGACCAGAGATCCCAGCAGGGAGCCTAGGTCTTTACTCCTGACTAGACAGATTAAAGCGGATTACTTAGAGCGGGGGGGGGGGGGTTTATATACCAAGCTGAGAATGGCCCATGGGCGTAGCCAGGTGTTTTTTGTTCTGCCTAGTCCTACTCCTGGAGGAGGAAAAATAGCCCAGTAGGTATGATTTAGGGAGTGATGTGTCCATCGATGAACAAAAGAGAATAAAGGACTTGTTAAGGCTGCATTCACACTTTCATCAATGCTGGGGCACTATTCCTCCCACTGACAACAACTATGAGGCACTATTCCCCCATTGACACTAATGATGGGCACTATTCCTCCCACTGACACCAACAATGGGGCACTATTCCTCCCACTGACAACAACGATGAGGCACTATTCCTCCAATTAACACCAATGATGGGGCACTATTATTCCCACTAACACTAATGATGGGGCCTAATTCCTTATATTGATACAAACAATGGGGCATTATTGCTCCCACTAATACCAATGATGGGACACTATTCCTTCTCCTACTAACCATAGGCACTATGTAATTGGGCCATTTTCTACTCCCACTGACTACAGTTTGGCCCCCTAAAGTTTGAAGGGCAGTGAACCCCTCCTTCCCCTCATAAGATACTGACTCTGTGTTGATCTGCTCCCTCCCACTGCATCCGCATTGGCAGGAAAAAAGGGAGCCACTCAGCATTCATCTTGGCTGGTAGGAGATCAGTTCCCCGTGAGGTAGAGAGGAGAGACTGGATGCAAGAGAGAGGGAGAGCTGCTATCTTCCCAGTCGACCCACCGCTCTGCTCCAGATGACCAGCTAGATTAAAGGAGGATCCCAGGTGCATGTCTAGATGCACCTGCATTGGCTGAGGGAATAGTCCTGTGAGGTGAAGAGACTGTCTGTTCCCAAACGTTTGCTGAGGATATCACTCCAGGATTGGTGAGAGGGCACCTGCCCAAATCCCTCTTAAGACAATGCACTGAACCACTGCTTTTATTTCTGCATCAGGACAATCTGTGGTGCTGATACATTCTGCTCAGCAGTAATAGTGCTTGCCTGATTTAAATGAAGATCTCTCACACAATTCAAGCTCTTCTATTTATTAAATCTTCTCTGGATGTACTCTATTCTTTCATCAAAGAAGGTCATCAAGTGCACCATCTTAAAGTCATTTAACCTTTTAAAGGGCCCTGTCTATATTTGGGACTTTAGTTACTACACGTGTGGGTTAATTCAGTGCACTAAGATAGGGTACTGTGTCCGGGCTGGTCATTTGGGACTGTGATGCTGGGGTGAAGAAGGGAGAGTACTGACTTAGGAATAAGGCCATTCCTCTGCCCTCCTCCTGCCTGGACTCGTATAGCCCGCCTTAAGTAAGATTGACAATTGTTTCTGGGTTGCTATTTTCTATTTAAATCTGTTTTGCTTAAGTGAGTTTACCTCTGCTCTTGGGGTTTTTCACTTAAAGGAGTTCTCCGAGAGCAGACTGAGTTGATTGGAGGATCCTTGGATAACCTTTATTTCCTTTAAAATTACTTTTACATATTGTGTTGTTATTATATATTCTCATCTTCTTAATGCCCCTTTTCTCCTTTTTAAGGGAGTTTCAGTTATGCCCCATACACACGTGCAGATTATCTGCAGACTTTTGTCTGCAGACTTACCAAAACCATATAATATGAGGTCAAATCTAAACACTTTCAATTTGTATGCAATCCGGCAGGCCCTTGCACTACATAGAAAAGGTAAGTCTGCAGACAAAAGTCTGCAGATAATCTGCACGTGTGTACGGGGCATAAAAGTAATTTTTGTGTTTACTACAACCTCTGTCCATATTTCTTCTGTTGTTACACTCACATTTTACCAGGTGTGCCAGTTGGGTTGAATAGGCAGAGTGAGGTACCAATAATATTCAAACGGCTCCTGTGGGGGTAACACTACATTGGTAATGACTTTAAAGTAATTGAATAACTTTCCAATAAGTTTACTATAAGGACATTCCTTGTAATAATATAAGATGATCATATAACTAAAAAAGTAGTAGTTGATGGTTTTATTCCCAGACAGAGAAAGGTCTTCTTCAACTCTACTTCCTTCATTAGTAATGCATTCAGTACTGATCATCCTCTGATATACCATCAGGCTGAAGATTACAAATATCTTTTTATATTTTTGACTTGTAACTTTAAGAGAATCTGAACTGTGCAAGTTGTACCCAAAATAGGGCAGACATAGGGCAAATGACTAGTCACCATTATTGCCTGTGGCCTTCCTGCAGCTGATCTTTTGCCATTTCTGACGGCTCAAGCTATGTTCTGCAATGTGTCTGTGTGGAGGCGGCCAACTTGGTGGAGGCAGGACTTTGCTTCCTCATGTCAGAGCCTGTAGCAAGGAGCACATTGAACACCAAAGTAGTGAAACAAAAACAAATCTGGGCCAGAATAAAACTCAAAAAGCTGCTGAACACCGTGTTCATGATACAAAAACACAACAAATATAAAGCAAAAAATAGTGCAGCGCTGTGAAAAAATTGTCCAATATTCATATGTAAAAGTCCCAAAATTTAGTGAAGATGATAGTCCCACAACTTTTGTGATAGGTAGAAGATCCTAAACCCAGTGACACCTCTTGCACACAAATCCTGCTTACCAGATCTCGTGTGACCCCATCAGAGTGGTCAACAAAGACCTGTGTGTATCCCAGGTCACTAGCCACAGTGGTAAGAGAAGGTCAATGTCCGTTAAAAACAGAAGGTGCTTCCATGTGGCATGATCAAATCCAGTAAAATCGTAACATTAAAAATAAAAGATTGCCAACATAAATTCCTCGATATCCAGAAGTTAAAATGGCACACCACTATGCATGCTCAGTTGCAAATCAGCAATAAAAACTCTCCTCTCTATCCAAAAGTAAAAAAAAAGTTTTGCCTTTAGTTATACTTTAATAAGTCTTTACAGACCTTGATATCTGCAGGCACCGTGGAGCAATTCCCCTTCAAAGTTCTTTCAGGCTATTCTCTCAGCATCTTAGCTCACCTGGCTCGGGACTCAGCCGTTCAGGTTAACCGGCTAACCCCTTCCCAGCAGTGACACAGCAGCTCAGATCACCCTGCTTACCCCTCAAAACAGTGACTTAGCAGCCTTGCAGTATTCTAGTAAGTAATAGCTAACACGAATGAACATTTGCTGTGAACTTTGAGTATGCTTTGAACTTTGAGGATGTACCTACCTTTCCAGTACTCTCCACTATGTCACTATAACGCAAGAGAATCCTAAAGTAAGTTGAAAATTACACAGATCTTTTGCCACATGTGACATCCGTCAGGCCTGATGATTGGTCACTCAGGCACATAGCACAGCACTGTGGGAAGACCACACCACCCCACTATATCTGGAGTTCTGGAGTAGGAGTGCAACATAAAGAAAATGTGAGAGCTATGCTCTAAATGGATGAACCTTCTAAGAAATATAACTGCAACAAAATGTATTAAATAAGAAAAGGAAAAGAATATGCAACCCACCTAAACTTGATCGTGTATTGGATCTCTCTATAATTGCATGTTTACTAGGATTATTTAATACTGAGCGTTTGGCAAGAGAGATGTCAGCAGTGACCCGTGTAATGGATATTCTGGAGAGAAAAAAAAAATGCAAGACAGTGATTAAATTCAGCCGATACTGAAGCTCATAATACAACAATATCACAAAAAGCACTAATCAACAGTCCATGCATACAGGAAGCTGCATGAAAAAACTTTAGCGACAGAATCAACAGGTATTTGTGATACTTTGTAGGGTGGTCTAAGGCCAGCCATTGATGGATCGATCTGTCTATGGGCAGGCTGGTTGTACTGAAGTTAATTCATTGATCGACTTCAGTACAACCAGCCTGTTTTTTTTTTTTTGTGCGATTACTGCTAGTGGCTATAGCTACCGGCAGTGATCATTCTGATGGCTGAGAAACCTCCAGCTGTCAGAATACAATAGCGCAACAGGAGGGGTTCCCCCATCAATGCTGACTGTGTTGATGGGGGAATTGAGCAATCTTTTAAATATATCCTATTTTCCTGGCGCATCATGGCAGCATACAACCGGTTTTTGCTCCGCCCCCACAACCTGATAGGACTGATTAACTATAAATCAAACAGACCCGACTCGCAGCATTCTCCTTTTTGTCCTCGTCTGATCAGGACTGGAGTTGCGAGGTATCTCTTACCGTTTGTCGCCCCTATCCAGGTTCAGCCTCTCCTGGGTGGAAGTCCTTTCTGTACAGTCTCTAAATGAGCTATATGGTTGGAACCCATTCTGGTGGTCTGGGGGGCATAGTTTAGCCTTTCCCTGGTGGAAATCCTTCCTGTACAGCCTCTACATGAGCTATATGGTTGGAGCCCCATTCTGGCAGAGCAGGCCTGTCAAATAAAGCTTTAAACAAGCTTTGACGTAAGTGACAGCATTTTCCCTTTGCTTTTCACCTCTTTTCTCTTTTTTGTGGGCGTTTGCCATTTCCAAGATGGCTTCAGCAGTGCAAGTACACTCTGAGGATGAAAGGCAGGAAGTGATGCAGCCCCTGCGGCCTGTTTCCTGACTAGCCCTCTTCCACGATGGTGATCTGAGCATGCTCAGGCACTGATATCATCACTAATGGCAACATGTGATTGTTTTAAATGGTTTCATGGCATTTTTGGGCAACACATGGTGGAGCTCTCTACTCATGCATGCTGAATGCTTATGTGGTCATTGTTTGCAGGTATGTTTTCCCTTTTTATGGCATTCACCTGAGCTTTTCCTATCTCCTTCTCAGTGTTGCTCTGGGATCACTGTGCTCTTTGTGGCATTCACCTGGGCTTTTGCTTTCTCTTTCTCAGTGTTGCTCTAGGATCACTGTGCTGTTTATGGCATTCAACCTTGGCTCTTCCTATGCTTTCTTCCTCAATGCTTGCTCTGGGATCACTACGTCATGCTGTTTTTCATTTCAGTCTGCTGCTGTGCTCTATATCTATGGGGAACGCTGCCCAGTCAGACCACCCATTGCTTTTAAGGTATAGGGATTAGGTAAGTAGTGAAGATTGAGAAAAAGAGAGCCAATATCTACAGCCCTGTAAGGACCTCAAGATGGAGGAAGCCCTCTAAAGGTTAAGACAAGGCACCATCTAAGAGCAGACATCCAGGCAACATTGATCAAGGTTATCATTGCTCCCAGTTTACAAACATCACAGGTTACCGCTCCTTATTGGCCACAAGATGTCACTATGACAGGCGCCTAATCTCCTAACAATTGAATTCAGGTGATACAAGTGGCTAAGGCCGCGGGTATAAAAAATGGAGATTTGTGGCGTCAGTACATCCTGACAAAGCGTGCGTCACGCAGGCGAAATGCGTTGACGTCATCACGCGTTGGGCCCTGTGCTTCACCTTGCGCTCCAAAGCCATTCTCCGAGTCACTTCCGGGTTTGGGGACTCCATGTGTAGGTGTAGTGGATGCGGAGACAGTGATCTTAGAACGCTATACTCAGCTTTCCATGGGTTGTGAGAAACAAGTGGAAAAATCATTTTCAATCTGTGTCAGTTCAATAAGGATCCAGTGTGGTGGGGTAAGAGACATTTTAGGCCCCGTCGGCCACATAAAATAGATTATGCTCTTAATGCACTTCATCTACCCTGACCCAGAGGAGACCACGATGTACACCGACTTTTGTATGGACTGTCTCTCAACCTAATTGTCAAGACTTTTATGAACTGTCTCCTATACTTGACTGTTAAGATGCTTACCGCTATGCTTGGCATGTACCCTAATCATACCCAAGTGGACCAAGTCATTAGGGAGTGAATATCTATTGGACTGTATGCTGTCACTGCAACTTTCACATACAGGGTGCCTATCCTCCCTTTTTCATTATTACTTGAGCTGGGTATTAAGGACATTACCACCTCCCGATCTGTGGTTTCAATAAATCAAGGGGATGCAATATCCTGCATAAGAGCAATATTGTAATGATTGTTCGTGAAGAACTGTTTTTCTCAGCAATGTTTTTCGCCCGGAAAGTCGGAGCATATAGAAGGCTTGTTTTGAACTGTCCTCCATTCCTCATATACGTGCACATCCAGTGTAATCTTTTTTGATAATTCATGACATTCTTTTAGTACACTGGCCATTTACTAGGATTTTTGGGGGCGGTTCTCCATGGAGTGCTGGGATGTATGTCTGGGGCCCTTTTATGTGTGTGAGTGAATGTGGTTTATTTTACAGCCTCAAGTGTAACAGGTTTCTTCTTGGTCTGCTGTACATTTTAGCGACTGGAAATTGTTCACCAGTCATGTATATATTTTTTCAATAAAGAAGTTGTTGCATTTACTCCAGTGTCGAGCCTCTTTGCAACTACTTTACAAGGGTAACAACTTTGGATCCCTTGTTGCTTTTTGTTTGTCACATTCTGTATAGTTGCTAAGGCTCCCCGCTCTGAAATTGACCGTATGGTGTACATACTTATCAGTAAGTACCATTCCTCACATATTGGCTTTGAATGGTCTTTTTGGACCCCTTGAAACGATTTTATGTATTGTTGTACCAGCCCTGATAGTTGCTGCATTTGTGGCGGGGAGTCATTGCCTGCCAAGCTAACATGTCAAGTCTGCCTGGAACAAGCAGGATACAGCACTGCTCAAGATAGAAGGAGCTTTCTAAAAGCCAGAACATTCACCATTTAGGCACAGACATCCAGGTCATCATCTCACCCTTCATTATTACTGCTTCCCATTTACAAATACCACAGGTTACCATCCCTAATGGTTGCGGCGTTTGTGGTGGAAAGTCACTGCCTGACAAGCTAATATGTCAAGTCCGCTTGGAGGAAGTGACAACTGACAAAGAAGGGAATGTCTGGGAAGTAGCCGTCTTGATTAAAGAATCGACCAAGGAATTGATATATGAAGCCTGTACTTCCTAGTCGGTGGCTGAATTGCCTAGCACTTCCAACCAGAGTTAGTAGGTGGTGTCCAAATTGGAAAGGTTGTCAGAAGAAGGCATCAAAGGGCTACAGGCTTTGACGATTGCCCAATAGAGCTTTTTGCAAGGGCAGTTAAGGATGCAATTGCCTGGAGTGAAGTCGAGAAAACTCCCCACAAGGTTAAAGTACTCAATTCCCTTCGCTGAACAACTGGAGGAGTTAATCCAGGAAGAATGGAAGGGGTCGGAGAAAAAGGCCTGTATGAACAGGTTGTAAAAGCTGTATACCCTGAAAAAGCTTAAGGTCAACCTGCTGCGGTCTCCTCCGATGGTGGTGGATGCATCATTAATGCAGCTGGCAAGACACATCATCTTGCGGTTGTGTTCAAGAGGGCTCTAGCCTGAAAATTAGACCCAGCTCTGAAGTGCTCCTACGTACTGTAGCATCTGCAGATGCCTGCAGACCAGCAATAACCAGCCCATGTGCTGAGTGAATCTAATGGAAGTGGTTTCATAATTATCAACCAGCTGCTGCACCTGCAGGACTCTGAGGAAAGTGGCAGGGTCTGCATCCCTTTAGACGTGATTTCTTCTTGGGAGTATCTTACCAAAAATTAATTTTTGTTGCAGTGGATGCCAAAAATCTGACTTGTATCTTTGTTCAGACTTCTGGGAAAACCTGTGAGCCAATCTCCCAAGTAGGAAATTATGTTTCAGGGAGGCGTTCTGTACACATTCTGTGCATAGTACACCTACAGATAGCCATATTTCTTTGCTTTTTAGAGAAAAGTATAGCCCTGCAGATTGAAAAGGAAAGTGGAGTTACCCTTTAAAGAAGCCCTTCTGGAGGAAGTGAAGAGAGACAAGGTGGTAACAGCTTTGGAAGAGCTGAAATTGGCAGGAGACTCTGCGGGGGATGTGTCAGTAGACGTCAATTGATGTTTTTCTGCGTGTGCTCGCTGGCCAAACCAGGGTGACCACTGGATCTAGATTATCCAGCCTGTCGCCCAGTCCAGCAGTTGATTGCAAATCTCGAAGGAATAAAAAATGGGAGAAATAAATTGCCAGGACCAAAGATCCCAGCAAGGAACTAGGTCTTTACTCCTAACTAGGCAGAAAAAAACTGAGTACCTATAGCAGAGAGGGGGAGTATACCTCCTGGGACTGCCCATAGGCATAGTTAAGTTCTTTTTCTGCCTAGTGTACTACTCCTGTAGGGGGTAGTATAACCCAATGGTCAATAATCCTAAGGAGCGGTGTCCGTCAATACTTCTGTGTTTGGTGTGCTGTTAACAATTAATGTTAACAATTAATGACACTGAAAGCGTAAGTAGGTAATTTTAGGTGTATAAATGTGGCCATACACTATACAATCTGATTGTACCATTTACTTTAGATTTACCAAAACTATTTTATAGGAGGACACACCATATATCCAATCACTATGCATCCAATCAGGCAGGCTCCTGCCCATCAGGTGTGTCCCCGTGGGCTGCATGTGGCCCCAAGGAGTTTAGCAAGCAGCCTTCCTTTCTTCCTGATGCCTATAGGCGTGTCAAGTGAAAACTTTTCACTGGCTAGTCTAATCCTGTAGATGGCGCATAACCCAATAGTGAAGAAGCATTGAGAGCTGCGTCTGTCAGAGGACGATAGAGAAAATGCACTCGTAGATAAATGCTGGGGGTGCAGTGAAAACTCAGTTGCTGGGTGGAGGTGGTGTGTGCTAATAGGGTTAGTTGACCTTACTGGTTTGTCTGTCTGTGTCTATATACCGGGTAGTTTCTGAAGCGTTCTAAGAAAAATAGCAAAGGCTAAGGCATGACTTGTTCTCAAAATCAAAGAGAGCTTGTATTTTAGTGCAGCTGAGGTACATTAATAGTATATTGCTACACAGGGGAGAAAAAAGACGAACTTCGCCTTTAAGCCTTTTGGAATGTGCTATGGGGTCCATTTTTACAATCATTTCTATGAAGTCTAAATGAGATTTGATAACTGGCAATTGAAAGCAGAACAAGGTAAGCAGCGTCATCATTTAGATGGAAAAAAAAAGAGGATACATGCTGCCTTGCACTTACCTTCCTTCAAATCTGTGTTTTAAAAAGTCAAATAATGCTTTCTGCATCATATCTGTCACCTGCAAGGAAACAAAACCGAAGACATGAGACACAGGGCTAGTGCTTACTCAGAACTATTTGAGCAGATCTGTTTATTTCATCTATATACAACTTGTGTGTGTGTATATATATATATATATATATATATATATATATACATACACTATATAGTATAAAATACTGGCAGAGCTTTAAGCCTCCTACCTTCTTCTTCCCCAAATGACACTTTTTTGGGGGGGAGCGGGTACCTTGTTTTGACAGGTACCTGCTCCTGCTTCCGCTCAGATCGCCTAGACGATCTGACTGGAAGTTCTCCTCTCCCCTCTATTCCCGCAGTCACCTGGGACATGTCACAGGTCCCAGAAGACTGCGGGACCATTCACAAGGTGTACAGCGGTTGGCAGATGCACATTGGGCACCAGGCCGTGAAGTCGCAAGCTGGCATAGCTGGGTGCCCACACGTAAGATGCCAACGCCAGGGAGAGAAGACCGAGCGAATTGATGGCTCCGGTGAGCACATTGCTGGATCTTAGGACAGGTGAGTATGTGTTTATTAAAAGTCAGCAGCTACAGTTTTTGTAGCTGCTGACTTTTAATAAACACAAAAGTCACTGGAGCCCCTTTTTAGGAGTGTATAGAACTAATAAAATGAGTCCCACCCCCAACCAGCCTGGACTGGACTGTGAAAAAAGAAACAGCATCCATGGGAATGTCACACAGACATGGAATTTGTATGACAGTTAACTGAATTCAGATATCTGGCACTGCAATGCTAACCACTAAGTTACTATGCTGCACCAACCAACATTTCCTACACCAGTAATCAGGTTTGGGAAAATGTACAGCTACTGTGTGTTTAAAGTGTTACTAAACCAACAACCGTAAAATCAATCTGTATATGCATGCTTGTTATACTTACTGTGGAACCTAAGGGGTTAAATCTCTGTATTGTGTAAAAAGGCTGTTTGATCCTGTCTTCTCTGATCCTCTCTTTCTTTCTCCGTCCCCAAACCATCCCCTAATAGAACAGAGGCTAGGGGACAAGGTGCACATGCTCAGTTTGGTGTGTATTGCTAGAGAGTTTTTTTTTTTTTTTTTCTTGGGTGCATGTGATCAGCACAGGGCCAATCAGCACTGTCCAGACAGAGGATCAGGGGTCTTGCAGCCTCATAGGACAGTCAGAGTAGAATTAAAACTCCTCCTACAAGCTTTAACCAGACACTGATAGAAGTCACAAGACTGCTCTAACTGCTGATGAAAAAAAGTATTTCGTAATATATATTTACTAAAACTATTGCATTTCCATGTTCTGTGTACTGTGGGAGACCAGATATAGCGAATGCAGGCTCCTGGGTTTAGTAACACTTTAATTTTAGTAATACACCAACTTGAATAAACTGAAGGTTCTTTATGTTGAATGGTGTGTGCCTTACCTCATATCCTTTTAATGAAGGCCCCACTAGAACTACAGGTCTCATAGAAGGCACTACATCGTAAGGAGGAATGTGCTCTGTCTGTGCAAAAAGGGAACACGGTCAAACAGATCATATGGATGTTAATGTATCCTTATGGACTAAGGCTATAGGATATTCCCAGAAGCATGGCAGTATCTGGCTAGCAGCCTGAAATAGGCAAAGCAAAGAAGTTTATGCTCCACCACAACAGATCAAAAGCACATATCTAACCTGTTTCTGCAAAATGTCATATAGGTAAATCTGAATTAAAATGTAGACTTATTTAATTACATGGTTCACAACACAGTGAAAGAACAAACGCGTGCATTTTTGCATGCACCAAGCCTCAGGATGCCACAGTACCATGAGGTTTGCTGCAGCGCATTTTTGGAAAGGAGTCAGGGACCTCTTATCTGAATTTCTCGCATGTAGGGCAGCCTTCTTTAGATGCCACACACCAAAAACGCGCAGAAATGAGGCTGTGCTTGGTCGTACCTGTAAGTGTGAGCCAAGCCTAAAATGATGGAGCAACCAGGGGCCCAGAGGTTATTACAGCTTAGATATAACACTTTTTTCCTCCATTCCACCATTTCCTGCATGATGGGACTGCTTGGTTAAGTATTTTAAAGGAATCTGTGACCATGTAAATACTATTCACTTGACAGAGTTGACAAAAAGAAAGCACCATAAAGTGCCTTTAAGTATCTTTGGTTTATGATGCACTTCCACTCACTTCTTGTTACTGATCCTGGACAGGAAGTGATGGGAAATCATACCAATGGGACATGGGTAGCAAAAATTATACCGATAGGTGTTTTAGGCCTTCCCTACTCTATAGGCGCTTTTCCACTGCATGGTACGGCTCGGTTTGGCGCTTTTTCACTGCATGGTACCGCATGGTACGGGTTAGAACGGTTCGGTGCGGTTTGGTACAGCGGCGCTTTTCCACTACATGGTACGGCTCGGTAAGGCTCGCTCAAACAGTACCACCTCGGTTGGGGTTCCAAGCGGGCCGTACCTATACCATATCCCACAATCCTTTGCATGCAGCCTTGATTGTTTGTCACTACTAGCCACTGATTGGTCAGAGAATCGTTGTAATCCCACCCACTTACTACTTTAGTGGAAAAGCAAACCAAGCCGAGTAGAGCCTATATAGTGCTGAAATGTGCCGACTCGTACCACGCAGTGGAAAAGCAAACTGAGCCGAGCTGGACCAAGCAGTCCGAGTGGAGCCGAGCTGGTACTTGCAGTGGAAAAGTGCCATATGTAAAATGCAAAGGAAAAGTTTGGGCTGTACATACACTTTAGGTGTACTGCATTAAAAGATGAAATTAAAATTTTCTATACTGCAAAATTTTCTATACTGCATTTTCTATACTGCATACTATTTCTGTATTCAGGGCCCTTGTGGTACACAGAATCCCTATTATCAGAAACAAATAATTAAGGGCTGGCATCATGCCAAAACCTCTATTAATTTGGTTAAAAAAGTACGGCATGGCATTTTGTTTCTTTTGGATAAAATGTAAAATTGTTAAAATCCCTGTCAGGCTTCACTGACTGTTGTCTGGGCCCCTGCTGGAAAGATGCTCCCCTCTCTATTTGTCCTAGTTCCTGATACAGAAAATTATTAGGATTTAAAATTGTTTGTTAAAAAAATTGTTAAAAAAGTTTTCACTGGAACAGGAGGTAAGGGAAAATCTTCCAATGAGGTTCGCTGCACCAGTGGAAACTGCCTGAAAGGGGAACTTCCTCTGCTTTAGAAAGATTTCCTCCTACTTCCTGTGGTGTATCTGGAACAGAAAGTAAATGGGAATCCCCTCAAAGGTGACAGACTAACAGGTTGTGTTAATTATAAACTACTTTATCCAAAACTAAAAAAAAAAAAAAAAAAGTTTTTGACTTTATATACAGTGCATTTATAAATTATTCAGACCCTCTTCACTTTCAATTTTATTATGTTGTAGCCTTATATTAAACTTGTTTACATTCATTTCTTTTTATTAATCTACACTTAGTACCCCAGAATGACAAAGTGAAAACAGAATTTCAGAAATGTCTGTGAATTTAGAAAAAAAGAAAAAACTGAAATATCACATTGGTATATGTATTTAAACCCCTTGCAACAACACTTGAAATTTAGCTCAGGTGCCTCCCATTTCTCTTGATCGTTGCCAAGATGTTTCTACACCTTGATTGGAGTCCTGTGGTAAGTTAAAGTGGAGTTCCGGCCTCAAAATCGATAAAATCAATTTTGGGCCATCCGCTTGCTAAGGGGAACCTGAAAAAGAAATGGATACTGGCAATTGTTTTGGTCACTTACCTTATTATAGAAGAAAATATACTCACCTTCCTTCCACTTCCTCCCTCTGCGGCCGTGGCCCGTGCCGTCACTTTCGGTTTGCGGTGATTCCTGGGAGCTGAGCGTCTTCGCTCCCAGGAATCAAGGCGCCTGCACCGGCCCCGCTCGTCACTTCCTGTGCAGGCATGGCATTCACTGCTAAACAGCTTCTGGGCATGCCCAGAAGCTGTGCAGGGATGACGCGCCTGCCCCGGAAGTGACGAGCGGGGCCAGTGCAGTGCATTGTGGAACTCCGACGTCACGGAAGAGGATACGAAGAGGGACGCTGCAGCTTCAGCTGCCCACACCTGAGATGGCAGCGCTGGAGAAGAAATTTTCAAGGTAAGTATTTCTTCTTACAGGTAAGTGCAACCCGGGACAGTTCAGAGGCTATCCCTTACAGAATGTACTAGTCCTAACTGTCCCGGGGGGTATTTTTAGCTTAAATTCACCCCTGAGACCGGAACTCTAAATTGATTGGACATGATTTGGAAAGGTACACACCTCTTTATAAAAGACATCACCACTGGCAATGCATAATGTATCAGAGCAAAAGCCATGAGGTCAAAGGAACTGCCTACAGAGCTTCGAGACAGGATTATTGCAAGGCACAGAACTGGGGAAGGCTACAAAATGTTTTTCAACAGCAGGGACTGGGAGACTGGTCATGGTTGAGGGAAGGCTGAATGGAGTCAAAGACAGAGCTACCCTCAATGAAAACCTGTTCCACAACATTTAGGTCCTCAGAATGGGCTGAAGATTCACCTTCCAACATGACAACGATCCTAAGCCTGTCCAGGAATCCAGCGGGGTGTCTTCACCCCTGCCGATTCTTCTGTCGGCTCTCAGGTGCTGCCGCTGCCATTGCTTGTAGGGGAAACTGGCGAAGCGCGTTGCGCTTTGTAAATGGCCCTGCGCAGGGGGAAGGAACCAGGTACCTGCTCCCCTCTCTCCCCCGAGAGGTGCCAAATATTGCACTGGAGGGGGGGAGGCAGATAAGTGGGGCTTCCCCTTTTGGGTGGAGCACCGCTTTAGGCACATGTGGTATTTCAGTTTTTTCTTTTTAAGAAATTCCCAGACATTTTTAAAATTCTGTTTTTACTTTGTCATTATGGGGTACTAAATGTAGATTATTGAGAACAAAAATGTATTTAAACAACTGTAGTATCAGGCTGGATCATAACAAAACTGAAAAAAGTGAAGGGGGTCTGAATACTTTATAAATGCACTGTATATATAGAGACCATATAGCAAAAGTAAAATTAAAATAAAAGCAATCAATACAAAGTTATAGTATATAAAAAGATATAGAATATACAATTTCTAGTCCTGCTACAGGAAAAAGCCTAGTTTGCCAGACCACACTATCCATGCATGAAGCTTTATTAAATAGTCTTCAATCATATCATCTTAATTAAATAAACAATTTATTACAGACAATCTTACAAAGGAAGAGAAATAGAGATACATTTATCTGTAATGGATAATAAACTTATACTGACGACAAAGAGAAGTTAGACAGACAAACAGAAACCATTGACAGATAATGTACTTAAAGCACAGGAAGCAATGAAAGGCAATATAAAATCATTTGTTAGATAGGTCTGTTCTGTGTACAGAAGCCACTGGCATCATAAGTTATTAATGCTACATGAAGCTGACTCATTAGAGAAATACAAGCATTCAAATAAGTAAACCCCTGACAACCAAATTTCGGAAGCTGCTGGCAGTTCATGCAGGAGACGTTTTGTGATTGGTTGCTATAGGTTACTGCAATTTGTAGAATCTTGTCCCTCATTGCTCTGTTTTACTAAATAAGATTATTTGCTCAGAATTTTATTATTACTTGTAAGTCACTGCAACCAATCTAACACTAACATAGGACCCAAACATGTCTCTAACAGTAAACAAAACCCTGTAGCCAAACACTCTTGTGCCAGGATGTTGGCACTGTATGATCTTGGCACCAAGCTTCCATTGCTGGGGGTGTAATGAGTGGTAGTCTACTCTGAGACTGCACTTACACTAACAGCAACCATTCTGGCCTTCTGTGCTAAGACCCTCTTTGCCAAGACCACAAAGCCCTGCTTGGGGGTTCAGTGCTGGGAACCCTACACTGCATGATCTTGCCATGCCACCAATGCCATGCTGACCTTCTGAACTGGGATCTTCTGTGCCAAGATCACACAGCTCTACCCCAGAGATCCCCAGAGCCATAAGACGTTGGTTCCCAGTTTTGGACAGTATGGCCCTATAATGCTATTTGCTGGTGTATGTACCTCAGTATATAATTATTGCATATTAGGCGGTTTAGAAATATATTTTTTTACAGAAGTAGTGGATGCTTGGAACATGCTTCTAGCAGCAGTAGTGAGTCTTACAATAGCAAGTCAATTCAAAGCTGAACTCTGTACTACAGAAAAGGTTACAGTGGGTCATCGTCCACACAACAAGGGTTAAATGCTCTTTTTGGGAGTAGGAAAATTGTGAAATACTTACCCTATTTAAGGGTTAAAAACTATGGCGCTGCAGGGCCACTGGGTGACAGCTTGGATCAAAGTTCAATAAAAAGTCACCGTTGGTGATGGTTGCTGCTCACCTAGACCAGGTCCTGAGTCACCTAATGCACATTAGGTGCAAGAAAGCAAGCAATAAAGGGCACCACCATCTAAGTGTAAACAGTTTTTTTTTTAAAACGGGGTAAAAAATAATATTTGCACTCACTGCATGAGATTGAAAGTCAGCATTTCAAACAAGGCAAGATGGAGTCCTCTGTGAAGCGGGTATGGTAAGCAGAGATCGGCACACAAGCGGCTGGTGGATGCAGAGCTGTGCTGAGAAGCAATCTGGAAGCCACTGACCACATTCTGGAGAGCTTGCATTTCATCTTGACAGCAGTTCTTCTCCCTGTCTCACCAGCAGCTTCCCTGCGCAGCTTTGCATCCACCAGCCGCTTGCCTGCCCATCTCTGCTTATCATGACGGCTTCATAGAAGATTTCATTTTGGCTTGTTTGACATGCTGACTTTCAACCTTATGCAGTGAGTGCAATTATTCTTTTTTTTTCAGTTTTAATAAACGGTTTACATATAGATGATGGCGTCCTCTCTTGCTTGCATTCTCAATACCCTATTCTTTGCTCCCATAGGCTTCCTCCTCTTAGGTCCTGCAAATGTTCTTAAGGACTCTGAAGGCCCATCTTCATTCCAGGAACATTGGATAGCAAGAGGAGGCCACTGAATGCCAAGGGGACGAGGAATATAGTAAGTATTTCACTTTATTCATCATCCCCTAGACAAAATGTGCATTTAAGCTGGACAATCCAGAATTCAGCTCTAAACATAGCTTGGAATTAACCTATCCTTCGACAAAAGTGTTTAAAGTAGAAAAAAAAAAAAAAAAAACAAGAAAGAACAGACTGCTTGAAGGATTTGACACTATTCTACCATTCGTCTGCTATGCCTCAGATGCTTGCTTAACTTCTGTAAGCAGCAGTCGATACATGGCACCTGGGATGTAATTGGTATAAACGGGAAGCACTAGAGCTTTGCTCTTCTCTTATTGTCATACATGAAGTCCATGATCTTCACACAACAGTATAGACATTATTGTCTGTCTATGGTACTTGGAAAAAAGCCAACGTGGTACCAATATTTAAAAACTATAGGCCGGTCAGCCTAACATCAGTAGTCTGCAAGATTTTGGAGGGGTTGTTAAGGGACTACATACAAGACTTTAGTAATGAAAACTGTATTATTAGTAATAATCAGCATGGATTCATGAAAAATCGTTCTTGCCAAACCAATCTATTAATACGAAAAAAGAGGGGGGAAAGAAAATGGACTTTGAAGGCACCGTAATAAAAACCTACGCCCTTGGTTTTTGCTGCATCAGGGTTGGCGCAGTTACTTTATTTAATTAAACCAATCTATTAACCTTCTACGATGAAGTGAGCTGCCACCTAGATAAAGGAAAGCCTGTGGATGTGGTGTATCTGGACTTTGCAAAGGCCTTTGACACCGTTCCCCACAAACGCTTACTATACAAACTAAGGAAGGTAGGTATGGACCATAAGGTGAGTACCTGGATAGAGAACTGACTCCAGGGGAGAGTCCAGAGGGTGGTGATTAATGGGGAGTACTCGGATTGGGCGGGTGTGGAAAGTGGGGTCCCCCAGGGTTCTGTCCTGGGACCAATCCTGTTTAACTTATTCATAAATGATCTAGAGGAGGGGGGGGATATCTAGTACAATCTCAGTATTTGCGGATGATACTAAACTAGGCTTGCCAATATCTTCTATGCAGGATGTGGAAACCTTGCAAGCGGACCCGAACAAAATAACGGGGTGGGCAACTACATGGCAGATGAGGTTTAATGTTGAAAAATGTAAAGTAATGCACTTGGGGGCCAGAAACGAGAAAGAAAGCTACTCACTAGGGGGGGAACCTCTGGGTGAGTCTAGGATGGAAAAGGACTTGGGGGTACTGGTGGACAACAGGCTTAGCAGTGGCATGCAATGCCAAGCCGCTGCAAGCAAAGCCAACAGAATACTGGGATGTATAAAAAAGGGGATTCACTCCAGAAATAAAGAGATTATTCTCCCGCTCTACAAGACTCTGGTCCGGCCACATCTGGAGTATGCTGTTCAGTTCTGGGCACCGGTCCTCAGGAAGGATGTGCTGGAACTGGAAAGAGTCCAGAGAAGGGCAACAAAAATAATTAGGGGAATGGAGGACATCAGCTATGAGGAAAGACTACAAGCACTGAACCTATTCTCTCTGGAGAAGAGACGATTGAGGGGGGATATGATATCAATGTACAAATACTGTACTGGTGACCCTAGCATAAGGAACAAACTATTCAGAGAAAGGAAATACAATAAGACACGTGGCCACTCACTAAAATTAGAGGAAAGGCGGTTTAACCATAAAGTGTGTAAGGGGTTCTTCACTGTAAGAATGGTAAGGATGTGGAATTCTCTTCCACAAGCAGTCGTATCAGCAGGGAGCATTGAAAGTTTCAAAAAACTATTAGATGGGCACCTTAGAGACCACAACATACAGGGGTATACAATGTACGGTTAAAAGTAAACACACACACATCATAGGTTGAACTGGATGGACTGATGTCTTTTTTCAACCTCACTAACTATGTAACTATGTACTTCTGGATGACCCACTCTATGAAGAAGCCAAGTAAACTCTGTACTCATGATGCCAGTGGCTAGGTAAACTCTTCACCCATGTCACAGTGAACTTACCGATTTTTGCTTCTGTTTAGCTACAAGCAGCATGAAAAAGAAACAAAGAACAACAAAGGCATGCATGTTATTGACATGTCGAGAGACGGACATTTAACAGGACTTGCAATGCGTAACAAAGAGCAGCAGTGCGGATGGCGAGCGTCACACCGGAGCTGGTTACCTTCTTAAAAAAAGGCATTCTTTTCTCTTTGGAGAGGGGTGATGTTACACTGTTTACACTGGGTTTAGGGGATCGGTGGTTGGCTGGGATATCAAGCTCTTCTGCCTCTAAGCCAGTGGCATCTAAGTCTATAGCTATATACAGACAAACCATGTACAATTATCAGGTGGGGATACAGAGGGCATTGGATTACAGTTATACAATTTTACCTGAAAAAGAAATGTCAGAAACAAGTTAACTTAAAGGAATTTTCCAGTTTCCAAATACAGAGAGGCTTGCCTAGCTATTGCCATACAATACAGAGTTGTAAGTGCTTTCTCCCTGTTTAGATTAAAAATGGCAGCCATACATTGAGCTATAAAAAGCAAACAATGCAGCTGACTAAATATGAGCATCAACTGCAAAAATGAGGACGTTTAAGGCTTGAAGTGAACCTTATACCTGCCCATGCAGAGCCAAACCGGTACCTTTTCCTGCCCAACGATGCACACTCCCCTTTCCTACACCCCCTCTTTGGTCAATTCAGCCATAGGGATTGAGAAAATTAGGGTTTGTGTAAGATCAGAGTCACTTCATTTGGAGTTTATACAGGGCTGATGGCTCATCCCACCCCCATGTGACAGTGCTGGGCCAATCACCAAGCACCAATACTGACATATGGCATAATCACATGCTCCTCCACACCTGGAAATACCGGGTATATTTTTCACTCAGTGGATTAATGGAGCGGCAGGGGAAGGGAAGAAAAAATGGTCAGTATGTGTTAAATGCTGGGGAGGGGCCATTAAAGGAAATTTGTTGTTTTGCCCTATATCGACCAATAAAATAAAACAGGTGCCACTGCTGACATGTTGAAGGTGCAGGCTTCAGGTCTGTCATCTTGATTCTTCCTTCAATGTCTAGTGACTCACTGTCCTGGAACAAGAATCTGTACAACCCCAATTTCCAAAAAATTGGGACGCTGTGTAAAATCTACATAAAATATTCTAAAACTGTTAGACAATTTTTACACCCAGCTTTTCACAGATTAGTGAACTTCTGCCCATCTGGGTTGTTTGCCCCCAGTAGGGCAGCCCATTTAAGTAATTGGGGTGCCCTAAGCGCAACAAGCATTACCACGTGAAAAACACCCCAAAATGGCATGCAGGAACACACGTTCCTGCTATGCTCAGGTGTGAAGGGGGCCTAAATATCCTCCCAGTAAAGGAAAAAGTAAATGCTTACTTTTTCAGCTTCCTGTGCCACAAATTGCCACTCTGAACCGACCTCCTGAAGTTTGTTCAGAAATTGACACTTCTTAGAGTGTCAATTTCCAGCTTCCCTGCTGCATTCAGTGGCTCCTCCCACCAACTTCTGTTTTACTACACAATACAATAAATGTACTATTACTGTCTATACTTTCTACAGTTACTATCTCCTTTCACTGTAATTGTGATTTCTGACTTTCTATAGTGTTGGATCCCCCTCTTCCCAAATAGGTAATGGCTGTATACAGTTATGCTTCCCAGTGGAATAGCAAGAAGCAGGAAAGGTTCGGTGGGCTGCTTTTTATATAACAAATCATTCTCTAAAATCTGACATGGTAGCCAGTCAAGAAACTCTGTGGATGGACCCAAGGATCAAAACAAGAAAACAAATTGTATCAGTTGTGAGGTCTTTATTTTGCACAGCCCAGGTTTCTGTCTGTCTTCAGACTGTATATAACAAAGACATTTTTTTTTTTTTTTACGGGTTTGGGTTTTTCTGGGTAGACAAAGATGGTCAAATCTAAGTAAAATTAAAGAGTGGATTTATGCAAATTGGAGCAAAAGTGGAGCATTTGGCTACGGAAATCAATCTGTTTAGCTGCTGGAATAACAACTCTTTCTCCGGGTTTATTTCCAATTTCCATATATCACATTGAACCAAAAAAAATAATCAAAAGAGAACAACCATAAATAAAACAATACACATCAGTTTGTGGCTATAAAAAAGACTTACATCTTATATTATGACACTATACCAAAGAAAGACACACATCCGGCTTTCAAAATTAGGCCTTTGAAAGAAAGGTATATGTGTGACAAATTCTGCTATACATGGGAAAACAACCGAGTCTGTATTCTGGTATGCTTGGTACTTGTTATTTACTTCAAAGCTCACTGTCATTTGGACTCTTAGGCTCCATGTACACGGGACGTTGTTAAAAGTCCCGTTGAATGCTGGAATTTTAAGAACGTTTAAAACGGCCGTTAGGTCGCGTTTGCACCCGCGTTTAGTGGGCGTTTGCGTTTAGAACCGTTCCTAGAGGTCAAAAAAATCATTGCCCTTTAAAATGGAAAAACGCGAGCGCTGAACGCGGGTCATCACGTTCGGTCACGTTTTTGCGTTTGAAACGCCGTTAAACACACGTTCGAACGCAAATAATTGCTTTCCAAACAGCGTCCCTGAACTCAACTGCCTGCAAATGACTGTAAACGACCCTGTGTACATAGACAGATAAGATAACATGTAGGTGGGTTCAGGGGCTTCTGAAAAAAACGCCCAACTGCTCCTAAACGGCCATTTACAACGTCCCGTGTACATGTGGCCTTATAACTGAAGTACTGTGTTTTTCACTTTGTCTAAGTCAGCCTTTCACAACATTTTCAAGGTATGAGGAACACTTAAAATAACAACTTTTCAGTCTCAGGGAACCCTGCTAAAAATCACTATATCTACAACTCACAATACATTAGTGTGATGGTCAGTGGGAAGAATGTCTCTTACATCTATGGTCAATGGGAAAAATTTCCCCTCTAAAGATAAAAAGATCAATGGTGTCCGTGGAATTATCTGAGAGGCAGAAATTGCTTGAGGAACCCCTAGCAACCTCTGGAGGAACCCTTAGGCTTGGTTCACACTGCCATGACCCGAAAGTTGTGTGACTTACAGTGCGACTTTCCCAAGGTATTTCTTAGCGACTTGAGTACTACTGAGTGCAACTTTGAAGCAACTTTCAGGGAAAGCATGGGTAATCTTTCTGTTGTGTCAGATCAAAATCACATCAATATAGATGAGGTTTAGACTTGGCGGCAACTTCTGTAAAGTCTATGGGCACAAGTCAGGTAGAAGTCGCCTTGAAGTAGTACAGGAACCTTTTTTCAAGTCAGAGCCACTTCAGTAGTGCCAATTAAGATAGCCATCTTTGACTAACATGGGATTTCACATGTCACGAGACTTGGGGTCTCACAAGTCGGATCCCAAGTCGTTGCAGTGTGAACTGAGCCTAAGGCCCTGCTCAAACCTGAGCGTTTTTCAGCCCGTAAAACACTCATCTCTGAAGTCTCACAACGCCCAACAAGCAAAATCCCATTCATTTCAATGGCCCCTGTTCACATATGAGCGTTTTGTCACCTGAAGCAAAACACCTGAAGCGCAAAAAAGTACATGAGCTTCTTTTTTGGCAGATTACAAGAGTTTTTGTTAGATGTCAATGCCTGCCTCCAAAACACCTGCAAAAAACATCCGGAAAAAACACCTGAAAAATGCCTGAACAAAGAACAAACGCCTGCAAAAATGCCCAAAAAAAGCCTGAAAACAATACGCTCAGGTGTGAATGGAGCCTTCGTGTCAATGGAACCCTGGTCTGAGTGTATCAACCTTTAAGTAGAGCAGGGTACAGAGGAGATGCGTTAGAACTTCTGAGGATGTTTTGTTGCCGTTTGGGCCTTCCTGCCCTGGTGACAACCTCTGACAGAAATAGGAAGTGAGAGAAAATCAAACCAATTTGATTCACAGACAGGAATACAAACCTGATAGAAATTTAGCTCTTCCTAAATCTATCCTGAATCTCTCCAATGACTAAAATAAAAAATATTTGGCTAGGTTAGTTTTCAAATTGTTATTGATCATTATGTGATCAGCAGAGCAGAGTGGTAGAGGAGGCTTCCAGAGGAATCTCCTATGAGAAGATTGTCGGAGCAACGTCGAAGGGACAGCTAAAGGAACAATAAACATGACAATGGGAATCATATTGGAGGAGAATGACTTAACATAAGGGGGACACATGGGATTTTGGAAATTATTTCTTACCAGATGATGGTGGAGTTGATCTTCTAGAGCTAGGTACCACATCACCCAAGCTGGAAGAGGAATTTCCCCCGGTTTTACTGGTGAGAAGGAAAGCGTTAGACGGTTTTCTACTGTTGTAAAAATGGTAGTGAATGTACACAATCAATGAAAATTTTTACAGCACTAGACAAGAGCGCTGAGCACACAAAGTACAATTTCAATAATAATGATCTATCTTCACTTTATATCCAAAACCCCATTTTGTATGAAGGCAATCCTTAAACGTGGTTTGTCAGTTCCACTGAAACAAACTAATTTTGTTATTGTTTAATTTTATTAAAAGTTAAAGTGTATCTCCTTTTCTTATAGAGAAAAGCTATACAGTATATTCAAATTGTTGCTGTCTGGATCCCCATTGCGTAGATTCCCCACTCTGTTTGTGCTTATGTCTATTGTGACTGAAACAGCAAGTAAGAAGATATTCAAAATTTTCAAGTTATTTTCGAACAAAAAATAATGGGAAACCTTCCATTGGGGACCACTGTTCTGAGGAAAACTGTGCAGAAGGGGAAATCCCTCCACTTTGAGAGATTTCATCCAACTCCCACTAGTGTCTCTGAGAGGGGAAATAAAGGTAAATCTCCCCAATGGTACACAGACAGCAAAAAAAAAACAAAAAAACTGTTATGGGCTTTATACATTCCCTACCCTATCCAAAGCTAAAAACACATTTTTGGCTATAAATCCACACTAAAGCCCACCTCCGGATTCCCCTCTCACTTCTGTTTGCTGCCTCAGCACCCCTCAGCCCCCTTATTTTTGTATCTGAATATAAATCGTTTTTAGTAGGGGCCTGTGAGTTCTATTTTATTGAATTGTATTGTAACTGTACCATATGACTTCATTTTGTAAAGCGCTACGTGAACTGTTGGCCCTATATAAATCTTGTATGATATTATTAATAATAATACTATGGTTTTGGAGTTTGGTCCAGTCACGTGACGCCATGAGTCCTCTTCCTCCTCACAGTGAACGTGTTCCGAATGCTGCTTAGAAAACTACGGAACTTTCCTGTGAGTCCTGGGCAGCTTGTTGGGCTCACGGGAATTGGGTTTAATGGCACAGGTGTCAACCCAGAAGAGCACTACGACTGGATTGCAAAGCAGTGAGTCTATGGGGACAGGGCTGGAGAAGAAGCGAACATATATCCTTTACAGCTGCTTTTTCCCCCATTCTGCATTGCAATTTCTTTTTATATTTTTACTAAAACCTGCAGTTGGGTTAATGAGTCTTCTCAAATATGTAGTTAATTCTACAAAACAATATCTTTTTAAGAAGTATGGCCTACTTAAAAGCAGGTCATTTTTTAGCAGGGGTCAATCAATCCATAAACATAATTTTACAAAATTATCGACATTTAGCATCTGACACTCTCCTATAATTTGTGTCTGTGTCACACCCTCCACTACAGCCTGATGATGTCAGCATGGAGTAAGAATTGGAGGATCCCATTCCATCATTAGATCCTATAGATCTCATTGCATCTTTAGATTCCATTAGATCCAATTGCATCATTAAAGTCCCTTAGATCCCATTGCATCGTTGGAAGAGCCCATTCCTCTGTAGTATATATCCATAATCCCCACAAAGACAAGAGTTAGAATATGTGGATACCACAAAAGTGTTGTTTTGTCGTAAAATATTTTGGGGTTATATAACATGGATGCTTTAGGCATAATTTTCTTTAAATGAAAAGCAGGCACATCTGCAGAAAACTCTTGCTTTGCTATTACTATATGAATGAAGCGGTTTGGCATCCATACATCTTAGACTTGCCAAGTTCCGGAATACCAAAGCATCCAAAAATAATCCCATCTTAATAGGGGTCCCTGAACTTCCCTTGAAAATTCATGTAATTTCTGTATGGGAAAAACAAACTGCTGTAACAATATAATAATTACAATATCCACAAATATTTCAAATAATCATGTTTTCCCATCTCATCCTGGCAATATTTTTTTTTTTTGGAAAAAATAGTTTTTCTTTGAGATTTCTCAGATAAAATAAACAAAAAAAAAATAAAAAAGCCTAAACAGCCAAATATAAAAGTTGCAAAAAACAAGTCGCTTCACTTAATATCAAAATGATGCTTCCATCTAAAATGAAATGTGCTGCACATTTTGTCAAAAATATGACACTCCACAATTCAATTTTACTTGTGTCAGTTTTTTGTTAGGATCACTTTATTAAAAGAAAAACTATAATGGTTTTAGGCCAATTCATTTTAATTTCATGATTTAAAACATATTATTTATATCTGTATATAATCTTTAACAAATAAACATTTAATACATTACAAAGTTTTCGCATAGAACTAAGGGTTATATGAAAAGACAATAGTAGCTGCCTGCCTTTTGGATGCCTTTGTTTATTGAAACCTGAGATTAAGGCCCCTTTCACACAGGCGGACCGTTCAGATCCGCCTGTCCGTTTTTTTGGCGGATCTGAACGGTCCCCCCATGCATCTCTATGGGGGATCGGATGTCAGCGGAGACATGTCCGCTGACACCCGATCTGATCCGATCCGTCAAATCTGGACAGATGGAAATCCTATTTTCCATCCGTCCAGCGGATCGGATCGGATAGAATCGGATGAGAACGGACTGACGGTCCGTTCCCATCCGATTTCCCCTATAGAGATGCATGGGGACCTGACAGCTCTGTCTCCGCACACAGCATGGAGACACAGCTGTCATCCTCCTGCTCAGCCAGGGATCGGCGTCTCGATCCCCCGCTGAGAAAAGCGGAGTCCGTTTGACAGACTGCTGTGTAAAAGGAGCCTTAGACACCCATACTATTGAGTTCTATAAAAAAAGAACAGGCTTTATACAAAAAAAACAGCCCAGGAGAAATTGAAAACATGTGAAAAGAATCCCAAAATTTAAATTGGTGGCTGGATAAAAAAAGACCTATTATTTCCTATTTTCTTATTTACTACTATTATTTACTAGCTACTATTTACTACTAAATATTTGCCATAATTCACACTTACAGTACCTGGCTAAACACAAATATTTTTTAAATTATTTTTAGTTTTGACTTTAAAGTGGAAATTCAGTCAAACACTAACTATACCTAAATCTACTCCCACCCCCCATTTTTAGCCTATTCTATCTACCCTGTGAAAGGAAAAATCTGTATACTTACCTATTCTGAGGGCTTTCTGGTCCAGTCACATGATCGGGTTTTAGCGCTGGCTTTAGTGCAGAGGACGGACAGATGACAATGGATGTCCCATAGTAAGCCTATGGGTGAGGTCATCGCACAGGCTCTGCAGCTGTTGTCGGTGACCTCTTCCTTAACCTAAGCAGGCACTGGGACCTGATCATGTGACGGAACTGGAGTGCCCTCAGCATAGGCAAGTTTACAGATCTTTCCTTTACAGCATGGGTGTCCAACTTGCAGCCCCCCATCTATTGCTGAACTACAAGTCCCATCATACCTCTGCCATTGGGAGCCAAGTCCCATCGTACCTCTGCCATTGGGAGCCAAGTCCCATCATACCTCTGCCTTTGGAAGTCAAGTTCCATCATGCTTCTGCCTTTGGGAGTCATGCTTACAACTGTCAGCCTTGCAATGCCTCATGGGACTTCCCTTGCAATGCCTCATGGGTCCTGTAGTTTGGCAACAGCTGGAGGGCCGCAGGTTGGACAACCATGCTTTACAGAGTAGATAAAATAGGCTTACAATAGGGGTGGGAGTAAATTTAAGTTAAGTTTGTGTTTGACTGAACGTCCACTCTAATAATAAATCAAACATCTATACAAAAGCACCATATATTCCCTGCAAACATGTATTCCAACCTTTTAGGATGAGCAATTGACAACACTATATGACCAAACATTTGTGGACACCTAAGCATCACACAGGCGCTGTAGTGTTGGGTCTTAAGTTCTCACCTCACTCTGTGGCAGGCCTCAACTGCTCTGAAATCTCAGGTTAGACCAGCCTTTTTCAACCAGGGTGCCTTAGCAAAATGCCTAAAAATTGCCCAAAAATTGTATAGAAGGCAGCGGGTGGATGAAGCCTGCCTTTTAATTACACAAAGCCACAGGTTTTCATTGTGCAGCATTACAACCTTCTAGCTGCTGACCTAATGACCAATGACATCAGTTGATAAGGAGAATGTCAGTCGCCTGTGTAGCATCATTGTTTGACCCTCACCTGCCTCTATCCATCAGCTTTGGGGTAACATTAGCTGAGTGATGGAGAACAACTGAGGAAGAAGAGAAACATGAGAATACTAGTCAGTACCAGTTTGCACTTCTAATATTGGTTCTCCTACGTGTGTGGCTGTTGCTGCATTATGTAAATTATTAGAATAGTTTTTACATTTTAGCATGGGGGTGCCTCGAGATTGTCCATATTTTAAAGGGTGTCTTGACTGAAAAAAGGTTGAGAAACACTGCGTTGGACCACTTTTGGCACAGCCCACATCATAGTCATTCCACGAATATCTCTCGCCACTTCCAAAATCATTCTTTTACCCTCTCTTTCCACTTTGGTGATAGTGGTGAGTCTCAGGGATAGAACTTGTCTACTTTTTCTTACGAAGCTCCCACTGCTAAACTGGTTGCATCTACTGGGGTCACTTTATTCACCTGTCCAAGCAGCCTTCGAGGCTTTAACTTGATTGGAAGTTAAGTATTGTTTTGGGAATGCTGACCGGCATTCTTCCATGATTTGCCTTAGTGGAGTTTCAATGCCTTAGTGGAGACTACCTCAGGGATCACCTAGAACCCAAGTTCTCTCCCCGATAATTGGCTTCAAGGACAACAAAGGGCCCAGGTTGATCCTATGTTAGTTTATTTGTGGCTCGCAGACAAGCTATTTCACCAGGTTGGCACTTGTTTGACAGCTCATCCTAAATCCAAGGGAATCAATGTAGTTGGCTCTCCTTTGTGACTCTACTCTTCTAGGAAAGCTTTCAACAAACTTTTGGAATATGGCTGTGGGAATTTGTGCCTATTTAGGTCATTGACTGATGTTAACTGAGAAATTCTGGCTCACAACCAGATTGCCAAATCATCCCTAAGGTGTTTAGTAGGGTTGAGGTCGGGGCTCTGTGTAGGACACTTGAGTTTCCCCACAACAAACCACGTCTTTATGGAGCTGGCTATGTACACTGGGGCACAGTCATGCTGGGACAGAAAAGGGTCCTCCCCTAACTTTACACAAGGTTGGAAGCACAAATTTAGAAAAAAAAGGCTTTGTATGCTGTACCCTTCACAGTACCCTTCACTAGAAACACCTATACGCAATAAATTGGAGGGCTGTCCACATTCATTTGACCCTATAGTGAATTTATCTCTAACCAAGGGTACCCGTTTTGAAGGTCACACATTTCTAGAAGCTCATTTTAACACTGAAGTGGGCCAATGCGCACAGGCTTGGCATACTATAAAGTGCCTTTACCTAGTGTAGAATTTTCCCTGCTTTGCTTTTTGTTCATGCTGTAGCCTCATGTTCTCAAGCTTCACAGGACTTGGAATAAATCCTATTTCACAGCCTTCTTTCACCAGCCGACCTATCCACCAGTCATTGTTAAATTTCTACAAAGAGAAGAAAAATACAGTAAAGATTTGCTTTTAAGCTAATCTATAAGAGAACTAACACTGGTATGTACGTATATAGAAGCCAGAAGATGGGAAATGCTTCCCGTTTCAAGTCCAAGGGTACCGCCAACATGTCTTATTAAAAGTCTCAGTCGTATTTGTAAAGTTATAGGTGCTATAACGCACCTCCAAACCACATGAAAACCAGAGGTTCCAAAAAAAACACTTTTGTTTACAGTGGATGTAATTTATCTCATTCCCTTCAAGCATAGGAAGCTTGTTAATTACACCCACCATTGTTTTTTTAGGTCTACTGGCAAAAGTGCAGAGGATAAAAAGTAAATAAGCATGCATCAGTATACATTAAAGTCACAAGTTAGCACAGAATATGGCCTAGATTACATGGGTGGGCAGGAGGTGGGAAAAGCAGGTGATCTAACCACTGTTTTACCACTATAACCACAACCACAATAAAAATGTATACAATGGTGACCGAAGAAGTGTGGCCCTCACCTAAGGGGGACGGGGTCAGCAGACTCTCCTTCTGTTCACCATCCTTTCGGTGTTTACCCGCTACAGTCTTTAGAATATAACCAATGCTATGTCGTACCTACACTATACCACCAAACCAGTCTACCTAGCTTTTTTTAGTTATTGCAAGTTGTCATGTACAGCAGTGGTCCTTAACCCTGGCCTACAGGGCCCACTAACAGGCCAGATTTTCAAGATAACTAAAATACATCGCAGGTGATATAATTTGCTGCTCAGTGATTGCAGTATTCTAGTCTGCATCTCCCCAAGGTAATACCTAAAATCTGGCCTGTTAGTGGGCCCTGTAGGCCAGGGTTGAGGACCACTGATGAACAGTATGTCACAAAAATGAGTACACCCCTCACATTTTTGTAAATATTTTATCTTTTCATGTGACAACACCAAAGAAATGACATTTTGCTACAATGTAAAGTAGTGAGTGTACAGCTTGTACAACAGTGTAAATTTGCTGTCCCCTCAAAATAACTCAACACACAGTCATTAATGTCTTAACCGCTGGCAACAAAAGTGAGTACACCCCTAAGTGACAATGTCCAAATTGGGCCAAAAGTGTCAATATTTTGTGTGGCCACCATTATTTTCCAGCACTGTCTTAACCCTCTTGGGCATGGAGTTCACCAGAGCTTCACAGGTTGCCGCTGGAGTCCTCTTCCTCTCCTCCATGATGACATCACGGAGCTGGTGGATGTTAGGGACCTTGCGCTCCTCCACCTTCCGTTTGAGGATGCCTCACAGATGCTCAATAGGGTTTAGGTCTGGAGAAATGCTTGGCAAATCCATCACCTCTACCCTCAGCTTCTTTAGCAAGGCAGTGGTCGTCTTGAAGGTGGGTTTGGGGTCATTATCACGTTGGAATACTGCCCTGCGGCCCAGTCTCCAAAGGGAGTGGATCATGCTCTGCTTCAGTATGTCTCAGTACATGTTGGCATTCATGGTTCCCTCAATAAACTGTAGCCCCCCAGTGCCGGCAGCGCCCATGCAGCCCCAGGCCATGACACTCCCACCACCATGCTTGAATGTAGGCAAGATACACTTGTCTTTGTACTCCTCACCTGTTTGCCGGCACACACGCTTGACACCATTTGAACCAAATAAGTTTATCTTGGTCTCTTTAGACCACAGGATATGGTTCCAGTAATCCATGTCTTTAGTCTGCTTGTCTTCAGCAAACTGTTTGCAGGCTTTCTTGTGCATCATCTTTAGAAGAGGCTTCCTTCTGGGACGACAGCCATGCAGACCAATTTGATGCAGTGTGCGGCGTATGGTCTGAGCACTGACAGGCTGACTTCCCACTCCTACAACCTCTGCAGCAATGCTGGCAGCACTCATACTTCTATTTCCCAAAGACAACCTCTGGATAGGACGCTGAGCACGTACACTCAACTTCTTTGGTCGATCATGGTGAGGCCTGTTCTGAGTGGAACCTGTCCTGTTAAACCGCTGTATGGTCTTGGCCACCAGGCTGCAGCTCAATTTCAGAGTCTTGGCAATCTTCTTATAGCCTAGGCCATCTTTATGTAGAGCAACAATTCTTTTTTTCAGATCCTCAGAGAGTTCTTTGCCATGAGGTGCCCATGTTGAACTTCCAGTGACCAGTTAGAGAGTGAGAGCGATAACACCAAATTTAACACACCTGCTCCCCATTCACACCTGAGACATTTTAACACTACCGAGTCACATGACACCAGGGAGGGAAAATGGCTAATTGGGCCCAATTTGGACATTTTCACTTTGGGGGTACTCACTTTTGTTGCCAGCGGTTTAGACATTAATGGCTGTGTGTTGAGTTATTTTGAGGGGACAGAAAATTTACACTGTTATACAAGCTGTACGCTCCCTACTTCACATTGTAGCAAAGTGGCATTTCTTCAGTGATTTCACATGAAAAGATATAATAAAATATTTACAAAAATGTGAGGGATGTACTCACTTTTGGGAGATACTGTATCTCAGTTTGTTCAGTGGCAGCATTCATTCGTAACTCATACTCTCTGTTATTACATATTGTGCCATTGTCATTACTGACAGTATGCTGTTAATACTAGACGCATTTCTATATGTATTCTATGTTATGTACACTTACCTTTCTTTTTTTCTCAAAATAAAGAAAACTAGTAAAACAAATATATATATATACACACACACATACAATGGTTCATGTTTGGCAGGCAACAACGTCAAACGTGACCTATTCAATTGAAAAGGGCTGTGTTGCAACTGAGTGTGATGCATGCATTGTTAAAAGAAAAGTATGGCGTTCTAAAAAAAAAACATTTATACTCACCTAGGTGGATGCAGCATCGATCTGATGCTGCATTTGTCCCCTGCTGGCTCTGTAGTAAGAACTGAGCAATCAAACACAGTTGATCGCTCAGTTATCCCTCTCCGCTCTGAGCAGAGAGCAGTGATTGTCAGTCACCCAGGGGCGCTGATAAGGGGGGACCACCAGCCCTCTCTTGTAGGGGGCCCGAGCACACAGGGGGACCCACACAGGGAGGGGGATTAGTGATGGACAACAAATACAGAAATCTTCCTCCAGCACCTGAATCTGATCTCTGTTCCTCTCCCTGCTATCAGCTTTTATCTGCTGAGAAAGACAGTTGTCCCTCACTAATCCCCCTCCCTGTGTGGCCCCCCTCTCCCAGCACTGGCTCTAATGTTATCTCTGCTCAGGAGTTTATTTGTAACTTTGTTTCTCTCCCTCTGTCTCTCTGATCCAGGAGCTCCAACTGCCCAGCCTGTATATTTTTTTTCATCTCATCTTCATTTTTATTTATTAACATAGTTTTTTTTTAGATTTAGCAGGAATTATGTGAGTTATGTTATATTTGTGTCTGCTAACAGTGATTTTGTTGTAATTTTAGCTAAATATATCTTTAATATTTTCTTGGGGGGGCCCTGCCAGGTAGTCTGTATGGGGCCCCGCGATTTCTAACAGCAGCCCTGCAGTCATCAGTTCTCTGCTCTCCCCCTCCAGCGCTCATTGGGGCCCTGGGCTGTGGAGGGAGCGGGAGAGACTGGATCAGGTTCTCGGCGGATTGCTGAGAGGCTGAGCCAGGTGCCAATCCAGCCTTCTGGGTGGATCCCAACCATATGATCAGCATCTTTCTAGAGCCTGGACTAGCTCTGTGATGTCAGCCGACAGTGGGGTTCAGCTTCAGAAAACGGGTGACAGGAGTGCAGAACTAACTGCACTTCTATAATTCATAGGAGGGAAAAAAAAGCTTTGCCTATACTTCTCCTTTAAGCAATGCTGTTGCCTTTCAAAGATTAACAGAGGTGGTGCCTCTGGGCCACCTGTCAAATGCCGCTTAAAAGTGATCCACCACAGAGGGGCTGCAATGATGGCTGCACGTGTAAACAAGCCCTATGAGTGCACCTTCTCCCTCACCTCTTTGACGTGTAAAAAATCTTTAGCCTCAAAGGAAACGGCCATTCCTTGAACCGGGACCTCATCGTCGTGAGCTGAACTGTAGCCAACATTTGTCCGTACAGCGAAAGCAACAGGTTTGGTCTGTAGAAAAGCACAAAGAAAAAAGATTTAAAACAATGGCATCTTTATAATGTCTGAATACAGTACAATAGTTGTAAACTTAAAGTGCAGTTGCATATTTGCAGTAAAGTTATAATGCATGTCTAGTCAATTTATTGTTTTCATTTTGGATGGCGTGGGGATGGATTAGAACTCTCTGTCAAGTTCTGATCCGATATGTGATCCAACACTTCCGGGTAGGGGGTGTCTGCGGCCCCTTGGCTGTGCTGTTGGTAGTCACAGCACACGTCGATCAGCAGGTGTCGGCCAATGATTGACCCGCTAATCGACTACCTCATTCAGGGAAAGAGAGCTCTGTGTTATAAACAACACACAGCTCCAATTAGTGACAGGCGATCTTGCTGTTTTTTTTTTTATTCCCTGCAAAGCTTAGTAAAAGCACCACACACATTATACATAGTTGGGCACATATTTAACCCTTTGATCGCCCCTTAGATGGTAACCCCTTCCCAGCCAGTGTCATTAGTACAGTCACAGTGTATATATAGTATTAGCATTCATCACTGTATAAGGCTAAGTTCATACTGGCATTGAAAGCAGACATTTGAGGGGTGTTTTTAACTATGTAAATTATACTATGGACAGCACACAGTACTGTTCACATTATCAAAACAGGAAGCGTTGGCGTCGCATCACTTTGCTTCAAAATGTAAGCCTCATGTCGAGTCAGGAGGGGTTGGAAGCCTTTCAACAACTCCCATTCAAGTAGATGGTAACGCTCCGCAAATGCACTGGCAGGAATACACAATAAAATACAGAGGTACAAATAATTCGATTTACTTGCTTATGGTACTGACTGTAAACATATATGTTAGTCTTTCTTATTTATGACACATGGGGTTTACAACCACTTTAAAGCGGAGTTCCGGCCACAAAATCGACCTAATCGATTTTGTGGCCATCCGCTTGCTTTTCTTCACCTGAAAAGGAAATGGATAGTTAGGATTTTTTTTTCTTTTTACTTACCTTGTTATTGTAGAAAGAAACTCTCACCTTTCTTCCACTTCCTCCCCGCGCCGTCACTTCCTGTTTGCAATGATTCCTGGGAGCTGAACGTCATCGCTCCCAGGAATCAATGCGACGGCACCGGCCCCGCTCCTCACTTCCGGTGCGAAGAAGCCAGAAGCTGTGGAGGAATGCGGCGCTGCACCCGAAGTGACGAGAGGGGCCGGTGCAGGCGCATTCTGGGAGAAGAAGACATGGAAGAGGACACAGAAGAGGATCTCGCTGGCTTCAGCTGCCCACAACAGAGATGGCAACGCTGGAGAAGAAATTTTAAAAGTGAGTATTTCTTCTTGCAGGTAAGTGCGAACCGGGACAGATCAGAGGCTAGCCATTGTGGAATGTACTAGCCCTGACTGTCCCGGGGGTATGTTCATTGAAATTTTTATTTGTGGCCGGAACTCCGCTTTAATTCATAGAATGCATTAAAGGGTAATTCCACTTTTGTGGGGAAGAAAATAGCAAATAAAGAAAAAAATAATATAGTGCAGGGATCGAGAAACCCCAGGCGCCAGGTCGCATTGGCGACTAGAAGTAGCGACCTGGGCTACACTGCAAGAAGTGTCTTGTTCCTGTGCGCAATCTCCCCCCCCCCCCCCCCGCGTGCGTGCACGGACCAAGATGCCGCGCTGTCCGGTAATTTGCGGCCTTCTGGAGTGAGACGCTTCTATCGGGAAACTAGCGCAATCTTGTGGTGGCTGGGGGTGTGAAAAGCAGTCACTAACGGTGCTGAGTGTTTCCCCTGCCTGTTCTCACTTCCCACTCATTTCCTTCCCAATAGGAGAAGAGTCTGAAGTTGTTGGCCGGGCCGGTGAAGGCGCATTCTGGGAGAAGAAGACGCGGAAGAGGACACAGAAGAGGATCGCGCTGGCTTCAGCTGCCCACAACAGAGATGGCAACGCTGGAGAAGAAATTTTAAAAGTGAGTATTTCTTCTTGCAGGTAAGTGCGAACCGGGACAGATCAGAGGCTAGCCATTGTGGAATGTACTAGCCCTGACTGTCCCGGGGGTATGTTTATTGAAATTTTTTTTTTGTGGCCGGAACTCCGCTTTAAACAGTAAAAATGTATAGCCTCAAATTAGGGGCTACCTACAGCGCTTGCTAATTGGTGGTGTAAACATAAATTACCAGGTGCACACAATAATTAATCACATTAAAATAAATTCATAAATAATTTCATAGATGCATAAATATAAAAGTAAATAAATGAATAAGTGAAATTCAATATATTGTGAATACAATTAATAAAGTGCTGTGTGCTTAATTGTCCCAATGAGTGCTCAAAAAAAGTTCATATATAGAGTCCATAAAAGATCACACCGTAAACAGTTCAGGATTGTTTTAGTGAAAAAGTGCAGGTGCTCTGTGCCCAACTTCCAGATGGTCTTGGGATGATACTCGGTGGGCCGTGAAGAGTACCAGAAATGCTCACTCACCAGAAGGAATGGGTCTTATATGCCTTATGGCACTAAGACCGAACAGAGCTTGTTTGGCCACCTGGGCCAGGAACGGTCCCACTTTATGGTCCAGCAGTCTCAGCCCTCACTCCTCTCCATCCATGCATCCAACCGGGTGGGGAACAGAAAAAAGGTCCAGATAGTGTGATAATGTATAAAATATTTGTTTGTTTCCAAGGTAAAAAAAGAAAAGCCAATATAAGCCGACATAGGCAAAATAAAAACAGCGTAGACCGTCACAGATGGAGAACCCGGGGTCCGACTGTCCCAAGGAGGGGCCGTCCAACCCAAAACCCTCAAGGGGGAGAGGGGGGACAGCTACTCACCATACCAGGAACCAGGTGGGCACCGCTCAAGACAGAACCCCTCTCCATCAAAATGGGGGGCTGTCAGTCAGGGGGAATTCTGTGACTCGCGCCGAGTCCTGGTCCTATGCGACCTCGTGAGGAGTTTAACTCGCAGGCCAGCCCCCATTCAGTGGGGCTATTTCACGGCCAACCTAGCTGAGGTTGGCGCGCGCTCGCTGGCCAGACTGGGGTGACAACTGGATCTTATCCAGTCTGTCACCCAGTCCGGCAGCTGATTGTAGATCTAAGAGGAAAAATCCAAGAGAAAAAAAGTTTCTCCATCTAAAAAGAAAAAAGTTTGGCAGGACCAAAGATCCCAGCAAGGAACTAGGTCCTTACTCCTGACTAGGCAGAAAAAAAAACTTACGGCCTATAGTAGAGAGCAGGAGTATACCCCGTGGGACTGCCCATGGCCGTAACCAGAGTTTTTTTCTGCCTAGTGTCCTACTCCTGTAGGGGGCAGTATAACCCAATGGTTAAAAATATCAGGACCCGTGTCCGTCAATGAATGAAAGAGAAAAAGGTATTTTCTTACATCAAACGGCATCCAATCTTAGAATTGCAAAAGAATAGCATGAAAATGAAAATACTTTGAGGTAGGAAACTGACTGGTTGCATTATGGGGTCAGAAAGTTTTTTTTACCCATAAGATACAGTTGGCCATACTTTCCTCAAGTAGTAACCTCTAACATTACCAAAATTCGCCCCTTTTTAACCGTTGAACCATTGTGCTCTCTCACCTTGACTATTGTAACTCCCTCCTTATTGGCCTCTCTTTCCACAAGCTATCCACTCTTCAGTCCATCAAAAATGCTGCCGCCAGACTCAACCACTTTACCAACAGCTCAGTGTCTGCCACCCCTCTCTGCCAATCCCTACACTGGCTTCCCATTGCTCAACCAATAAATTTTAAATAGTAATAATAACATACAAAGCCATTCACAACTCTCCCCCAAACTACATCTCCAATCTTGTCTCCAAATATCACCCAAACCGTCCTCTCCGCTCCTCCCCAAGACCCCCTGCTCTCTAGTTCCTTCGTCTCCTCCTCCCATGCTTGTCTCCAGGGGATCTCCAGAGCCTCTCTCATCCTCTGGAACTCCCTACCCCAATTTGTCTGGCTATCTCCTACTCTGTCCACTTTTAGGCGATCCTTGAAAACTCATATCTTTAGGGAAGCCTATCCTGCCTTCAGCCAAATCTTCTATTTCTCCCATTAGTTCATTCCTCACAGTTATTACCTTTTGTTCCACAAGCCCCTCCCGATTAGACTGTAAGTTAGCAGGAGCAGAGCCCTCCTAACCCTCTTTTTTTTTAATGAATCTTTATTTAGTGTACCTGAGTACAAACAAGTATGAGACAACAACAACAAAAGTACATAATAAGGGTAGCAGCGGAACAGAGCCGCACCCCAAGGGGCATAAAAGTGCAATGTGGTACATAACATGGTGTAAAAGGGGTAGCGTGTATCAACACAACATAGTGCAAAAACCATCGTTCAGTGGAAGAAATAAGAGGGCGGCCTGCTGGGATCTATGCGTCACGGTCAACTTTAGACGTCTGAAGGTCCCCAGAGGCACGCCACAGGGGGAGGGGGGCATCAGCCTCCATCAAACCGCCCCCATTACAGCGCCCCCAGCTGGCGCCCCCCCAGGCACCTCTAACCGCCCCCAACTGGCCGTAGGGGGCAACCGTCAACAGGATGGGACCAGGCAGAAGATCTGCGCCGACCTCAGGCCAGCTCTGCGAGCGGAGGGGCCGAAGGAAGGGGAGACGCAACATGACTAACTCCGGCAGGCCCTCCAAAACACTGACAAAAATCGCCCACTCGAGGTAGATGGGGCAGTATGTAGGGAAGAAAAACAAAGAAAGAGTCCAGAAACAGGGATACCAGGGAAAGGAAACATGAGGAAAGGGCAGGGGGAGGGAGAGAAAGAAAGAAGCCTAGGGAGGGAGAAAGAGGAGGGGGGAAATGAGATCGTACCTGCCAGAATCCGGAGCACTGCCAACGCCGCGCCCCCACGGGATCCTCCCGTCCATGTGAAGACCAAGGACAGCCTACAGAAAGGGACCTAAGGGCTGGGCCCGGGTAGGGCTGCTAGGGAAGGATCAGCCAACACCAGCAGGGCATGATCTAGGCTCGAGGGCAACGCGGACAGACCCCCTGAGTGGTCAGCCCACGGTTGCCACCTCAAGTCATTGAGCTCCCATGTCCCACGACATCTAGCGACCCAGTCCTCCGCATCTCGGATAGTGTCCACCATCCGCCGCCACTCCGTCATGCCCGGGACCTGCGGCCGCTTCCAATAAATTGGGATCAGTCTCCTCGCAGCATTGAGGAGGTGGGGTAGCAAGCTACGTCTATATCAGCTGAGCGGCATGCAGGGTACATGCAGGAGAAAGTGGAGGGGGCTAAGTGGCACGTCCAGATCCAGGATAGTTTTGACCTGGTCCCGGACATCGTGCCAAAAAGGGGCGATCACCGGACACTCCCACCACAAGTGCAGCAGGGTACCGGTACCGCCGCAGTTTTGCCAACATGCGGAGGAGACCGAGGGGTAGATGTGTGCCAAGTCCGCTGGCACCCGGTACCAGCGCGTCAGGAGCTTATAATTTGTTTCTTGCATCTTAGAGTCCGCCGAACTCGAGTGAGTCAGTTGAAACAGGCAAGAAAGCTGGGCCTCAGTAAGCTGCATTCCCAGGTCACGCTCCCAAAGCCGAGTGCATATGGGCGCAGAAGCGGAGGATGCAGCACCCAGTAGTTGGTACAACTCAGAAACCATGTGGGGGACGGGGTCGTCCTGGATGAACAGGCGCTCAAAGGGCGTAAGAGATGTCTGAGGACGAATCGTTGAGCCGTGGACAGCAAAGAAGTGATGTAGCTGCCGGTACTTCCAGAAATTCATAGGGGACCCGCCGTGACGCGCCTTCAGGACTTCATAGGGCAGGACTTCATAGGGCAGGAGTTTACCACTTTCCATCAGTTTTCCGCAACTGGCGTTGCCGTCGTCCACCCAGGGGTCAAAAAAAGCCATCTGTTCTCCAGGGGGGAACCCAAGGTAACCCCCTAGGGGGGCCAACGGGGACACAGGGGGTGCCAGATCCAGGAGCTTGTTCACACGGTCCCACACTGTTAGCGCATGGACCGTGAGGGGCGAGACGTTGTCTGACAGCCCCCGGTATTCCCGGGAAAGCCAGGGGGCATAGGAAAGATTCCTGCACGCCATGAACTTTTCGAGAGGGACCCAGAGCTTGGAGCGGGTGTGGAAGCGCCAGTTGAGGATGCGCTGAAGGACAATTGCGCGGTAATAGTGCCGCACATCTGGAAGGCCAAGGCCTCCCAAGTGTATAGGACGCTTCAGGGTGGCCAGGGCAATGCGGGGGCATTTACCATTCCAGACGAAACCCGTAATCAGGCCGTCTAGAAGGCGGAAGAAACTACGAGGCAAAGGGATAGGGAGCATCTGGAGGTAAAACAACACCCTGGGGAGAACATTAATCTTAATAATGTTGACCCTCCCCAACCAAGTAAAGGCCGTTTTGGTCCAGTGCAGAAGGTCCTGTTTGATGTCTGCCAAGAGGCGGGGGTAGTTAGCTGTATAAAGTGTGTCAAAACGGTCTGTAAGCTGTATGCCTAGGTACGTCAGGGAAGAGACAGTCCATTTGAAAGGGAAGGAGGCCCGCAGGGAAGCAGACCTCCTAACCCTCTTGTACCAAATTGTATTGTTGCTGTATTGTCTCCCTTTATGTTGTAAAGTGCTGTGCAAACTGTTGGCGCTATATAAACCCTGTATAATGATAATAATAGTAAAAAAAACTTGATAAACAAGTTTTCAGCCTAATAAAAGTGTCCAGGTGTTTCAGGTGCTTGCCCCCTTTCATCACAATGATGAAGACTGAAAAATAGTCTGGAAATGAAGAGTATTACAGGCTGCTACACAAGTGGTTAATTAATATAACTGGAGCTCTGTTACTAAATCAACAAAGGACAGATTTTCTAGTAAACGTTTGTCATCCACTTCTCGTATCCTGGGAGCTCCCATTTATAGAAACCACTTTTCCTTTTTTTTATGTAACATGGAACATTTCTCAAACACATTCTCACAAGGACGAACCTCTTCAGCGAATTTTATTTCTCGACTTTCATTAAACTTTTTGGTAACAAGTTATTAAAACAGAAACAATCATCTTCCAAATTTAGATCAGTGCTTCTTTGGGAAAAATAAATGATTCATTTTTCTTTATTAAGAAAATCCATCAAAAAGTCAGTCCACTCCAAACTAGTATTTCGGATCTGGGATTTGCAATTTGCTTGGGGTATGCTTTTGAGTTGCATCATTCGCTGGTTGATGGCATTTTGTGCTTAGCCGCACCAACCATGACGTCTCACTTCTCTTCCTGAGATCTCCATATCGTGAAATAAATAGAAGGGAAAATGATCTACTTCTGCTGAAGTCAACAGTAAATATAATTTCATGTAAACCATTAGTAAAACCAAAACTAAAATATCAGTTTTGGATAAATCACTTTTGCCTTGCAGCACTGGGGTCCTGGGTTCAATCTTAGGCTGGTCATACACAGTTTGAATCTCGGCTGGTTCCGCAGGAAAAAGTTAAAGTGTTACTAAACCCAGGACTCTGCATTCACTATATCTGCTCTCCCACAGTACACAGAACATGGAAATGCAATTATTTTAGTAAATATAAACAGCTAAATACCTTTTCTCATCAGCAGTATGTAGCAGTCCTACAACTTCTATGAGTGTCTGGTTAAAGCTTGTAGGAGGAGTTTTCATACTGCACTAGCAATACACACCAAACTGAGCATGTGCAGCCTGACTCCAGTAACTCTGGACTAACTAATCCGGGCATATTATGGAGACAGTGCAAGAAGAGGATCAGTGCATACAGGATCAAACAGCCTTTTTACACAATGCAGAGTTTTACCCCTTAGGTTCCACAGTGAGTATAACAAGCATGCTTTACTGCATATACCGACTGATTTTACTGTTGTGGGTTTGGTAACACTTTAATGCGTAGGCTGAATGTACCAAGCTGATCAATCGATCGATCAAATTAGGTACAACCAGTCTGCCAGATTCACTCACGATCTAAGCAAGGAAGAAATTTGCACCATCTATGGCCTGCCTTAGCCAAGACATTTCCTGCTTGGAGTTTGCATGTTCTTCCTGTGCTTGCATGGGGTTCCTCTAGGTAATTGGCCCTAGTATATGTCTCAAAATCCAACTGCAGCCTCCTAGGCAGACCCTGGTAACACTCTGTTGAATGGCAAATACAGATTTGGTACGCATTTCAGGCATAAAGCCACAAAAAAGTAAGGTTCTAGGATTTGAAGTGCACCAAAAATCGCAATAAGATTATGGTAGAAGAGGAAGGGATAAACTAGCCACCAAAGTCTAGTAACTTGTGGGTTTCATCTGCACCCCAGCTCTTGTAGCTCCTGTACAGCAGAGCTTAGAGAGAGGGAGGGAGGCGCAAAACAAGAAGTCAATCAGGTGTGTTGCAGTACAAGAAACATGCTGACAGGAGGAGAGAGCGGAGTGATAGAGAGATGAACTCATATGTCTGCTGCTTTCACTGTCCAATCACAGGGTGGGGGTGGGAATGAGACCTGTAAGTGAAAGTTAACCACATGCCGACAGCTGCACGACTATTTACGTCGGCGGTCAGCCCCTCACAGGCAGAGCGACGTAGGGATACTTCGCTAGCCTGTGAGGGTCTAGGGAGCGAGCGCGCGCCGCCGGAGGCGCGCTCCCGCGTCGTCACGGACCTCCTCGCGCGTGTGACCGGCGGACCCAATGTCCGCCAGTCACTCGCGATCGTCGAGTGGAGAGGGAGAAAGGCAGGCAGCTGATGTAAACAAGCGGCCTGTCATTCTCCCCTGTGTAAGAATGGTGATCATACAGTTCTACTATGTAGAACCGTTGATCACTGTTCCTACACCTCAAGCCACAGCCAATCACAGTTAGAATCACGCCCCTAGGGATACACATAACCCCTCCCTCTCAAAAAAAGTTGACCCCTTGTTAGTGTAATTTTACAGTAACAGTGCATATGTATAGCACTGATTACTGTAGTAATGTCACTGGTAACCCCAAAAGTGTCAAAAATGTCAGTCAAGGCTCCGATCTGTCCGCCGCAATGTTGCAGTCCCGCAAAAAAAAAATCGCAGATCGCCGCCATTACGCATTAAAAAAAAAAACAACAAAAATGACAAAAATCTTTCCCTTAGTTAGTAAACGCAATAACTTTTGCGCACACCAATCAAAATACGCTTTTTGCGATTTTTTTTTTACCAAACATGGTAAAAAAAAAAATTGGCCCAAAATGTTAAAAAATGTTGATTTTTACTTTTTTTTTTGGGGAGGGGGATTTCATATAAAAAAATGTGAAAAATATTGTTATTTTTGCAAAATTATTGCTCTTTTTTTGTTTATAGCGCAAAAAGTAAAAATCGCACAGGTGATCAAATACCACCAAAAGAAAGCTCTATTTGTGGGAAAAAAAGGACATCAAATTCGTTTAGGTACAGTGTCGCACGACCGCGCAATTGTCCGTTAAATTCACGCAGTGCCGAATCGCAAAATAGGCCCTGGTCAGGAAGGGGGTAAAATCTTCCGGGGCTTAAGTGGTTAAGGGCCAGTTACACTAGAATGCCATACGGGAAACCCATGTTCTGTGTCAGTTTCCCGCACTACATTCAAATGGCACTACCCTTGTGATCTGCAGCAGGTATCAAAGCAATGTAAATGACACCCCAAATGCAGGTCGCAATGCGTTGGGCCACATTGAATTACCAATGTGCTATGTGACCCAGTTGCAGAGCGTTTCCAAAAGTAGTGCATGTGCTATTTCAGTGTGGTGCGGTGCGATTTTAGTCCGTTCAAAAAGAATGGGCTGAAATCGCACTGCACAGAACTGCATATGAATCGCACAGGAATACGCATATCTGCAATTCACATGTCGTTTCTAGTGTAAAGGGGCCCTTAAACTGCAGCAGAGAAAGATCAAATCTGGACATACATAGGAATTCATTTATAAGAGAAAACCTGGACTGAGCAGAGGATGAAGAAAAGAAAATCTCTGTAGAATTAGAGGAAGCTTTGTCACACTTACAGGAACCCGGCACTACAATGATACAGGCAACATCCATCTGAAAAAGAAAGCTTTCGTAACATGCAGCTTAAAAACACGATCGGCCCTACCAAATTAGGAAATGCTGAACTCTGAAAAGGCAGCTAGCGGTGACGGGAGAGGAATCTGCAACTGCTGAGCCCAGAATGGCACACAGACCAACATTGTACATACACAGCTAGTACACGATCCTTACATTCCACCTGCTGGGAGCTTTACTACAAGGCAACTCCACACAGAACTTTTATTTTAGTCAAGTATTGTCGGTGATGGGGCAGAGTTTGAGTCCCTGACAGGGAGATGCTTTCCCCTTTAACATCCCCCAGGTCAGGGCTTTTCTCAGTGGGAATGTGGGGGAGTGTATGTAATAAGGAGGTGCTGGGGTGTGCTGGAGGGATGGGACTGCTGCAGGATCCTATGTTGCTGGGAGTAATCCACTTTTGAGGGAGGGGTCTACTGTTGCTGGCTGCAGGAGGTTCTATTTTAATTTTGACTGTTTGGAGATCTATTGTTGCTGGTGGGGGGATTTATTGTTGCAGGGGGTCTATTGTTGTGGGCAGTATATTGTTGCTGGGGGTGGCTACTAGTGTTGGGAGGGTGGATCTATTGTTGCTGTTGGATGCTTTGTTGTGGGTGGTCTATTTTTGCCAGGGGGTCTAATATTGTTGGGGGGATCTATTGTTGCTGTCTGTTCCTTTGCTGTGGGTAGTCTATTCTTGCCGTGATGGGTCTATTGTTGCTGGGTGGTCTTTTGCCGTTAAGGGGGGTGTATTGCTGCTGGCTGCAGGGGATCTATTTTACTGCTTTTCTTGTTAACACATTTCATACAAATTACTTCACACCACAAAATTATACTCGGTTCTATATTCTCTGAAAGGGGCAGTACTGGGAGGTGGGTAGGGGGCGGAACCAAGGGACAGTGCATGGCGTCAGGTAGGTGGCAGAGACAAGGGGTGACTTGGAAAGGGGGACTACCTGCACTTATTCTCTGAGAAAAGTATAAGCCCTGCCTCTTTCAATTTTACTTTCCGCTATAATACAAAATAATGTTATATGTGTATGTATATGTAGCACCCTCCTAGGTAGGTGCTAGTGAGAGAGTATAGTTTTTGTCTCGGTCTACTCACTAGAGGGGCTGCAGGTAAATCTATATTGTTCTTTGCTTACCAGAGAGCAAGATCTGTTAGTGAGGTCTGCTCATTGTGCTCAGTATGCGATTCATTGTGTCTAGAGAGTGTTTCACACTGGTCCTATAGGGAGGCATGCTGGACAGTGGGAGGAAACCGAGCGAATGGATGCATAGGCTTTGATACAGTCCTGGTGATTGGCAGAGGCGGGTCTTGCCTCGGTGCATTCTGGGAAACTGTATAAAAGCGAAGAGCACATGTGCTGCTGGGTCTTTGGCTGGAGAGCAGAGTCCCGGAAGGGAAGGGAGCGGCTGCCTCCTCCTCTGTAGCAGTGGCACGTGGTCGCAGGAGGTCGTCCTGAGGGCCAGAGGAATGGAGCTGAACCCAGAGGTCCAGGAGAGCGGACTGGAGGGGAGACACTGGAGACCTTGGAAAAACTGGATTTTTGATTTACCGTAAAATCCTTTTCTGTGAAGTTCATTGACAGACGCAGCTTCATGAAGCTGCGCCCGTCAATGAACAATAGAGAAAACAGAATCCTGAGTACAGGGTCTCGTGTCAAGGGGCCTGACCTAAGGGGGGCCACCCCAGGAGTAGGATAGTCAGTGAACAGGTGTCGGCAGTCAAGAGAGAGCATACCGAGGAGAGTGTCCTGAAGATTACACATAGTTCATCAAATCGTCTTAAGAAAGAGACTCAAAACGAGATCACAAGTGGCAGGTTGAATCAACAGCCTGGCTGTATCTAAAGATAGAGGTCCTCCAACATTGTGAATAGTTAATTAGGAATATCCCACTATTCCCTTCTCCCATCCCTAATTTATAATAAAACACAAAAACAACCACATAACCCAAAACTGGTTACTGGAGCGAGCCGCGGAAGAGAAGAGAGAGACTGTGCATATCAAGGTTGCTAATGGTAACTCAATGGGACCCCGAAAATGTCCTCAAGGCGGCAGTGCTACATATAATCCAAAATGTATGTTTAGTTTTGGGTATACGCACACTTTATTATTTGGTATTGTGACGGAATGTAAAATTGAAAAAGAATGCATTTGGGTGGAGCTGGGAACTCTTTTGCATATATTTTGTAGAAAGATGACAGTTTCTGGGAGATGTTAAAGGGGAAAGCATTTCCCTGCCAGGGTCTCAAATTCTGTTCCACTATCGACAACACCAAAGGGTTGATTTACTAAAGGCAAACAGACTGTGCAATTTGCAACTGCAGTTGCTTCAGAGCTCAGTAAATGAGTTAAAGCTTTACTTTGCAAAGACCACCCAATCACATGCAAGGAAAATAACACAACAGCATTTTGCTTGCACATGATTGGATGATGAAAGTCAGTAGAACTCCCCCTCATTTACTAAGCTCTGGAGCCATTGCACTTGCAGAGTGCACAGTCTATGGAGTTGATTTCTACATATGGATTGATTTACTAAAGGAAAATAGGCTGTGCACTCTGCAAATGCAGTTGCTCTAGAGCTTAGTAAATGAGGTAAGGCTTCACTTTGCAAAGAATACCCAATCACGTGCAAGGGAAGTTTAAAAAAAAAAAAAAAATTGCATTTTTGCTTATACATGATTGGATGATGGAAATCAGCAGAGTTTCTACTCATTTACTAAGCTCTGGAGCAATTGCACATGCAGAGTGCACAGTCTATTTGTCTTTAGTGAATCAATAAATATGTATAATATACGCATGTATGATTCTGCACTAGGGTTAGGGCCGGTTCACACTCTTGCGAGTGCTGCGATCGCATGTAATATCGGAGCGCACTGCTCCTTCATTACATGCGATCGGAGGTGCGGATGCGAATTCAGCCATACACTTTATATGGCTGAAATTCGCACTGCACCCGCACAAAAGACGCACAGGACCCTTTTTTCCAGCCGCATCAGGATCGGATCGCACAGTGGTTCACACTTGTGCGATCCGATCCTGTGCGAACTGTCAGATCGCACTGCAATATGCGATCAAACTGGGGGTGTCATTAACATTTAATTGACACCCCCTGCGTATCGCATATGGGAGTGTAAACTGCCAGATGTGCGTTTGCGATGCGGGAACAGGCTGCGAATTCGCAGCCTTCCCGCATCGCACAAGTGTGACCCGGGACTTAAAGGCATTAAACAAAAAAGCTGCTAGCGCTGGTTTGCAGATACAAAACCTTCATCAAAACATCAATACATATTGTGCAGCGCTATCATATAAGGGTAAAACAATGTTCAAAACTATATATATATATATATATATATATATATATATATATATATATATATATATATAAACTATATAAACAGACTATTGCAAAAGCAATCAGTGCTCAAAATAAAATCCCCAAGAATGTAGGAGGTGTTTCTAAACTCCACAAAGGGCACCCCGAAATCCAGTAGAGCTAACTCCAGAAGAAATAAGAGTGAGATTGGGTGCTTACCAGAATCAAATTACTTTCAAACTAATGAAAATCTATGCTTTAGGCATAAATCCCAAACACATCAGCAGTGAATAATGGAACAGCACCGGCTTCACTCCCATTCCGTAGGAATATGTAGGATACAACCACACACAGTGCTATATACAGTATCCTTAAAGCGTAACTCCACTTTTGTTGAGAAAAAAATACATTCCCCTCTGAGTGATCTACTTACATTACACGGATTTTAACAAACTTTGTTGCAGATTCCTATCTTTTGTTATTCTGAAGAAATCATTGTTTGTTCCTCTATTCTCCTGTGCTGAGTGGGTGTAATGGGAGTGGTTTCATAATTATCTGTCAGCTGTGGTAGCTGCAGAGCACTAATGAGGAAATATGCTGGGCCTGCATCCCTTTAGACATGTTCCTATTGGAAGTATCTCACCAAAAGGGACATTTTTGTTGCAGGGAATGCCAGAAATCTGACTTGTATGTTAGGCAGTCTTCTGGGAAAATTTGTGAGCCAATCACACAAGCAGGAAATGATGTTTCTGGGGTGTGGTCAGTATACATTCTGTGTACAGAACACCTCAAGGTAGCCATATTGTATTGCATTTCCAGAAAATTACAGTGGCTGCAGATTGAAATGGAAAGGTAATTTTTAATAACATTCAATTACAATATGATTTGTGTCTCAATTGTATAAGCTATATTGTTTTTTCTTTATTTGCTATTTTTTTCCCCCACAAAAAGTGGAGTTACCCTTTAAAATAGCACATTTATCAAGATGGGAAAATGCACTCACAATATGTATAAAATAAACCGGCATCAAAATTCCAAAAGCTGCAGCAATGGTAAGATTCACAATACGTTTCTTCCGGCCGGCGGCCACTGTGCGTGGTGACATCACGTTAGCCACCACAGTGCATTTTCTGAAGTTAGCTTTACTGGATTTCAGGGTGCCCTTTGTGGGGTTTGGAAACGCTCTAAATTTGAGCATTTGACCACTAATTGCTTTGGAATCCCCATGTATAACTATGCAATAAATCAGTGCAGTGCAATAAGTCCACTCCCTAGAAAGGGGGATATCACAGACAATCCACAGGGCGATGAGGAACTCCGATAACACCAGAGTAGAAAGGTGGAAACGAAACATCTAAGGTGACACTACCACCACCAATGACACTACCACCACCAATGACACTACCACCACCAATGACACAACCACCACCAATGTCACTACCACCACCAATGACACAACCACCACCAATGACACAACCACCACCAATGACACTACCACCACCAATGACACAACCACCACCAATGACACAACCACCACCAATGACACTACCACCACCAATGACACTACCACCACCAATGACACAACCACCACCAATGACACTACCACCACCAATGACACTAGCACCACCAATGACACTACCACTACCACCACCAATGACACTACCACCACCAATGACACTACCACCACCAATAAAACAAACCACCACCAATGACACTACCACCACCAATGACACAACCACCACCAATGACACAACCACCACCAATGACACTACCACCACCAATGACACTACCACCACCAATGACACTACCACCAACAATGACACAACCACCACCAATGACACACCACCACCAATGACACTACCACCACCAATGACACTACCACCACCAATGACACAACCACCACCAATGACACACCACCACCAATGACACTACCACCACCAAGGTAAAGATTTTCTACTTTGTAAGCGCTGATTGTTTTCTATTTAGATTTGTAATCCCTATGTATAGCCAAAATGTATTTTAGTTTTGGATAGAATAGTGAAGAGTTAAAACCCCTGTCAGTTCTTTTTTTTTTTTTTTTGCTGTCTGTGTCCTATTGGGGACATTTTTCTTTACTTCCTGTTCCAGAGACACAACGTAAAATTAAGAGGAACTTTAGAATTTTTAATTTACCCTCGCTCTGTTTTTGGGTGAGAAAAGGTCATCAGGATAAAAAAGTAAAAAAAAAAAAAAAAGTACTGCATGCATGTCTGTGCTGCACTGGAAATAGCCACCGGCATACCCCAATGTATCTGGAGTGAACAAGCACTTAAGCAGACACAGACAGCGACAAAAACCCGACAGGAGTTCTAATCCTTTACTCTATCTAAAACAGAACAAAAAGATATGGCTTTAGGTATAACTCTTTTTTTAAGGTGGCAAAAGGTTTGTAGAACCCTCCTAGAGGGGTGCTAATGAGAGAGTATAGTTTTGATCCTGTCTGCTTACCAGAAGAGCTGCAGGTAAATCTATATTATTCTCTGCCTACCAGAGAGCAGGATCTGTTAGTGAGGTCTGCTCATTGTGCTCAGGAGGCAACTCGTTCTGTCTGGGGAGTGTTTCACGCTGGTCCAATAGGGAGACATATTGGACAATAGGCGGAAACCTGACAAATGGGTGCATGGGCTTTTCATACAGCCCAAGTGATTTGGCAGTCGAAAAGTGCCTCGGTGCATGCTGGGATACTGTATAAAATCCAGGGGCACATGTACTCGAGGTCTTTCAGCTGGATAGCGGAGTCCCGGAGGGAGTTGGTGGCTGCCTCCTCTGTAGAGGTGCCATGCAGCCTCAGTGGGTCATCTTAGTAGCAGTGAGTAACTGAACCCAGAGGTCCAGAGAAGCGGACTGAAAGGGGAGACACTGGAGGATCTGTCTCTGCAGTACAGTGAGTACAGATCTGCGTCAGGGGGCCTGACCTGAGGAGGGCCACCCCTGCTTCTAGGATAGTCAGTGGACGGGTGTCGATTGAAAGGGGATGCTAGTGAGAGTGTCCTGAAGATAAGTTATCATCCACCAAGTCATCTTGTTAGGAAGTAAAAAGCAAGAGACTTAACCTTTCTTCACTTGTGGCAGTGTGGATTAAGCAGCCTAGTTATTTCCATTTAACCTAGAAGGCTTAGAGAAAGAAGTCCTCAGCTATAGTTCAAATGGAGTTCCCTTCTCCTATCCCAGTTCCAAATAAACATAAAAAAACCAACACCCCTAGACTGTTTATTTGAGTGACGACGAGCCATCAGGAGTAAGGAGGGGATTCATGAACTATACCTCAAGGTAACCGTGTGCTGGTAATCAGGGGAGCCCGTCCAGTCATCTTCCAGTGGGCCCTACGGGGACAGTGCTACACTGGAGGATCTGTCTCTGCAGTACAGTGAGTACAGATCTGCGTCAGGGGGCCTGACCTGAGGAGGGCCACCCCTGCTTCTAGGATAGTCAGTGGACGGGTGTCGATTGAAAGGGGATGCTAGTGAGAGTGTCCTGAAGATAAGTTATCATCCACCAAGTCATCTTGTTAGGAAGTAAAAAGCAAGAGACTTAACCTTTCTTCACTTGTGGCAGTGTGGATTAAGCAGCCTAGTTATTTCCATTTAACCTAGAAGGCTTAGAGAAAGAAGTCCTCAGCTATAGTTCAAATGGAGTTCCCTTCTCCTATCCCAGTTCCAAATAAACATAAAAAAACCAACACCCCTAGACTGTTTATTTGAGTGACGACGAGCCATCAGGAGTAAGGAGGGGATTCATGAACTATACCTCAAGGTAACCGTGTGCTGGTAATCAGGGGAGCCCGTCCAGTTATCTTCCAGTGGGCCCTACGGGGACAGTGCTACAGGTTTTAAACATGACTTCTAAAATCCACTAAAGCCGTCATTACTGGAAAAGCGGAGGCAGCATGTTGTAACTTACAGATGTTTGTGTTATCTGACACAACTCTACAAACAGGCCGACTGATCTGAGCTCCTAAAACTAGACCAACCAGATGAAATCCAACAGAGGCCTGCTGCATAACAATCCCCCCTCCCCCAACATTACTATATGACGCTACTATATGACATACTCATTGATTTAAAATCCGACGTACTGAGCTCTTCACAGAACTGACTGTTCCATCCTGTCTGCATCCACTGATACCTTGGATCTTTCCAAACAGACATCCTTCTAATAGGACAGGCTGAGTACATAGCACAAGGTCATAGACATAGATTCCGGGCAATGACTTCATCATGATCAAGCTTGGAAATTCAATTGTATGAATAAAAATTAAGAGCTGACATTCTGTTTAGGAAATATGAACATTGTGATATTGGCTGCTGTATGAATTGTATCCCTATGGATTTAGGCTTCTTTCAGACTTTACCGCCCTATAAAAAAGTGATCTATGGTGGATTTCAAACTCCGGTTGGCAGCCAGTTTACAGGCGTTCAGGAGGTGATATTGCCACCTACTGCATGCCTGTTTTTCGATCCACAAGGGGATTTTTTATAACGCAGAGAGGATTTAATATTGAACTACTGTGCCGCAACCTCCATAGCTATGGTTGCGGTACATTCACATTGGCTTTAATGGGCCAGTAGCCATGGTTGTGGCCCACCTACATTGATTTTCATGGGCTAGTTCACTGCCACAAAGCACTGTGGCCGCGGCAATGCGAACTCACTCCCCTGGCCACCATGAAAATGAAGAGGTGGGCAGGAAAAACACTAATCAACCACCTGTTTCGACCGCCCCCCTTCATCGCCAGTATGAATTAAGCCTTATAGAAACAAAGAACATTAGTGGTGCACAGAAATTTCAGCAACCAAAATTTTGGGCCGAAAATGGGCCTATCCCATATCAGCCGAAAACGGGTCATATATGCCGGAAATCATAGCGGCCGCTATGTACCAGATCATGTTCCTAGTTTGTGATATGACACTTCTGGGTCTGGGCGCGTGTCTGGTGTCTGTGTCTCATTGGGGAAATTTCCATTACTCCCTGTCCCAGAGACACAACAGGAAGCTAGAGGAAATCTCCCAAAGTTAGGGGAATTGCCCCCTTAGATAGTTGTCTGTGAAACTGATGCCCTTATTGGAAGAATTCCCCTACCTCCTGTTCTGGGGGCAACCTTAAAACTTTGGAATATTACTATTACTACTTTCCTTCTCAGTGATGATGGTCAGCAGTACAATTACAGGGGTAAATCTTCCCAATTTGGACACATATGGTAATAAAACTTGACAGGGTGTCTAACCCTTCCACAATTTATTCAAAATTAAAAAAAAAATTTGCATACAGCTACACTAATAAAATATTGTTTTCACCGTTTCCATTCTTTATTACATCCTAGTGCTGCTGATCCAGTTCCTGTCTACACACTTTCCAACAATGGCTGCATGCTGACCATACCTGGGTAATGTGATTTTAAATGGCCATTGGTTGTCTCCATTGAAAGTCTATGTGATAGGGTGATAATCAAAGAGAACAGCTGGGAGACAGGAACAGAGCATAGTCACCCTATAACATGAAGGACCTGAACAAGGACCTTCATAGCAGGATTACCAGGTATTATTTTAATAAATGCTGCAGATTTAAAAATATTTAAATTTACTTTGGAAATACATTAACATTAAAGTTTATATGACATTTCATATTTAGGCTTGCATTTAAAACGGGAATTGTATATGATGTAATTTCTTAAAAGAATGCTCCACACAAGTGATACTTTAACCATGGGGAAAGTTTGATTTTCTATTTTTCCTGGGAACCCCGATGGGGACATTTTCCTGCCACAGTTCCTGGCTCTTTTCCTGCTTACCTTAACGGCCTAGGCTAGATCTAAAAATTTAAGCTTTTAAGGATACTTGTCATGAGAACTATAAAGGCTGCCATTGTTGACCTTTCCTAAAAGAACTAGCTGCATTGCTCTCATGCTGACCCTCTTGCTTGTTAGAAGGCACCCTGGTGTCTGGGTTGTTAAGCCAGTTCCCGGACATGGGTGCCCAGGTCTGCACAACTTTTCAGAGGTAACAAGCCAAGGTTCCAAATTCATTCCACCAATTTCAAGTATTTCAGTCCTTGGCCTAGGGCTTGTGGTACACAAGTGTCCAGGTGGTTTGGCCAGTGCACTAGAGGAACCTACCCAGTCAAAGCCACCAATTGACCCTCCATCACTAAACCATCACCACTCCTATCCTAAACCAACTGATAGCAGGGGATTCCCCAGGTATTGGCTGAGCACTCCCTCTCCATCAGACCCAAGTCAGTCCAGCATATTGTAAGGCTTTCATGCGATTGCCCGACTAACTGCAGCAATACACCAGTTACACCCACTTTACATGCTACTGTCTTCAACACACAGAAATTGGAGGCAGAATTCAATTGCTTTTGTTTCTGTACTGAACTATAATTTACTTACAAACATCCATTAACTGAACAAAACATGAGGGATATAGTTATATTCACATGGCAGCAAACTTATTCAAAACTATAGTATTGGCAACTCCAAATTATATGGCAGGAGTGCCAAGCATGAACATTTATACATACTGTAAATCCCAGCTTTGGGTGCTGCAGTGCTTTCTTTGTGCTACTCTTTATCTTCCTCCATTACTCCCATGTCTCTGGATCCTCGGGGTCCTAACATGTGTCCCTCCCCAAAGGGGCACACTGTGCTCTACAGAAACCTACTACATTTTGTCTTTCCTGAACCCCTGTACCCAGTTCTAAGCCTTCCCTCTCTCTATGTACGCAAAGGGCAGGACCTCCTACCTCTCTCATGATAGGTTTAACCTAAACTATGCAATGGAAATCAACAGGATCAAACTTGCAGCTTGTTGCATCTTTAAAGCACAGCTCCATCTTTATTAAATACATTTTAAAAGCGCCCAGTATGTGATAAAATAAAGAATGCAGCTTTTGCTATTAGCAGTCCTCACACCCCAGGTAAACTTTATCAGCTTACCAGAAAAATGGACCTCCAAATAGAAAGAGGTCAATAGCATTTAAAGAGGAGCTCCACTCAAATTGGTGTTTTAATACACAAACACTCACCTAATCCAGGATCCAGTGATGCGCTCAACCGAGCCATTCCTTCCATCGCTGTTCCTTTCCCCGCACTGTCATCTTAACTGTGGGCACTAGGCTGTGACAGTTTATGACTTCACAGCCCGAGTGCCCACTGTGCATATGTGAGCCATCCTGCGCTTTGTGAATGGTCCTGCAGTCTTCTGGGACCTGTTACGTGTCCCAGAAGATTGCGGCGAGGGATGGGGAAAGGAGAACTTCTGCTTGGATCGCCTAGGCGGTGAGAGCTCTCCAACTTCTTAACACCTGGCTGGAATTTATTTGAGAGTGGTTAGTGGACTCATACTAGATCAAAGCCCCAGCATAAATACAAATGCCACCAAGAAAGGAAGAGATGGGAAAACCATAGTGCATTGCCACAATAAAATCCAGTGTTTATTAAATGTAGCAATACTCACAATGGGAAGATGACATCCAGCATACAACAGAGTGAAAGCTAACTTGGCATGTTGCCCGACTGAGCGTACATGCTCTGACCCTACGCATTTCATGCTTGTAGACATCCTTAGGGGGATGGGAAACTGAATAACCATTCCCAGGTTGAATGATGCCCAGCCTTAGTTAAAATACTTCCTGTAGGCCCAGGGTATCATGCCCCCTAGGAGATGTATCATCACACCAGCCTTGACTCACAGCACTGCTGCACAAAACAGTGTTCACATGTCATTACGTGAGTAGGAGTATAGAGCACTTCCACCAATGCCACAGGAGAATAGGAAGCCTGAGATGTCACATGACCATCCAGAAGAGTGTTGGATTTATAGCTCAATTGCACAGGCGAAAAACCCTGCATATAGAGGTGTTTAAAACAAAGTTTTGTACTCATCTGTACGCAGCCCCATAGAAGGCTATGTGCTCATTCAGATAGTTGTGCTGGGCAGCATAATGAAGAACAGGACCCTGCTGCATTCATACCTAGAAGTACCGGGCATTTGCTAGGGTTTTGGCAGATGAACAGATCAGCAACAGAGCATAGGTGGACTAGCAGATGATTGAATTGGCAAAATGACTGATCATATTTAACCTTGTCAGATCGCCTAATGTAGGCATGCTCAACCCGTGGCCCACAGGCCAAGCTATCTGATGTGGCCTGTGACCTCAAATCTTTGGCAACCTGCACAGCCTCCTTCCAGTGCATGCCGCTCTACCGAATGATTGCAAGTCCTCCATGATCCCGGCGGCTACCATACACAAGCCGCTATTGCAGCCAGGTCCCTGATCTTCTCTTTCTTTACTAACACACAGGCACGGGGAGTGGAGACTTTAGCTGAGTGTATAAGATCAAGTGGCATCCACACAGGGGTTCTGAAGGTGGATTCTCACAGTTGTGTGATGAGCTTGGTGTCATTTTATCTTTGCTCAATAAAGACGTTTATTGCACAACTAGGGCATGCGCTTCCCTTCTGTTTTTTGTTCAGATTGTCCACAGTCCTTGTTTTGGCAACTCAAGGGATGGCTGTACAAACCCCGAGATAGTTAAGGCTGCAACATTGGTTCAGAACTTTTTGGCAGGTCTCATAAGCGCGAGAGTGGGAATAATGAATGATCTGGTTAAAAAAATGTGATTTTTGTGATTAACCTCCCTGGCGGTATGATTATGTCAGGAATTACATACCAAAAGTGGTACAATTGTTTTCATGGAAATTTGGCGTTATGTATTATAGGCCTACAATTCTTAGTAATTACTGACCTAAACCTGACCATAACAAGAGTCTAGTAGACATCCCAGATGTGATAAATTTGAAACACAAAAGTGTGAATTATAATCGAATCAATAATATTATTTTATTATATTAATATATAATATATAGAATAAAATTATATTATTGATTAGATTATAATTCATGCATTATATATTATATATAGATATATGTGTGTGTGTGTGTGTATATATATATATATATATATATACACACATATATATATATATATATATATATATATAATATATAACGCATGAATTATAATTGAATCAATAATATAATTTTATATATATATATATGTGTGTGTGTGCATATATATATATATATATATACACATATATATATGCATATATATATATATATATATATACCGGTATATATATATATATATATATGCGCATATATATATATATATATATGCATATATATATATATATATATATATATATATATGCATATGTATATATATATATATATATATATATATATATATATATATATAAAATATAAAATGTGTTTTCTGTTTTGTGCAACGTTTTTTTTTTTTTTTTTAATTTCCCTCCCTAGTTCCCAGGGAACGGAACTAGGAAGTGATCAGACCGACGGAGGAGCGGCGGGACTCTCGGCTGGCGATCTCAGCAATGAGAGATCATCGCTGGATCGCCAGGACAAGGTAAGAGAACACCGCTGCGCTCTCTGCACATCCACCCCGAGCGTGACTCTGGGTTACCGCTCCTGCAATGAAAAATCCACCCCGAGTCACGCTCGAGATTACCGCCAAGGTGGTTAAACAGTGGGCAAACATCCACTAGGGGTTGGTCCCACAGAAAATTAACAAAAAAAAAAAATTCCTAAATTCTGAACCATTTAATTTTATTGTAGCCCGCAACTGGTTACCAAATAACTTAAGTGGCCCACGCTCATCAAAGGGTTGAGCACCGCTGGCGTAATGTATATATGTGGCAACAGGATAAGTGGGTTTTACCGTTCAGCTGCCGCACCTACGCATCCACGGTGGTCTAAGGCTGTATGCTGAGACTGCACTCCCAGTACACTGATAAAGCTGTCTCTGACAGCTCTCGGTCATGAATTCTGATTGGGAGCCAGTGGAAAAGTCTGATCAAATGACCACTGTGAAAGTCCATCACAGAGGTCATGTGACTGGGAAACCGCTCCTCCTCCCTGTATTAGGTAAGTATGAAGGTTTTTTTTTTTTTATCTTAATGCATTGTATGCATTAGGATAAAAAACCTTCTGTGTGCAGCAGCTCCCCTTAGCCCCCCTACCACTTACCTGAGCCTATCTCAATTCAGTGATGTTGCTGGAGTGTCTCGGCTGCCCGGGACTCTCCCTCTTCATTGGCTGCAATTGCAGCGTAGCGCCATTGGCTCCCGCTGCTGTCAAAGTCAGTGAGCCAATGAGGAAAGCTCCATGTCTGAATGGACACACGGAGCAGCCGCTTGGCTCGGGTTCCCCCATGGCAAGCTGCTTTGCAGTGGGGGCACTCGGCAGGGGGGAGGGACCAGAAGCACAGGTGAGGAACTCCAGAAGATAAGGATCTGGGCTGCTCTGTGCAAAACCACTACACAGAGCACAACATGATTGTTATTTTTATAGAAAAAAAAAACTAAGACCTTAATATCACTTTAAAGCCCATTTACAGGAGAAACACTAATTAATGTCTGTGTCCACAGTTTTGCAAAATGAAAAAAAGAGCATTGCTTGATATAGGCAACACACAAGTTTACCTAATACACCGGGCCCGCTGTCTTCTCTTGAGATATATTTAGCCTTTTTTAATTATAACCCATGAAGTTTGTTAGAGTGCCAAGTTTCTACTGCTGGTAATACGCTGTTATTTTTTTTTTTTCAGGTGTATAGTACACTGCAGTCTGAAAATAGCATCGACGTCACTGGCCGTGGAAAGATTATTCAGCTCACAGGAAACCTTTGGACTCAGACTTGTAAGAGAGCTCAGCTTGCTAGCTTCATCTGCCGCTTATTAAACCAACAGTTCAAAAACTTACCTACCATACAATGAGCTTTAAAAAAAGAGCAAAGCAAAAATAGACACAGGCAAACTTCTCCGGGGCATTGATGATGCACATCCAGCCACAACGTGCTTATTATTTTGACGCTGATAAACGGACACATCAGAAATTGTTTCCAGGCAGACTGCAGTAGCCCCGAAATAAAACGCAATTGTTATTACTCTGCAGAGGCACAATGCCAGGTCATATATTGTCAGACTCCTCAAGGGGACTTCAGCAAATTGTGTATCGAGACTATGCAAGGAAAAGGGTACAAGGACACAATCTAAGAAATAACATCCTATTAGATTTTCTTATGTAATTTTAATGATAGCCGGGAAACATTTCTATTTTGTTTAAGTATTAGGCTAGCCAAAACATTTTTGTTTAGTTTTGGATTGAGTGGGGATGGTATACAGTTCTATAAGGTTGCTAAAGGCATACTTGTAAAAAAGAAGTAGTACCCATATTGAAAAAAGAAAAATTGATATTTTCATTATTCTTGCATTGGAGCCTGGAAGTATTGCAACGGCAATCAGTGCATCACAGGTGCAATACACAGGCTCCTGCAGACTATACTTCCAGCCCAGGTCGTAGGGGGATATGGGCCTTCAGTTATTGGGCAGAAGGAAGTCATCAGTAAATTGTGAGTGTAGCGACAACACAGTAATTGTGCTCTACTGATATCGATAAATCCCTATGCTGCAGTGGCAGATGGGATTTGTTGTCTTGTTTATACAGATCCCTGGTTGTGCATATCGAGCATTGCAAGGTCACACTGAATAAAAAAAAATACAGGATGCAGTGGGGAGAAGAGCCTCCCCAATAATATTTTATGTATTAAAAAGGGGTGTGTGTCTCCTTTTGCCTACTGTGACAGTGCAAGGACCTGGAGCGGCTTCTCTTTTGTTCCTATTGTCAGTGCAAGGACCTGCCACTATGGAAATGGATGAAAGAATGTCACAGGGTTCACAGAATCTCCATTGTGGTTACTGTGAGCAGAAAAGACTGTTTTCTCTGGGTTTTGTAATCCCTGATCTGGGCCTAGGGTTTGAAGGGTTCAGAATGTCTTGGGTGGGACAGAGCCTTCAATCCTGTGTCTGGGTCTTGCTGAAGACCTGCAGGCTATGTGAGTGCACGTGTATGCAGATTAGTTTTAAGCAAGGCCAGAAAATAGCTCAGGGCTCCCATTTGGGAGACAGAGCCTTTGGAGATAGGTGTGTGCTCCAGCCAGCAGAGGTGAACCTTTTGGGAGACAGTACCTCATGTGGGAGAGATTCCATACCCGCAGGACTGGGAAAGTTCAGAAAGCTGAGCGAGTCAGCAGGACTGAGAGAGCAGAATTAACTAGCGAGTCCAGGGGACTGAAGGGGGTCTGTAAGAGACCTTCCACACACGGGCAATCTGATCAGGTTCACCTGTCAGTTTTTCAGGTAGACGTGATCGAAAGGTCCATACATTCATATGGAAGGGTGAGTGTAAATGGATTTGTGTCTGTTTACAGTCGCCTACCTCTGGGTCTGATCAGGCCTGTTTAAAAATGGAGGAGTCCTTTTCTGTCTGGGTGGACCAGATCGGAGTCAGCAGGGTGTAAACAGAGAGCTGAGTCATTTTTCTTCTGGCTGCCCATAGAGCAGAGCAGGCTCTGTCTGTGTCCGCTCTTCAATAAACAGAGCAGACACGGACCGGTCATCCGCTCTGCTTCGATCAGCAGGGGATCAGCGGAAAGAGCTGATCAGAACAGAAGGCACCTGTGTAAAAGGGCCCTTAGGCATGATTCACAATGCCATGAGTTTGAAACGGACATTCCAGCATGACTTGCATACAATTTCTTTAACAAAAGTCAATTCAAGTCATGCATAAGTCCCACCAAAAGTAGTGCAGGAACAGTTCTATTGCACTTGATGAGGAGCGACTTGTCATGCGACTTGTGCTTTCAAAGTCAGGGCTCATGTCGCACCAGTGTGAACCGGGCCCTAGTCTCAGAGGAGTGAGAGAACCTGAAGTGCTGGGAGAATAATATCTAGAGACCAGGATTGGACCCATGCATCAAGGTGCTGTGACTACGGCTAAGTGAGCCTGTGGTCTGGGAGACCAGAGACGAGAGCAGTGGTGCTAATGAAGACAGCCAGATGGCTTAGTATTTTCCCATTGACTGTTTTGCTTTGAAAAGCTGAAAACCCTGTGTGGGAAACTTTATGTGAACTTTTCATTTCAATAAAAGTAGGCTGGCAAGCCTTTAAAAATCCACAAGTTCAGACTAAAAACCATAACAACACTGAGCTTAATCACCCCAGATCACACTTCATACGTTTTGCTAAAAGACGGTCCTCTTAGGTATGCAGGTAAAAAATACATACAAAGCAAATAAATAAAGGGAGGATAATAAAAAAAAACAGACTGCACATGACATTGTATGTATCTAAAAGGTATCAAAATGCTCTACAATTAAAAGCATTTTTCTAGGAAAATGCATACATTTTGGGGGGCATGCAGTGTGAAGGAGACCTGACACTTTGGATGTTTGTGCCCAAAAATAAAATCACTTTACTGTGATCAGACATTTTCATATGCTTCCAGCACCCAATTCTACTATTTATCAAGAGGAATACACTTACTAAGAATAGAAAGTGTCATGCAAGGAAAGACTAATATAATATGCTGCTGTCAGAGTACTATTGCCTTAGAAGGCTCAGAATGAAAACCCAAACCATGCGGGAAAAAAGAGCTGAATATACCTTACAAAATACATAAGACAATTCTATATTAATTAAGGAGCCAATACAAAGATCAGATTCAAGCACAAGTTGTCCTGTCTAATTTTCATCTTAATAGAAATAGGTAGCTTGTTAAACCCCTATGATTAAATGATCAAACTGTATCAATTTCTAAAAAGTCTCTGAAAAGAGCCTATGAATGCAGAGAGCGCTGCAGTCCACTCTTGGTTTGCTAGACCAGGTTCGTATGGATCCTCAAGAGGAGACCCTGAAAGACTTAGAGCCCTTGTCAGTCGACCCAGAGGGACAAAAAAACGTCTTATGAGCCGAGAAGGAAGGCCCACGTCTACGACGAGGTTCCTTGCCCTTAGTAGCCTGCGGAAGAAAGGTGCTCTTCCCCCCTGTGAGACCTTTTATGATGTCATCAAGGGTAGCTCCAAACAGGCAATCTCCTTGAAAGAGAAGATGAGTCAAGGCCTTTTAAGAAGTCTAGCCTGGAGACCAGCACAGCATTTGAGCCAAAAGACACGCCGAAGGACCACTGCCGAAACAGAAAGCCGCACCACTAGATGAGCCGCATCCCAAGAGGCATCACAAATACACTGCAGCCCCTGGACCAGCTGGTCCGCCAGCTCAGCAAAGGCAGGGAGGAGCTGTTCTCCCTCCAGGTCACAGCGTAAAAGCTTAGCCCATTCAGGTCAAAGTTTGCAACACCAGGGCAATGGTGAATACCAGCCTCAGTGGCGAACCAGCCAGAGTGTACATATTGCGGGCCACAGCCTCCGCCTTCCTGTCAGGCGGATCCCTAAAGGCAGGGGACTCTTCAACCGGAATCATTGTTGCCTTGTTCAATCTGCAAACCGGAGGGTCCACCATCTGTGGAACAGTTCACTTCTTAAGAAGGGACTCCACATAGGGGTAACGTCTAGTAAAGCGCTTAGGGACCCCCAGGGGACGCTTTGGTCGTCCCCACTCTTTAGTGACAATTCTGTCAAAATAGGCGGGGGGAAAGGAAATACCATTCCTGCTCTGGATGGCTTGTGAGTGCCAAGGGAACCTGCGCCTTTTAGTGTGCGGTTGCAGATGTGGAGGAATCATCCTCACTATCAGAGCATTTCCAGGCGCGTGGATGCAGACTCCGCAGGGTGACCCACGTCCGCAGTGGCCGAATCAGATTCAGGATCTGATGTGACAGATGAGGCGGGGGGGGGGCGCTTTTTGCTAGCCTGTCACCCGAAAGCCACCTCCACCCGGGACACCAAATACTCCAAAAGCCACCAGTGCATTGATGGATGGTTGGGACCTGGAAGGAGCCCCCATCAGGTACAACCCCCCCCCCCGCACAGCCGATCGTCCCATCGCCTGCGCTCCCCCCGGCCCCTATCGTCAGTATAGCACCCTGCCCCCAGGAAGTGGACCAGACCACCCAAACAGCCCCAGCATAAAGGGAAGGGGGGGGGTAGGATGGGGGACAGATGAAAGAGGAGTTTAAAAAATTACAAAGTGAAAAAAATGAAACTGATAAAGTACAGCCCGAAGCAAAAAAAATTAAAAATAGGGCGCAGGGCTGGCATGACTAGGTAGTCAGGGTAAACAGGGAGAGTCAGGGTTCATTTAAGTTTGCTGGGCCCCTACCAAATTAGGGGGCTTTTCTTTTAGCAGGTAGGAGGGGCTACAAGGAGGTAGTAGACACGGCAGCACATCTTCCCAGCATTCAGCGAGACACGTAGGTGAGGAACGTTCCCGCCCACCCCTATCCTGGAATTTTTGCATCTATCTGTTGTCTTCATGGTTTGGCAGTTGGGGTCTTTGGAGGCATTTAAAATAACCTGCTGTGTTTATCAGTTTAGGGACCCATCTAAGGTAAGGATTCACCTGTGGAATGCCAGTTAATTGGGGGTTAACTGGTAGGTTAGAATTGTGAGGTATCTGCTGAATGTTGAGGTCGTCCCCGAGCTGGTGTGGTGCGGCTGGGGACTGTATAAATAGTTACGCAGATACAAAGTGGATAAGTGATACTTGGATTAGCAACCTCATGTTTCTTGTTGTTGTATTATTATTTTGTTTCCTGTTTTAAGGAATGTTTATTCTATATTTTGTTTGGTTTAAATAAACGGCAATTACGGCCAAAAAATTTATTAAAACAAATGTGTTTGGCATTTTTTTATAGATAGTTGGGGCAAAAAGGGGTTGGGTTGGTTGTGGGTCACAGGAGGTTGGGATTACATCTGAAGTGCCTTAGTGCCGGGTTCACACATGTGCGGCTGCGGCGATCGCATGTAATGTCGGAGCGCACTGCTCCTTCATTACATGCGATCGGCTGTGCGGTGCGAGTTTAGCCATACACTTTGTATGGCTAAATTCGCACCGCACCCGCAGCAAAGACACACAGGACCCTTTTTTGCAGCCGCATCAGGATCGGATCGCACAGCGGTTCACACTTGTGCGATCCATCCTGTGCGAACTGTCAGATCGCACTGCGATATGCGATCAAACTGGGGGTGTCGTTAAGATTTCATTGACACCCCCAGCGTATCGCATATGGCAGTGTGAACTGCCAGGGGTGCGTTTGCGATGCGGGAACAGGCTGTGAATTCGCAGCCTTCCCGCATCGCATAAGTGTGAACCGAGCCTTAGTCATGAAAAGACAAATGTCGTAATGAAAACAAACACCAAAACTGTAAAAAAAAATGAACAGCAGTAAAAGTCCAAAAATGGTGAAAAAGTAAATGTCCAACCACAGTGTATTAAAAATTGGGTTGAAAATTTGAAAATTACACCACCAAAAATCGTGTCCGACACCACTCAGATAACCTGCTTACCAGAGAAAGGGGACCACAAGGGTCAACAACCCTGGAAGTACAGTGGGTACGGAAAGTATTCAGACCCCCTTAAATTTTTCACTCTTTGTTATATTGCAGCCATTTGCTAAAATCATTTAAGTTCATTCTTCTTCCTCATGAATGTACACATAGCACCCCATACTGACAGAAAAACACAGAATTGTTGACATTGTTGCAGATTTATTAAAAAAGAAAAACTGAAATATCACATGGTCCTAAGTATTCAGACCCTTTGCTGTGACACTCATATATTTAACTCAGGTGCTTTCCATTTCTTCTGATCATCCTTGAGATGGTTCTACACCTTCATTTGAGTCCAGCTGTGTTTGATTATACTGATTGGACTTGATTAGGAAAGCCACACACCTGTCTATATAAAGCCCCGTACACACGTACCGATCGTCGGCATACAAATGTTCCTCTTTTCTCCCCGGGATGTCGGTGTCTGTTGAAAAGTGCAAAGACAGCACAAGGACAGCACAAGAATTTTGTCTGCAGACTTCAGCTGACTGCAGAAGTGATGTCATGTAATGGTTAAATTTCCCTGTGTTTTTAATTTTCTGAGCATGCCCAGTCTTGCAAATCTGCGGTCTGTCGGCCGAATTCCGTACTGACAGGCGAACAATCGTCCGTTCTGGTGTCCGCAGACAAAAATTTTCATGTTTGCAAGAAAGACTTTTGTCCGCGGATTGTGCGCAGACATCTGTCGGAGGCACCATACTAACACGCGTACAATCGGCAGATCTTTCGTCCGCCGACGTTTGTATGCCGACGATCGGTACGTGTGTACGGGCCTTAAGACCTTCCAGATCACAATGCATGTCAGAGCAAATGAGAATCATGAGGTCAAAGGAACTGCCTGAAGAGCTCAGAGACAGAATTGTGGCAAGGCACAGATCTGGCCAAGGTTACAAAAAGATTTCTGCTGCACTTAAGGTTCCTAAGAGCACAGTGGCCTCCATAATCCTCAAATGGAAGACGTTTGGGACGACCAGAACCCTTCCTAGAGCTGGCCGTCCGGCCAAACTGAGCTATCGGGGGAGAAGAGCCTTGGTGAGAGAGGTAAAGAAGAACCCAAAGATCACTGTGGCTGAGCTCCAGAGATGCAGTCAGGAGATGGGAGAAAGTTGTAGAAAGTCAACCATCACTGCAGCCCTCCACCAGTCGGGGCTTTATGGCAGAGTGGCCCGAAGGAAGCCTCTCCTCAGTGTAAGACACATGAAAGCCCGCATGGAGTTTGCTAAAAAAACACCTGAAGGACTCCAAGATGGTGAGAAATAAGATTCTCTGGTCTGATGAGACCAAAATAGAACTTTTTGGCCTTAATTCTAAGCGGTATGTGTGGAGAAAACCAGGCACTGCTCATCACCTGTCCAATACAGTCCCAACAGTGAAGCATGGTGGTGGCAGCATCATGCTGTGGGGGTGTTTTTCAGCTGCAGGGACAGGACGACTGGTTGCAATCGAGGGAAAGATGAATGCGGCCAAGTACAGGGATATCCTGGACAAAAACCTTCTCCAGAGTGCTCTGGACCTCAGACTGGGCCGAAGGTTTACCTTCCAACAAGACAATGACCCTAAGCACACAGCTAAAATAACGAAGGAGTGGCTTCACAACAAATCCGTGACTGTTCTTGAATGGCCCAGCCAGAGCCCTGACTTAAACCCAATTGAGCATCTCTGGAGAGACCTAAAAATGGCTGTCCACCAACGTTTACCATCCAACCTGACAGAACTGGAGAGGATCTGCAAGGAGGAATGGCAGAGGATCCCCAAATCCAGGTGTGAAAAACTTGTTGCATCTTTCCCAAAAAGACTCCTGGCTGTATTAGATCAAAAGGGGGCTTCTACTAAATACTGAGCAAAGGGTCTGAATACTTAGGACCATGTGATATTTCAGTTTTTCTTTTTAAATAAATCTGCAACAATGTCAACAATTCTGTGTTTTTCTGTCAGTATGGGGTGCTATGTGTACATTCATGAGGAAGAAGAATGAACTTAAATGATTTTAGCAAATGGCTGCAATATAACAAAGAGTGAAAAATGTAAGGGGGTCTGAATACTTTCCGTACCCACTGTATACTTTGATATGCTGTTCTCTATCAAGGTAGACTCCAGCAAGACGATTGGACACACAGCTCAGCCAATCAGGATATTTCTAGGAATTGAATCTTCTATTTCCAGCAGGAAGCAGAGTGGGAAGAGTCTCCTGCAATCCCAGGCTGATGACCGCACCTCTCCTGTCTGATGTCTAAAGTAATTAGGCCCTTAACCTCCCTGGCGTTCTGATTATGTCAGGATTTTTGAATGTCAAAGCGGTACATTGTTTTTAATGAAAGTCTATTGTTTTTTATTGTATGCCTGAAATTCTTAGGCAAAAAACCCCAGTAAAAGTGAATAAATGTAATACATTTATAAATGAATTAATTAAAATAAAAGGTTTGATACAGTAATGTAATCTTAACAGATTACAATGTATCATGTTATGTTTTGTGTACCTTTTTAAATTTCCCGCGCGGTGTTTGCAGGGAAGGGAACCCAGAACACGATTGCCAGCATTGGCCTGAGGACACAGCGGGAGAACATTAGGGGATCGTAGGGACAAGGTAAGTTTCCCTACAGGGTAACCCCGAGTGTGGCTTTGGGTTACTGCTTTTGGTCCTGAAAATTAACCCCCGTGCCACACTCGGGATTATGTCAACCTAAAGTGATTGTAAAGTCTCTATTTTTTCTGATAAAATAATAAACATGTTATACTTACTTGCTCTGTGTAATAGTTTTGCAGAGTGGCCAGGATTCTCCTCTTCTCGGGGTCCTGGCTGGAGCTCCTGGCCCCTTCCACCAGTCGAGTGCCCCTACAGCAAGCAGCTTGCTATGGGGGCACCCGAGCCGAGCTGCAGCTCTGTGTATCCATTCACACACAGAGTTGCCGTTCGGCCCCGCCCCCTCTCTCCTGATTGGCTAACCGAGTTTGACAGCAGCAGGAGCCAATGGCGCCACTGCTCTGTCTCAGCCAATCAGGAGAGAAAGTCCCAGACAGCTGAAGCCCTTGTGGACATTGCCGGATAGAGAGGGGCTCAGGTAAGTATGAGGGGGGCTGCTGCACACAGAAGGCTTTTTTTCTTAATGTATGGAATGCATTAGGATAAAAAAAACATTCTGACTTTACAACCCTTTAAAGTGGTTATAACCCTAAAAAACAAAAAAATTACCCAAAGACGTCATTGGCGCATGATCTCTGAAGAAATAGCCTCCCGTGCCGTTTCTTCAGAGCCCTGTGCCGTGACCGGCGGCTCCCGCGCATGACGTCACGCGATTCCTGGCCACTAGACCAGGAAGGAAGACGGGAGAAGATGGATGTGGCCTCCAGCAGGGACGACGAGGGTTTCGTTTGGAGGTAAGTGTCACATAATGTACTAGTATGCGATGCATACTAGCACATTATCCATTTACTCTGCAGGGAAGAAAAAAACGAAGAAAAAAAAAAAAAAAGGAAAAGTTTACTTCCTCTTTAACATCTTTGAGCTGTTTATACATTGACCCCACTCGCTTATCAAAAGTAGACTGTATCTGCATTTTCCTTTGAGGTTTGTATGTCATTGCTGTCCATATGTCCAGACCATGTGCTATTCTTGCCAATCTCTCTTGGAATATAGGTCACTTGATTCTAATGTGTAATCATCCCTATAATTCACCTAAGCCGTTCATTGATCTCTGCGTTTGGCAGGAGGACAGTAACCGCACACCTTTAGACGCCTTGATAAAAACCAGCAAACGGGGACAGGTCAACAGTCTATTGTTCCTGGGGAATCTCTAAGTCTGTCCGCAGGCCGGCAGATATCTTCATAAGAACAAGAGACATTTGGCCACCTTCCTTAATTTTACTAATCTCATCATTCACCTGATAAAATGTAAAGTTCTATTGCTTCACTGCTTCTTTTCATTTTAAAAAGAAGAATAAGGCTCTAGGACACGGAGAAATTTTCTGATAAATGGTCTGCGAAAAAGACTGAATCCAACACCAAACGTATTTGCTTTAGATGGAACAAAGCAACACAAAGGGGTTAATTTAATAAAGGCAAATAGACTGTGCACTTTGCAATGTGCAGTTGCACTCTGCAAGTGCAGTTGCTCCAGAGCTTAGTAAATGAGGTAAAGCTTCACTTTGCAAAGAATACCTAATCCCGTGCAAGGAAAAAAAAAAAAAAACAACAGCATTTTTTGCCTGCACGTGATTGGATGATGGTAGTCAGAAGAGCTTCTGCTCATTTACTAAGCTCTGGAGCAACTGCACTTGCAAAGTGCACTGTCTTTTTGCCTTTAGTAAATCAACCCCAAAGTTTCAATCAGGACAAGTAATCATCGATACCACTACTTCTACTACTAATTATTATTATTATTAATATTAATACCAACTAAATAATTTATATTTATTAACCACTTAAGCCCCGGAAGATTTTATCCCCATTCCGACCAGGTTTTTTTTTTGCAATTCGGCACTGCGTGACTTTAACGGACATTTGCACGGTCGTGCGACGCTGTACCTAAACGAATTTGACGAAGAAAAATAAATGTAAAAATCAAAATTTTTTAACATTTTTGGCCAATTTGTTTTATGCTACATATGTTTGGTAAAAAAAAAATCGCAAAAAGCGTATTTTGATTGGTTTGCACAAAAGTTATTGCGTTTACTAACTAAGGGAAAGATTTTTGTCATTTTTGGTGTTTTTTTTTTTAACGCGTAATGGTGGCGATCTGCGATTTTTTTTGCGGTACTGCGACATTGCGGCGGACAGATCGGACCCTTGACTGACATTTTTGACACTTTTGGGGTTACCAGTGACATTACTACAGTAATCAGTGCTTTACATATGCACTGTTACTGCAAAATGACACTGGCAGGGAAGGGGTTAACTTTATTGGGGAAGGAGGGGTTAAGTGTGTCCCTAGGGGCGTGCTTCTAACTGTGATTGGACATGGCTACTGGTGTAGGAACAGTGATCAACGGTCTTACATAGTAGAACCGTATGATCACTATTCCTACACAGGGGAGAATGACAGGCGGCTTGTTTACATTAGCCGCCTGCCTTTCTCCCTCTCCACCGTCGATCGCCGAGTGACCGGCGGACGATCGGGTCCGCCGGTCACACGCACGGACTTCCTAGGGAACGAGCCGGGGGGCTGGCGCACGCCTCCGCGGGCGCTGCTCGCCCGCTATTGGCTCACAAGCAAGTGCAAGGCAAGTGACGTACCCATACGTCACTTTGCCTGGCGGGGGCTGACCGCCGCAGTATATGTACTTGCGGCGGTCAGCAACCGGTTAATTAACACGGACAATTCGTATTTTCATAGTACTAGTATGCAAAGTTGGAATGTAACTATCCCCAGATATATTTTTCCATGTAAAGAGCATTTGCACCCAGTAATATGCAAATGTAGCACTTCCGGGTATTTATTACCTCTCACAGCTATCATAGAACCCACCTGGTAATGCCTTCATCTACTTTTCTCTCCAGCAGGACAGAGCCATTTTTGTTCAGGCCTCACCTAGTGCCAGCTTGGACTGGCCAAGAGATGATACAATCATGTAAATCCTGGTACCTGTGCAGTCTTTGGCTATGTTTAGCCACAGCCAGATCAGACCTGCTGTACCTCTAAAGCTGGCCATACACGTAGCGAATTTCAGCCTGTTCCTGATGAACTGGACGAAATGCCCCTGCCAGGCCTAAAATTAGCAGCCAAGCAGCAGCTGCAGCCAATCAGACACCGCCACTGTAAGGGTATACTGACAGCCATGGCTGCTGGCTGTCAGAATACAATAGCTTGCAGGAGAGATTCCAGGCAGATTTAAAAACGCCATTTGGTCCACATATGTACCCATGTAGAACCATTAAAATGTATATATAGCCCAAACCTTTCCTTTAGGCCCCTTTCCCACATGAGGACCGTTAATTTCATTAGTTAAAGCGGTGTTTCAGCTGTGAAAAAAAAAAAAATTAAAAGTCAACAGCTACAAACACTGCAGCTGCTGATTTTTTTTTTAAAAAATAGACACTTACCTGTCCAGAGAGCCTGCAATGTCAGCACCGCAGGCGATTTCTGGATCGGCTGCCGGGTGCTGCCACCGGCATTCACTCTAAGGGAAACCGGCAATGAAGCCTTTCGGCTTCACAGCCAGTTACGTACTGCGCATGCGCATTCTCATTGGCTTGGCGGCGGGGGAAGGAGAAGGAAGACGGAACATCCGAGAGATGGCGCCGCGGCGCTGTCACCCTGTCAAAAACAGGTACCCATTTCTTCATCCCCCCTGAAAGGTGCCAAATGTGGAAGAGGAGGGGGGTTGGACGCAGATGAGCGGATGTTCCACTTTTGGGTGGAACTCTGCTTTCAGTCACGTCAAAATGGATGAAGTATTCATCAGTGATCATCAGTTTTTTATCACTCTACTAAAGCAAAAACGGATGAAAACTGACCATTTGTCAGTTTACATCCATTTTTCGTCCGGTTTGTTTTTTTTTTTAACAGAAGAAAAATAGAGCTTTGATCAGTTTAAAAGAACAGATGAGGACGGATGTGTATGTAAACTGATGTAAATAGATGATCATCCATTTATATCTGATTTTCCATAGAGATTCACTGATGTCCGTTTTTCTTCCGTCAACATCCTTCAAACGGCATGTGTGAAACGGGCCTTAGAGTGGACTTTCACCCAAAAATTGAAGTGCCCCTTATCCTCTTCCTCCCCTAAGCCTCTAATTTTCAAACTTTTTTTTATTTTCGGGGAGTAGGTTCCTTTTTTTGATAGGCACCTGCTCCCACATCCTCAGTCTTAGGCAAGAATGAGATCAGTTTGGCCTTCCTATCTCCTGCCCACAGTCTCCCGAAACACATCACACAGAACAGGAGGCTGCAGGACCAAAGGTATCAAAGCGCAGTGCAATCACATGCCCGTTTTTGATAGACTTAGGAAGGTGAGAACCTCTCTAATGTTTTTCTTGCATGTTTTCATTGCAATCTGTGTCTCTAATGAGAAGATTCACCCTATTTGGTGACCAGTCATCAAGACTTAAAGTGATAGTAAAGAAATCCCAGAATTGGCAAAGCATAGGCTTGTCCCATAGAAGACCAGTTATAGGTGGGGGAAGTGACCATTTTTTGTATTGTCCCATAAATGGCAAAGTGACAAATTGCCCCTTGATAGACTCTCCCCTTTCCAGTAAGGTATACTCACTGATCCATGCTCCCTCACTCCCTCCCCACTGCAGAAGTCCAGCCATGGTAGTCTTCTGTGTCTGAGCTTATTTGGGTTGATATTGTCAATGCAACTACAGCAGTGCGGAGAGGGAGGTGTCACAGCCCCCGCTGCTCTCTATGGGGAATCGGATGTGAGCGGACCGCCTGTCTGCTCTCATCCGATCCGATCCCCAGGACGGATGGAAAATAGGGTTTCCATCCGTCCGGATTTCACGGACAGGATCGGATGCGGATGGCAGCGGGTGTCAGCGGACATGTCTCCGCTGACATCCGCTGCTCCATAGGGCTGAATGGGGCATCCGATCAGATCCCCCTAAAAAACTGACAGGTGGATCTGATCGGACCGCCCGTGTGAAAGAGCCCTTAGAGTAAAACAGCGAGGGCTCCAAAAGAGTAGTGAGGTAGTGAAGGACTGAGGATCTTGTTGGGGTGGGGGAAGTCCATCAGCAGACACGGTCATATTCAGGGCAGGTTAAAGTGCCTCTTTAAAGGGTTAGTTCACCTTTATAGGAAAATAAAATGGTGAAATACCAGTGTACACCTACTCCCCCCTCCTGGATCCCACTGTACTTTCCTCTGTGGTAGTTGTCAGTGCCCATGCAGCCGGTGTAGCGGTTCTGAGGGTTTTGCAATCCCCACTCTTCTCCCCCTTCTTTCTGCAGGGCTTCCAGAACAGATTAGAGTGATTTTCTGTGCTGACTGATCAGCTCCGACCTGTCCTTGAAGTCGTACAGAGAGAAGGGGGAAAAAGAATGGGGATTTCAGATCCTGGGACCATTGCAACAAATGTGTGAGCACTGACAGCTCATCACCCACAGAGGTAAGTACAGCAGAGACTGGGGGAGGGTGTACGGTGTAAGTTCTTCTTCTAATTTTTTCTGAAAAGGTGAACTTACACTTTAAAGCGGAGTTCCAGCCACAGAATAGTTTTGTTTTTTTTTAATATCCCCCAAACAGTGACCCTTAGACCTCTATACATCCGCTAATCCTGTTTCATACATTGTAATAATATGTTTGCAAGCATGAAATCTTACTTTATAAAAATTCTTGTGAGCGCCGCCATCTTTGTCCTGCATCGCCGAGTCCGTTGTGGGGAAATGCCTGCCCTGCTTCCTGGTTGTATTGGGCGGAGGCCGGTGAATCCAGCGCGAAATCTCGCGCATCCCCAGTACTATGTACTGTGGAGTACTGTGCTCCGCCTAACATCGCGTCATTTCCTGTTTGGAAATCACGCGATGAGAGGAGCGGACGACCGCCTTCGTCACCGCCCATTGCATCCTGGGAGCCACGAGTAAGAGCTCCCAGGACGCATTGCGGGACAGGAAGTGACGGCGCGGGCCGCGGCCGAGGAAGGAGGAAGTGGATGGTAAGGTGAGTATATTATCCTCTCTAAAAAGGTAAGTAAAAAAATAAAAATGCCGGGAATATCCAATTCGGGCTCAGGAAAGGATAAGGAAGCAGATGCCATAATATCGGCAGGCATGATTTTGGGGCTGGAACTCCACTTTAAGGATTTTCTACTCCTTCAAAGTTTATGTTATATATCATGTATCTCCTTACAAGGTGAAATCCTCTCGGTTAACACAGTTCAACGCAAGAAGAACCTCAACTTAATGTCATTTTCCACCATTGTCTCCCGTAGATACAGTTACAATACAATTACAATGAGGTTTACGTAAAGTGATCAGACAGATCAATTTCTATTAACATGCGTCTGCAGTTCATAATTCACTTCTCAGCCGCATACATTGTCTAGGCACGGTGTTATCAGAGGCTTTCTTGCGCCTTTTATTTGAATTAATCATTCTGTATATTTATTATGAAACCAAGACACAGCTGTCTGCTTCTTGGCAGGGCTTGTATTGCTAGAATAATGCAACAGGCGAATACCAATAAGGGATACAGTGCCATTGAATATAATATATAAATGTAATATTATTAATGGTTGAATCCTATCCTGATTTTATACAGCCAACTGAATGAACCATTATGGCTTTTAGTATCCTTATTGTTTTAATGGCTTGAATGCAAACCTGTGGCAGGGGTTCTAAACTCCTTCCCCTATAGTTCTCAAAGAAGAATTTGCTGTACTACTGAGAAACAAATATGAACAAGCTGATAAATCTGTCTACATGTGATTACACAAATGGCAATTTTAAAGGCAAACAAAATGAGCCTTTGCGTTTTGCACACTGCCATTCAGGGAAAAGAGACCGAGGGATTGATTTACTAAAATCAAATAGACAGTGCACTCTGCAAGAGCAGTTATTCCAGAGCTTAGTAAATGAGGTGAAGCTCTGCTGATTTCCATCATCCAATCATGTGCAAGGACAATTGCTGTTTTTTTTATTTTTTTGCATGTGATTTTTTTTCAAAGTGAGGCTTTACCTCATTTACTAAGCTCTGAAGCAACTGCCCTTGCAGAGTGCAACTGCCCTTTGCAAAGTGCACAGTCAAATTGCCTTTAGTAAATCAAACCCAGTGTTTTCTGACTCTGCTATCTGTCAAGGTACGCCCATAATATGTGCTCCCTCACCCCTTCCCTGCACTGTTGGAATCCTTACTTGGGGGTATGAGGAGCATGCGACCTTCCCCATGTGGCCTAATAAGCCAATTGCCTGACCCCCCAACACTTGTGTGGCAATATCTCATGCATCAGTGTAAGCTTCAACATCATCTGACACCAGAGCTTCCCCATGTGGCCTAATAAGCCAATTGCCTGACCCCCCAACACTTGTGTGGCAATATCTCATGCATCAGTGCAGTGGCGTAGCATGGGTTGTCAGCACCCGGTGCAAGGCAAGTAATTTGCGCCCCCTAACCCAACTTTGAGGTCACAAAAGTGTGAAAGGGGCCTTCAGTAATCAAGGTATAGTGTGCCCCCTTTCAATGCAGAGTGACCAGCGTGCCCCCTTTCAATGAAGAGAGACCAGCATGCCCCCTTTCCATGCAGAGAGACCAGCGTGCCCCCCTTCAATGCAGAGAGATCATCGTGCCCCCTTTCAATGCAGAATGACCAGCGTGCCCCCTTTTAATGCAGAATGACCAGCGTGCCCCCTTTCAATGCAAAGAGACCAGCGTGCCCCCTTTCAATGCAGAATGACCAGCATGCCCCCTTTCAATGCAGAATGACCAGCGTGAGATGGCATAGGCGAGGCTTGGCTTGAAACGCCACCCCACCCTACACCAATGGACAGGTGAGGCACAGTCCAGCCCCTCCCCGACCCCCCATTTTCAGCCATAGGGCGGCCGCGCTGGACTTATCCCAGCCTAAAGATGGAGGCAGCAGCAGACAGTGTGTGAACTGTGTATGTCAGAGTCAGACAGACAGAGTGACACTGCGAATGCGCCCCCCCAGATGTTGCGCCCGGTGCGGCCGCCCCCCCTGCACCCCCCACGCTACGCCACTGCATCAGTGTAAGCTTCAACATCATCTGACACCAGAGCTTTCCCATGTGGCCTCCTGCAACAGGGAAAAAAGCAAGGAGCATGGAGTATAACTTCCTAGGGGATTGAGCTATCAGGAGGTACTGACACTTTGCCCTTAATATCCAAATGGCAGTGTCTCCCTTCATGACCAGGCCATATTTTGCTATTTAGCACCGTGCTACTTTACCTGGCAATTGCGCAGTCATGCAACACAAATATAACTTTCTATTAGTGGTATTTGTTTACCACTGGGTTTTTATATATTTTTGACGAAAAAGACCGAAAATTGTGGGAAAAAAAAACCTATATTTTTTACTTATTGCTACAAAAAAAAAAAAAATTAGAATTTATTCATAAATTTGGGCAAAAATATATTCTGCTACATGTCTTTGATAAAAAAAATCCCAATAAGTGTATATTGATTGGTTTGTGTGAAAGATAATGTGCCTACAAACTACGGTTGAACATCTCTGTTTATCTAGTTCAAGGGTCTCCAAAATTTTTCAGTATGAGGGCCACATTTTACAAATAAATGCGGGCCTCCTTTACATCAGGATTCCCACCAGAGTCCCCCCTTACTTTATGTTCCCCATCAGAGCCCCTCTTTACCCTACGGTCCCCTTCAGAGCCTACCTTTTATCAGTATAAGCCTTAGGAGTCCCACTTTACAACAGGATTCCTATCAGAGTCCCCCCCTTACTTTATGTTCCCCATCAGAGCCCCTCTTTACCCTATGGTCCCCTTCAGAGCCTACCTTTTACCAGAAAAAGCCTTAGGAGTCCCACTTTACAACAGGGTTCCTATCAGAGTCCCCCCTTACTTTATGATCCCCATCAGAGCCCCTCTTTACCCTATGGTCCCCTTCAGAGCCTACCTTTTACCAGAAAAAGCCTTAGGGCTCTTTCAGACGGCCGCTCCGCTGCTTTTCTCCGCTGCGGGACTTTTTTTTTTTTTTTTCACGGAGCGTATGACATTTGTGTCATCCGCTCCGTGTGCCCGCATATCATCCCATCCGTTTGCGGATGATATGCGGACATAATGTAAGTCTATGGCATTGCGGATGTCAGCGGATGACACCGCTGACATCCGATTTTCCTTCCTTTACGTTTTTTACACGGATGAAAAAATAGGGTTCTGTTCCGTTCCAAAAAATGGAACAGAACTGAAAGGAGGAAAATCGGATGTCAGCGGATGGTATTCCGCTGACATCCGCAATGCCATAGACTTACATTATGTCCGCAAATCATCCGCAAAAAAATAGGATGATTTGCGGACAAGCAGAGCGGCCGTGTGAAAGAGCCCTTAGGAGTCCCACTTTACAACAGGGTTTCCATCAGAGTCCCCCCTTACATCAAAAGTGGAGACCATAGGTAGCCTCTGCAGACCTTAATCCTCAATCAATGCATAAAACCTTGTAGTGGGCCAAATGTGGCCCACGGGCCTTAGTTTGGAGGCCCCTGATCAAGTTCTACATGTGTGTGACAGGAGCAGGCGCAGTGAAGAGGTCAGGTTTTCTGTCCGCTTTGTGTACATACAGGGAATAATATTAAATACACATTTATACACAGTGAAATCATTTTATACAAGTACTTCTAATTGTTCCCTGCTTGTCCTATAAAATGCAGAGAGTTGCACTCAAGTGCCTCAGGCCTATAAAATAATACACTAAAGCAACTGGTCTGGGAATCACACCAATCACAAGTGCACACTTACTTATTCATAGCAGTATCTCCGTATGGAGCTGCCAGTGTCAGAGCAGATTCAGATCAAGAGACACTAGACGGCAGAGACAGAAATAGCCTCGCTGACGCACGAACGGCGTTGTCTTAAAAACAGGGCCTTCTTTTTACAGAGGTCTGCTATTATCAGTTATTATTCGACTGCTTCTTTTTTACTTGATAGCAAAACTTTAGCTGGAAGGAGCTTCATCAGACAAGACAAACAGAGTTCCTTTATAAGTACAAGGAAGAGATAGGCAATCCTAATACACAGGGTAATATTTGTAGATTCTTGGGTAAGTACATACTCACATATGGCACCTCCTAGCTTTCTAAGATTTAAAGATCAGCTTTAGATTATTCTTTTTTTTCTCCCTAATTTTTGCAGAGACAAATAGTTATATCATCATTCAGATTGCTATTACTGTCTGTGTCCCCACTGGAGAGATTCTTCCTCATTTCCTGTATGATTATGAGATGAGGAAGTGGGATCTAGCAGAAAGACAGCCAGTAATAAAAGCAACATCCTGGTGCTAATCTATGGCAGCATACTACTACGTGTGTGCTGCCCATAGGTGTGCACAGCCTATTGGTTTAGCTCAAACACACGCATGTGCATACACACACACACACACACACACACACACACACACACACAGACACACTCTTATAAATAAATGTAAACAAACATTTTTAAATGTATTAAAGCACTTGTTTTTTTTTTCCGGACCTGCAAAGTAAAGGCATAATGTGCTAGTATGCATCACATACTAGCACATTATGTGAAACTTACCTTAAATTGAAGCTAATCCAGTGCCAAGATTTCAGCGCTGCAGGCCTTCCATCTTCACCCGTCTTGCTTCCGGGTTAGTGGACTCCGGCTCTGTAAATGGCTGGAGCCGGAATGACGTCATTTCTGTTTACGGCACAGGGCTCTGAAGAAATGAAACGGGTGGCCGTTCCTTCAGAGAGCATGCACAGATGATGTCATTGGTGCATATATAGTAAAGTAAATATCTCTTAAATGGTTAATGTTTAGGAGATATATACAGTACCTATAGGTAAGCCTTATTAAAGAGGTTGTAAACCCACTTTAAATGCTTTTGCCTATAGGTAAGCCTATATTTAGGCTTACCTATAGGTGCTATAAATATCTCCTAAACATGCACAGTTTAGGAGATATTTACAGTGCATGCAGCTGATGACGTCATCGGCGCATGCGCTCTGAAGGAACGACCACCCGTGCCGTTCCTTCACAGCCCTATGCCGTGAACGGCGGCTCCCGCGCGCATGCCCAGGAGTGATGTAATCGCGCCCCCGGCCAATCAGATGGCCGGAGGACGCGAACAAGGAAGCAGGACAGCCGGACATGTCGGCCGCCCTGTCACTGAGCGGGCGGCACTGCGGGGCCTTCGTTTTAAGGTAAGTATTTCATAATGAGCTAGTATGCGATGCATACTAGCTCATTATGCCTTTGTCTTTACAGGTTTTATTTTTTATAATTTTTTGTATGTGGGTTTACTTCCTCTTTATAGGGTTTGTTACCCTAAAAAAAAAAAAAAAGACAGAGAGAAAAACAGATCCTGTTCATTGAAAGCATGTTATACAGCACAGTGCTTGTGCTGTGTCATTTGGCCCCTTGTAACACCTAAAAAACCTGGCTGATCCTGCCAGTTTCTACTCTCCTCCCTGTACACTGACCATGGTGTATCATGGCTGCTGAGCCCTGAACCTGTGGTCAGTGTACGTGCTTTGGCCATCCGCAGCCCTGCACTGTCCTCCTCTGTGCTTCTCTTCCCCCTCCCCTCCCTGCCTGTCTGCTCGTCAGTGCCCGCCCCCTCCCCTCCCCTCCCCTCCTGCTGCTCTTATATTTACTATAAAATCATGCCATCCCCTCTGTAATAGAACAAGAAGTATTCCTGTGTCTGTATTATAAAAAAAAATATTGGATCTGTTCCAAAACCAGAACGGCTTCCGGCGATCACGTGACCACTCGGCTCTCTCTCCTCTCTTCCCCAGCTGACGTCAGCGGCAGTGCTTGCCCCCACCCGCTGGAGTGGTCAGCTGGGCAGAGAAAAGGGCCAAGGGGTTAGCTGAGTGCCGGGAGCCACTCTGATTTAGGTACAGATCGGCATAAGTAGCTTAACAACCACTTTAAGTTAGGCCAAGAAAGGGTGTCAAAACCCTAATGTTTATTATTTGCTCCCTTTGGTCTGTTAAAGAAGACCAAAGGCATTTTTTTTTCATTTTGGATAGAGTAATGCTAGCCATAAAGCAGTTGAAATTGTTCAAATGCGTTTTTGAAATCAGAAAAATGGACGTGAGAGCAAACTATATTGCCATCATGTAATGGCAGAATTTCAAACAGTAATTCATTTAATGGACATAAAGGAATCAGATTCCTATTTGTTTTTTGCTTCTGGATCACATATGCGCAGTACCAACAGTTCAACGGGCGTGAAACACATTAACCTTTCAATTCATCGTCCGTTCGGCAGAAGTTTTACAAACTTTTCCTTCGATTTTTTTAGGCTCAAAAACGTCACAATCGATTTTCGATTTGTGCTTATTAATTGAATGAAAAAAGCGTCGTCTGGAAGTAATCAGACTTCCTAATGGCACTTTTACAGCTAAATGCAGAGGTCGGATCGCTGCTCTATGTCTTGGATAGCAAGTGACGTCACATCTGGGCGAGGTGGAACACATGCCAGGACTTGAAGGTAATGGCGTTGCATTTGAACTATTCGGTGGAATTTGAGCACATCTAGTGTGCATACGAGTTAATCGAGCTGGTGCCGGTGTTCTAAAATTTCGTCGGACCCGTGAAAATTCCGGACCCTCGTCACTTCCGGTCACTTCCGGGGATGCTCCGTCACCACCAGCTGCTGCGAGCCCTGGTACGCAAGCGCACAAGGCATTTTGAAGGTCCGATGAAATTCTAAGACTTACGAACAGCTGACTGAGAGGAGGAGGGGCTGAGGTGGGACGCACACACCGCTGCGGGAAAATGTTACAACACCGCCGCGTCATCGAGCAAGGAACATGTTGCAGAGCTGACTTAGAGGAGGCGGGAAGGAAGTGAATACTCATACTAAATAGTAATGATAAAAAAAATAATAAGAAATACTAAACATTTTTTATCATTACTATTTAGTATGAGTATTCACTTCCTTCCCGCCTCCTCTAAGTCAGCTCTGCAACATGTTCCTTGCTCGATGACGCGGCGGTGTTGTAACATTTTCCCGCAGCGGTGTGTGCGTCCCACCTCAGCCCCTCCTCCTCTCAGTCAGCTGTTAAGTCTTAGAATTTCATCGGACCTTCAAAATGCCTTATGCGCATGCGCACTGGGGCTCGCATGAGCTGGGTTATGACGTAGCGTCACCGGAAGTGACGAGGGTCCGGAATTTTCATGGGTCCGACGAAATTTTAGAACACCGGCCTGGGCACTCTGTAATGTAAATGCAATTGAATGGGGATGATTTTTAACTAATTATTTTAATAAATTATATTGCGCGAACATTCTTTTATTGCTTTTTTGGTGATTGATGCTAACCAATTGATGGAGAATATACATATTGGAGGAGTATGCGGTTGTTGCAGGAGGAGGACTGAATACTACAGTTATGGCCAAAAGTTTTGAGGACACAATTTTTTTTTCACGAAGTCTGCTGCTTCAATGTTTTGATCTGTTTGCCAGATAGTCTTGGTATACTGAAGTATAATACAAGCATTTCATAAGTGTCAAAGGCTTTTATTGACAATGACATCAAGTTTATGCAAAGAGTCAATATTTGCAGTGGTGACTCTTCTTTTTCAAGACCTCTGCAATTCACCCTGGCATGCTGTCAACCAACTTCTGAGCCACATCCTGACTGATGGCAGCCCATTTTTGCATAACCATTTCTTGGAGTTTGTCAGAACTTGTGGGGTTTTTTTGCTCACCCGCCTCTGGAGGATTTACCACAAGTTCTCAATGGGATTAAGGTCTGGGAAGTTTCCTGGCTATGGACCCAAACTTTCAATGTTTTGTTCCCCAAGCCACTTAGTTATGAATTTTGCCTTATGGCAAGGTGCTGCATCATGCTGGAAAAGGCATTGCTCCTCACCAAACTGTTCTTGGATGGTTGGGAGAAGTTGCTCCTAGAGGATGTTTTTGTATTATTCTTTATTCATGGTTGTGTTCTTAGGGGAAATTATGAATGAGCCCACTCCTTGGCTGAGAAGCAACCCCACACATGAATGGTCTCAGGATGCTTCACTGTTGGCGTGGCACAGGACTGATGGTAGCACTCAACTTCTTCTTCTCCGGACAAGGTTTTTTCCGGATGCCCCAAACAATCAGAAAGGGGATTCATCAGAGAAAATGACTTTACCCCAGTCCTCAGAAGTCATAGTTACATAGTTACATAGTTAGTGAGGTTGAAAGAAGACATCAGTCCATCCAGTTCAACCTATGATGTGTGTGTGTGTTTGCTTTTAACCGTACATTGTATACCCCTGTATGTTGTGGTCTTTAAGGTGCCCATCTAATAGTTTTTTGAAACTATCAATGCTCCCAGCTGATACGACTGCTTGTGGAAGAGAATTCCACATCCTTACCGCCCTTACAGTGAAGAACCCCTTACGCATTTTAAGGTTAAACCGCCTTTCCTCTAGTTTTAGTGAGTGGCCACGTGTCTTGTTGTATTTCCTTACTCTGAATAGTTTGTTCCTTATGCTAGGGTCGCCAGTACAGTATTTGTACATTGATATCATATCCCCCCTCAATCGTCTCTTCTCTAGAGAGAATAGGTTCAGTGCTTGTAGTCTTTCCTCATAGCTGATGTCCTCCATTCCCCTAATTATTTTTGTTGCCCTTCTCTGGACTCTTTCCAATTCCAGCACATCTTTCCTGAGGACCGGTGCCCAGAACTGGACAGCATACTCCAGATGTGGCCGGACCAGAGTCTTGTAGAGCGGGAGAATAATCTCTTTATTTCTGGAGTGAATCCCCTTTTTTATACATCCCAGTATTCTGTTGGCTTTGCTTGCAGCTGCTTGGCATTGCATGCCACTGCCAAGCCTGTTGTCTACCAGTACCCCCAGGTCTTTTTCCATCCTAGACTCCCCCAGAGGTTCCCCCCCTAGTGAGTAGCTTGCTTTCTGGTTTCTGGCCCCCAAGTACATTACTTTACATTTATCAACATTAAACCTCATCTGCCATGTAGTTGCCCACCCCGTTATTTTGTTTAGGTCCGCTTGTAAGGTTTCTATATGTCTCTCTTGTTCTATTTTAGCCGCCCTGATTTCATCTTTACATTTCTTATTACACTCTTTGTAATGCTTAAATGCTGCCAATGACCCCTCAGTCTTGTATTTTTTGAAAGCCTTTCCTTTAGCACTAATATGCATTTTTATGTTGGAGTTTAGCCACCCAGGGTTTAATTTTGCTCTTTTAAATTTATTTCCCTTTGGAAAGTCCAATCCCTGTACCTTTTGCAGAATATCAGTCTGTCCCTGATGTTTTTCCTGGAGTGAAGTGGCTTCTTTGCTGCCCCTCATGACACCAGGCCATCCTTCAAAAGCCTTTGCCTCGCTGTGTGTGCAGATGTACTCACATCTGTCTTCTGCCATTCCTGAGCAAGCTCTGCACTGGTGGTGCATTGATCCCGCAGCTGAATCGACTATAGGAGACGGTCCTGGCACTTGCTGGACTTTCTTGGGCACCCTAAAGCCTTCTTCACAAACGCAGTGGAAATGTTTTTTATGGGATTATGTTCATTTTTATGGCAAAGAGGGACTTTGCAATTATGAGGCAATTTGAAAAACCGTTGTGGGATAAAAAATGGCAAAACCCACCATTTTATTCTCTCGGGACTTTGCTTAGGAAAAAAAAAAAAAAACAAAAAAACAATATTTTGGGGTTCTAAATAATTTTCTAGCAAAAAAAAATAAAAATTTTACATGTAAGTGCCGGGTCACACTTATGCGATGCGGGAAGGCTGCGAATTCGCAGCCTGTTCCCGCATCGCAAACGCACCCCTGGCAGTTCACACTGCCATATGCGATACGCTGGGAGTGTCAATGAAATGTTAACGACACCCCCAGTTTGATCGCATATCGCAGTGCGATCTTTACAGTTCGCACAGGATCGGATCGCACAAGTGTGAACCACTGTGCGATCCGATCCTGATGCGGCTGAAAAAAAGGGTCCTGTGCGACTGTGCGACAAAGTGTATGGCGACTGTGCGACAAAGTGTATGGCTGAACTCGCACCGCACAGCCGATCGTATGTAATGAAGGAGCAGTGCGCTCCGACATTACATGCGATTGCCGCAGCCGCAAGAATGTGAACCGGCACTAAGAGAGAAGTGTCAGAATAGGATTGGGAAGCAAGTGGTCGGGATAAAACATGGGGAAATGTGCATGTATTACAGATCGTTTAAACTTCCAGCTCCTCTCTAAATATACATTGTACCTAGTAGAGTTGTTATATGAATGGTAAATGTGGACATCTCCTTTATTAATAAAGCCAATTTTTTAAATACAAAGGAAGGATGGAGGCTTTCCACTGAATACACACTCAGATTCTTAACGACTGAATAGAATACAATAAACACATTAGCTGTGTTTACTCAACCAGACTCTGTCCATCACTTAAGTATTTATTCGATAGAGTACATTACAAAACCTGTTTATACAGTGCGGTTTCACTGATATGGTTGAAATGGCAATGCTAACTACATGAAGCACAGTTGTAATTCCTTAACCACTTTACGTCCGCTCACAGTAATATTACTGCGGCAGAGTGGCTCGTTATCGTCTGACGACGTAGTATTAACGTCGTCAGACACTCCCCCTTCTGGGCGGCGCTTGCGCGCCGCCGGAGGCTCGCTCCCGCTGTTTTCATTCACAGCGGGAGTCGGGCCAGGGGAGGAGCAGCGGCGATCGCCGCTGCTCTGCCCCGATCGCCGGGGATCTAGTGTGGAGATCCGCCCGCCTGTGTAAACACAAGCGGACGGATCTCCATAGTGACAGGAGGTGACAGATCGGAGTGTTCAGCATAGCTGGACATCCGATCTGTCCCTGGCTCACTCAGTCACCTCCCCCCCACACGTCAGTAAGCACCAGGCATACATTAACCCCTCCCTCTCCAATAAAATTAACCCCTTCCCTGCCAGTGTCATTTTTACAGTAACAGTGCATATATATAGCACTGATTACTGTAGTAATGTCACTGGTACCCCCAAAAGTGTCAAAAATGTCAGTCAAGGGTCCGATCTGTCCGCCGCAATGTCGCAGTCCCACAAAAAAAAATCGCAGATCGCCGCCATTACGCGTTAAAAAAAAAACACCAAAAATGACAGAAATCTTTCCCTTTGTTAGTAAACGCAATAACTTTTGCGCAAACCAATCAAAATACGCTTATTGCGATTTTTTTTACCAAACATAGGTAGCAGAAAACAAATTGGCCAAAATTTTTTTTAAAAATTGGTTTTTACATCTTTTTTGGGGGGAATTTCATATAAAAAAATGTTAAAAATATTGTTATTTTTTCAAAATAAACGCTCTTTTTTTGTTTATAGCGCAAAAAGTAAAAATCGCACAGGTGATCAAATACCACCAAAAGAAAGCTCTGTTTGTGGGAAAAAAGGACGTAAATTTCGTTTGGGTATGGCGTCGCACGACCGCGCAATTGTCAGTTGAAGTCGCACAGCGCCGAATCGCAAAAAGTGGCCTTTACGGAAGACAGCAAAATCCTCCGGTGGTAAAGTGATTAAAGCAGAACTATAGTTCCACTGTCACTTACTGCAAGCAGGCAGGCTGAGGTATTGCCAATGTTATGGCTGCTATGACCTTAAATTGGTACTTTACCCATAACAACTTGATAAAAAATAATGTTATCTAGCAAGGAACATACATTCCACATGAATAATCATGTTACCAAAATTAGTGTGTGCTGTATATTGCCCTGCGTGTTTACCAGCAAAAAGGATGCACTGGTGTTCTGTGCATCCCCTTATAGGCAGTACTATTTATGTCAATTGGGACACAGCAGCTACATGGATCCAGCCACTACTCCACATTTGTGCGGGTGCATGACCCTAAACCCTAAAGTACACCCCGTTTTTCAGTAAAAACTTTTTTCTTCATATAGACAGGGCTGTCTTTAATATTTATTCAAATCTGGGCAAACATTTTCTTGGGCCCTCCCAAATCCACGTATTAACTATTTGCAGGCAGTGGGGGCTCAAGGGGAAGCTGCTTTGGGCCCAACAACAATGCCGATGTTCCGTGAGAAAAACCTACCCGTGAGAAATGCCTACCCTCGTCACTTCCGGTGCACCTACGTAGGGTATGAAATGATCACGGCAGTGTGTGTAACGCGGCGGTTACATTAAAACAGCTGTGCTGCAATATGAGTCATCTCCACTCCTATCCCTGTCACTTCCCTGATCTGGGCTAGTAAATATAAAAGCGGCGGCGGGTGTATGAAAAGATAAATCACGGAGCCTAGATCTCCGTTCATTTGGATTTCTTACACCCGCCGCTGCTTTCATATTTACTAGCCAAGATCAGGGAAGTGCCAGGGACAGGAGCGGAGATGACTCATATTGCAGCACAGCTGTTTTAATGTAACCACCACCTTACACACACTGCTGTGATTATTTCATACCCTCCGTGCATGCGCACTAGTCAGCTCCTCAGCTGTTCCATTACGTATCCGGGGCTGTGAGCATGCGCACTGCTGCGCTGCTCAGCTGTTACTGACAGGAAGTGACGAGGGTAGATATTTTTTACGGGGTAGGTTATTCTCACGGAACACCGGCTCCCGGGCAGCTGCCCTTTTTGCCCTGCGTTTAACCGCTTGCCGACTGCTCACAGTATATTTACTGCGGCAGTCAGCCCCTCACAGGCAGAGTGACGTAGGTCTACGTCGCTCGCCTGTGAGGCTCTGGGGAGCGAGCGCGCGCCCGCGGAGGCGCGCTCCCGCTCCCGCGCGGTCACGGACCCCCCCGCGCGTGTGACCAGCGGACCCGATGTCCGCCGGTCACTCGGCGATCGGCGGGGGAGAGGGAGAAAGTCAGGTGGCTTGTGTAAACAAGCCACCTGTCATTCTCCTCGGTGTAAAAACACTGATCACACGGATCTACTATGTAGATCCGTTGATGAGTGTCCTTACAGCTCAAGCCACAGCCAATCACAGTAGAAAGCACGCCCCTAGGGACACACACAGCCCCTCCCTCCCAAATAAAGTTAACCCCTTCACTACCAGTGTATTTTTACACTAACAGTGCATATATATATATAGCACTGATTACTGTAGAAATGTCACTGGTAACCCCAAAAGTGTCAAAAATGTCAGTCAAGGGTCCGATCTGTCCACCACAATGTCGCAGTACCGCAAAAAAAATCGCAGATCGCCGCCATTACTCGTTAAAAAAAAAAAAAAACACCAAAAATGACAGAAATCTTTCCCTTTGTTAGTAAACGCGATAACTTTTGCGCAAACCAATCAAAATACGCTTTTTGCGATTTTTTTTACCAAACATAGGTAGCATAAAACAAATTGGCCAAAAACTTTAATAAATTTAGATTTTTACATTTTTTTTGGGGGAATTTCATATAAAAAAATGTGAAAAATATTGTTATTTTTGCAAAATGTACACTCTTTTTTTGTTTATAGCGCAAAAAGTAAAAATCGCACGGGTGATCAAATACCACCAAAAGAAAGCTCTGTTTGTGGGAAAAAAAGGACGCCAAATTCGTTTAGATACAGCGTTGCACGACCGCGCAATTGTCTGTTAAAATCACGCAGTGCCGAATCGCAAAATACCCCCTGGTCGTTTAGCAGGAAAATCCTCCGGGGCTTAAGTGGTTAAAGACAGCCCTGAATGTAGATATAGAGAAAGTTAAAAATCAACTCTGAGAATTATATATTTTTAATTAGAATGGGACTCCAGACAGAATACAAAAAAAAAAAAAGTAGCTTAGTCTGTAATACTCGCTTCAACCAAAAGCGATCCCCCAGTACTTCTTTTTTACACAAAATGTCCAAAGCCTTCCAACTTTTAAGATGTCCGGAAGACCGAGGACATACAATCAATAGGGTGATGTCATGAACCCTCTGCCTAAAGGGGCATCACCAGGGCACCCTTTGATCCTAATGCACAGAAGCATAAAACGATGCTGACATTATAACGTCTGCATCAGCAGCGGACTGCCGAAGGCCAGAGAAGAGGTGAAAGGTCACCTGACCATATATATTGCATAGTTCATATTCCTATCGCACACCTTCCTGGTTTGTAGGCTCATGTGTACTGGGTGCTGAAGCGATCACCAGTTGGCAACTGGATTAGTTACAAGTAAATACATATTCGCCAGCACACCAAGGATCTTGCAAAAGCAGTCCAAAAAACTTTATTCAAGATACGATCACATCAAAAAATGGTGCAACGTTTCGGAGCCGCACAGGACCCCTTCGTCAGGCATGTGATCACAAACTCCGAAACGTTGCACCATTTTTTGATGTGATCGTATCTTGAATAAAGTTTTTTGGACTGCTTTTGCAAGATCCTTGGTGTGCTGGCTAATATGTATTTACAGGTCACCTGACCAGTCTGAAGACAACTGAAAATGATAGGTACAAAAAAAAAAAGCAGCATACAGCATAGGGGCCTTCAGAAGGAAACGGGGCTAAGCCTGGAGTTGGGGTTTAAATAATATTTCTTTAAAAAATCCAATACTGGGCTTTAAAGGGTAACTACATTTTCGTGGGGGGGAAAAATAGCAAATAAAAAAATAAGATAGCATATACAATTTCAACTCAAGTCATATTGTAATTGAATGTTATTAACATTTACCTTTCCTTTTCAATCTGCAGCTCTATAATTTTCTGTAAAATGCAATGCAATATGGCCGCCTGGAGGCCTTCTGTACACAGATGGTGGGCAGAGCATCCCCCAGAAATGTGATTTCTTGCTTGTGTGATTGGGTTACTAATTTTAGTGCGGAAGTCTGCACTAAAATATAAGTTAGATTTGGGACATCCCCTGCAACAAAAATGTCATTTTTGGTCCCACTCCCAAAGGGAAATCACATCCAAAAGATGCAGACCCTGTCACTTTCCTGAGTAGAGCCCTGCAAGTGCAGCATCGGACTAATAATTATAAAATCCCTCCCATTAGATTCACTTTGCTTATGGACACAGACAGACAAACAAACTATTTCTTCACATTAACAAAAGGTAAGAATTTGCTACAAAGTTTGTAAAAATCCTTGTAATGTACATAGATCACCCCGAGGGGAATGTTTTATTCTCAGCAAAATTGGAGTTACTCTTTTAGTCTGAAGCTGACCCAACAGTACTTCTTTTCATACACAATGTCCATAGTCTTCAAGGTTGAAGGATGTTTGGAAGATGGAAGACCCACAATTAACAGGTGGATGTCATGGACCCTTTGCCTAATTGGGGGCATCACCAGGACACCCTTTCATCATAATGTATTGAAGCACAGAGCGATGCCGACCTCATAACATCTCCACCATTCTTGGTGTCAGTAGAGGACTGCCCAAGGCTGGTGAAGAGACAGAAAAAGGAAGAAGACCCAGCACTTCACCTGACAAGTCTGAAGACAAATTAAAAATGCTAAATATATATAAAAAAAAAAAAAACAAAGCATAGGGGGCCTTCGGATAGAAAGAGTGGTAAGGGGGACTGAGCCTGGAGTTGGGCTTTAAATAAGATTTCTTTGAAAAAGCCAACTTTGGGCTGGGAAAGTAGGGCCAGCCTTCCCGGCATTGCTGGATGGTGGGAATGTGTGAATCACAAAAGTGGCTTCTTCATTGAATCTCAAACAGTTTGTCATGGATAACAGTTCATACAAAGGTTTTATCTGTGTATTTAACTGTCTGGTCAGGGTTCAAATTTAAACAGCCATTATTACTGGGATCATTTTTAAAGGTTATGCAATTTATACATCAGTAATTACCATTTAATGATTTATTGACATAGTAATCACTCAATGACGGCACAGTAAACTATACATACAGTTTACTTTATAGCTCATTAAGTCACACTAACTGCTGTGCTGTCATTCTGTGCCTAGAGGCGATTCTGCTCATAGAAGATACTCAATCTATGGCAGCGCTATGGGAAGAGCAATAGAGGGAGAGCAAGACACAGACAACCCTTCTTAAAGAAATGTGAAGTTCCGAATTTACTGCTATAGGGCTGCTTTTAGCTGGCCATAGACGGTCTGAATCTCCGCTGGCTCAGCAGGGACCGCCTGAGATTCCATCCATCTATGGGCATTCTAATCTGTACCCAAGTTGCTCAATCAATCAACTTGGGTACAACCAGCCTGTCTGATTTTTTATGCGATTTTTGCCAATTGCTAATAATAATCAATGTGCGTTCCTGCAGCAGGGGTGGCTCCCTGCACCCCTCCCGCCGGGAGAACAGAATAGCTTCCTTCTGTGGTGGAAGGAAAGAAAATTGTATCATCTATGGCCAGCCTTACTCCTTCGATTCTGTATTACTGCATTAACGACAATTACCCCCCCCCCCCCATTGCAAAGCCCATCACTGACACCTTGTGATGCCTGTATTAAATCTGGGACAGCAGCGGTAAAACACGGCCAAATGGCTGTTGATGGCAGAAGTTCCTGCACAGGAAACCAAAAAGAAACAAATCACCGCTCTGAAAACAATCAGCTGAGCCAGATGGATCCCGAGCAGCTGTGGCAGTCCTGTAGGAATGGGTGCTCACCAAGGTCCGTGACCTGAGGAATCCATGTGAATGAAGAAGAAAGTGGCACTTCCAGACCCAGGAACTTGGAAACTTGAGTTTATTTCTTCAAATCATAGGTACAACATCAGACAAGACCACAAGACAGACTGGACAGCAGACGCGTTTCACACCTTGTGCTTATTCATTGCTGTGAATAAGCACAAGGTGTGAAACGCGTCTGCTGTCCAGTCTGTCTTGTGGTCTTGTCTGATGTTGTACCTATGATTTGAAGAAATAAACTCAAGTTTCCAAGTTCCTGGGTCTGGAAGTGCCACTTTCTTCTTCATTCACATAGAAGTTCCTGCACAGACAGGCCGTATTTCTGAATATTATGAAATGGGAATAGTACAAAGTATAAAGGCAAGCACGCAAGGGGGTGTAAAGGTTCAAATTCTTTTCATAAAAATAACAAACATGTCATACTTACCTGCTCTTTGTAAGGGTTTTGTAGCCCCAATCCTCCTCTTCTGGGGTTCCCTGCTGGCACTCCTGGCTCCTCCTCTTCATCGGGTGCCCCTGCGGAGAGCCACGTTTTATGGGGGCACCCATGCGGGCGCACTCCCGAGTCCTGCTGCTATGTCCATTAACACAGACAGCGGGACTCGGCCCTGTACCCCGATCAAGTGTAATTGGATTTGATTGACGGCAGCGGGAGCCAATGGTTACCACTGCTATCAATCTATCCAATGAGGACAGAGACAGAGGCTGGAGCTGTTGGGCTCATGCACTTCGCTGGAACGGATGGGCTCAGGTAAGAAAAAGGAGGGGGGAGGCTCTGGGGGGCAGCTGCAGCAAAGAAGGTTTTTCACCCTAATGAATAGAATGAATGAATGCATTAACCACCGGAGGATTTTGCTGTCTTACGTCCAGGCCACTTTTTGCGATTCGGCGCTGTGCGACGCCGTACCCAAAGGAAATTTACGTTCTTTTTTTCCCCACAAACAGAGCTTTCTTTTGGTGGTATTTGATCACCTGTGCGATTTTTACTTTTTGTGCTATAAACAAAAAAATAGCGTTTATTTTGAAAAAATAACAATATTTTTAACATTTTTTTTATATGAAATTCCCCCCCCAAAAAAATGTAAAAATCAAAATTTTTTTAAATTTTTGGCCAATTTGTTTTCTGCTACCTATGTTTGGTAAAAAAAAATCACAATAAGCGTATTTTGATTGGTTTGCGCAAAAGTTATTGCGTTTACTAACTAAAGATTTCTGTAATTTTTGGTGTTTTTTTTTTTAACGCGTAATGGCGGCGATCTGCGATTTTTTTTGCGGGACTGCGACATTGCGGCGGACAGATCGGACCCTTGACTGACATTTTTGACACTTTTGGGGGTACCAGTGACATTACTACAGTAATCAGTGCTATATATATGCACTTTTACTGTAAAAATGACACTGGCAGGGAAGGGGTTAATTTTATTGGAGAGGGAGGGGTTAATTTATGCCTGGTGCTTACTAACGTGTGTGGGGGGAGGTGACTGAGTGACACAAGGACAGATCGCATGTTCAGCTATGCTGAACACTGCAATCTGTCACTCCTTGTCACTGAGGAGATCCGCCCGCTCTGTTTACACAAGCAGGCGGATCTCCAGACTCGATTCCCCGACGATCGGGGAAGAGCAGCGGCGATCGCCGCTGCTCCTCCCCTGGCCCGACTCCCGCTGTGACTGAAATTAGCGGGAGCGAATCTCCGGCGGCGCGCGCGCGCCGCCCACAGGGGGCGGAGTCCAGCGATGTAGGTCTACGTCGCTGGACGATAACGAGCCACATTGCTGCAGTAGCGGCAATGTGAGCAGTGTTAAAGTGGTTAAGGTGAAAAACCATGAGACTTTACAATCCCTTTAAGGCAACCAGACTGTGCACTTTGCAAGTGCAGTTGTTCTGGAGCTTAGTAAAATGAGGAAGAGCTCTGCTGACTTCCATCATCCAATCATGTGCAAGCAAAAATGTTTATTTTTTTTTTTTTCTTGCAAAGTGAAGCTTCAATCTGATTTACTAAGCTCTGCAGCAACTGCACTTGCAAAGTCCGAAGTCTTTCTTCCTTTAGTAAATCAACCCCAGTGTCTGTTACGTGAACTATAAAGAATTGATATGCAAAAAAATGATTGCAATATCAAAGATAGATGAAGGCTCACACTGGTTCTCACTGTAGAAAACTATTTGAACCTAACAAGGTACATGGGAACTTTTAGAGGTTTCTTTGATTTTCCCAAGGACCACGAATGTAATGGTGAACTACAAAGACCGCTTATGTAAAAGACAATATTCCCACTGACCAATGGTGGACCCTTCCTCCACTGACCAGCAATGTAGGGACACTTCTCCCACTGACCACCAATATAAAGGGCCCTTCTCTGCTGCCCACGTGGTAACGTGTGTTGTGTTAAAGTGTCACTAAACCTTACATCAATAAAAAAAAAAAAAAACTATCAATAAATTCTGTATTACATGCTGTTCATAATCACTCATTCGCTAATGGCTTTTCCACTGCAAGTACCGGCTCGGCTCTACTCGACCCTGCTTAGCCCGGTTTTCTTTTCCACTGCTGGTACCGCACGGTACTGGTACTGTGTTGGAACGGTTCGGTACGGTATGGTATGGTTTGCTTTTCCACTAAAGTAGTACTAAAGTTAAGTGGGTGGGATAACAACGGGGTGGGTGGGATTCTCTGACCAATCAGTGGCTAGTAGTGACTGCATGCAAAGGATTGTGGGATATGGTACCGGGTATGGTACCTCTTGGAACCACAATAGAGATGGTACCGTTTTTGAGAGCCGTACCGTTCGGTTCCATGCAGTGGAAAAGCGCCGCCGTACTGTACCGAACCGTTCCTACACCATACCATGCGGTACCAGCAGTGGAAAAGCACAAAAGCGAGCCGAACCGTCCGGTTCCATGCAGTGGAAAAGCGCCATAAGAGATTTGTTTTCTGTATTCTGCGAAAAAAAAAAATGGTTGATCCTGCTGCTCTCTATCGCCACCTTCTGTTCATGTCCCCAATTCAGCTAGGGATTTTGCAGCTGTGGTGACGGCTCTGCACATGCCCAGTTTTCAGTGAGTTTCTATGCTGAACATTTCCTCCCTATCACATCTGAGCAGCCCATGTGACTATAGAGTTCCACATGTAGGCGTACACACAGTGGTAAGTGACAGCTCACTCCCTTCCTCCTCCTCCATGCCCACTTACCAGCTAAACACAATGGGGTGGGATATAACCTGTAGATTAATGGAGGCTTTACCTCCCTGTTATTTTAAAACACAGCCTGTGACTTGTAGAAATCTGCCCACACCATGTTATTGCCAAAAAATGATGAAGATTTGATTTAAAATATATATTTGTATGATGATTTAAATCAGTATATTGATATTAAATATTTATTTTTACTCTGTATTTTAAAGGTTGTTTTTGTTTTTTTTTTTTTTTGAACATGTGACCAACAGCAGAGGACTAGAAGCTCCTCCTGCTTATGTTTCCCTGCAGACAGGCTGTGAAAAAGCTGGGTAATGTGACAGCTGCATATTGATTAGGAAAAAGGTACTTCAATGCTTTTTTTAGATTTCAATAGATTTTTATTTGGTTTAAGTGCAAGTGAAACATACACAAGAATCAATGCTTTTTTTTTAATCAAATAATTACATAGCCATCATCTATATTCAGAAATAGAAGGGACAATGTAAATTAAACAGTGTGTGTTTACAACCCCTGGCATAAAGTATCAAATCACCACTCTTAGAAAATGTTCATTCAGTTGTTTAATTGTGTAGAAAAAAAAACTAAATCACAGACATGCCTCAAAACTATTTTAATTTAACATCCCAACCTCATGGCTTTAAGAAACCCTTAAAAAAAGAAAAAAAAAAAAAAGAGAATACTGTAGTCAATTGCAACCGTTTTTGCAGATCAAGCAGAGAAAAGAATTTGGAATCACTAAATTCTGAGGTAAAATATTACGGAATCATGAAAAAAAAAAAAAAAGAACACTACAGTACACCACTAGTACTTTGTGGCACCACCCCTGGTTTTTATAACAGCTTTAATTCTCTGAGGCATGGATTTAACAATCCGGCTCCAACTTTCTCTTATTGCAGTTGCCAGATCAGCTTTTCAGGTTGGATCCTTGTCATGGATCATTTTCTTTCATTTCCACCATAGATTTTCAATTGGATTGAGGTCCGAACTATTTGCAGGCCATGCCATTGACAATATATGTCTTTCTTGGAAGAAAAGTTTTCACAGCTTTTGCCCTATGGCAAGATGTATTATCATCCCGAATAATGAGGTCATCATCACCAAACATCCTTTCAATTGATGGAATAGGAAAAGTGTCCAAAATCTTAATATAAACTTGTACATTCATTGAAGATTTAATGACTGACTATCTCCCCCGTACCTTTACCTGACAACCCCATATCATCAGTGAATGTGGACATTTGCACATTTTCTTCAGGCAGTCTTCATACATTTCATTGGAACGGCACCAAACAAAGGTTCCAGCATTATCACCCTGCCCAATCCAGATTCGTGATTCATCACTGAATATCACTTTCCACGTCCATGATTGCTTTTCTTTAGCCCGCTGTAACCTTGTTTTTTCTGTTTAGGTGTAATGATGATTTTCGTTTGGCTTTTCTATATGTGAATCCCATTTCCTCTAGGCGATGTCTTACAGTTCAGTCACAGACATTGACTTCAGTTTCTTGCCATTTGTTCCTCGTTTGTTTTGTTGTGCGTTTTCATGGCATATTGCCTTAGGTTTTCTATCTTGACGTTTTGATGTCTTCCTTGGTCTACCAGTATGCTTCCCTTTAACAACCTTCCCATTTGATTCGTACCTGGTCCAGATTTTAGACACAGCTGACTGGGAACAACCAACATCTTCTGCAACATTCCATGATGATTTACCTTCTTGAAGAAGTTTTATAATCCTCTCCTTTGTTTTAACTGACATCTCTTGTGTTGGAGCCATGATTTGTAACTGCAGGCTAATTTTCCCCCAGAATCGTGTGATTCCATTTTTTTTCTCCCTCTACTTGATCTGCAAAAACAGTTGCAATTGACAACAGCTTTGTTTCTTTTTTTACATTTTTAAGTGTTTCTCTTTAGCCATTAGGTTGGAATGGTAAATTAAAATAGTTTTGGAGCATGTCTGTGATTAGTTTTTTTTTCTACACAAACAACTGAATGAACATTTTCCAATGAGTGGTGAATCCATACTTTTAGCCAGGGGCTGTAGTATCACTTTATAAAAGCCCCTGATGTTATATTGGGTTGTTGATGTATGGCAATGGCAGAAAATTCAGACCTGAACTTTTCAGGCAAAAAAGTCTGTTGGCACCTACTGTAGTTGTGTCCTGGAGTGCCATTCGAAATAGATGGAACTAGAACACACCGCACAGAGCATTACTGTGAGTTTCAAATTTACCTGCATTTAAAATTGTCCATATGACCTGGGGCACTTCTCCTATTGACAACCAATATAAGGGCCCCTTCTCTACTGACTACCAATGTAAGAGGGCACTTTCCCCATTGGCCACCAATGCAAGAGGGCATTTCTTCCACTGAGCACTAGTTCAAGAAGGCTTTTCTTCACACTGACCACCAATGTAAAGGGGGCACTTATCTCACTGAGCACCAGTGTAATTGGGCACCTCTCCCACTGACCACCAATGTAAGAGCGCACTTCTTTCACTGAGCACCAATGTAAGTGGACACTTCTCCGACTAACTACCAATGTAAGGAGCCCTTTTCTACAGACCACCACTGTAAGCGGGCTCTTCTTCCACTGAGCACCAGTGTAAGAAGGCTCTTTTTACACTGACCACCAATGTAAGAGGGCATTTACTCCCCTGAGCACCAGTGTAAGAAGGCTATTTTCACACTGACCACCAATGTAAGAGGGAATTTACTCCCCTGAGCACCAGTGTAAGAAGGCTATTTTCACACTGAGCACCAATGTAAGGGAGCACTTGTCTCACTGAGCACCAATGTAAGGGAGCACTTATCTCACTGAGCACCAATGTAAGGGAGCACTTATCTCACTGAGCACCAATGTAAGTGCACACTTCTCATACTAACACCACCAATGTAAGGGGCCCTTCTCTACTGACCACCACTGTAAGAGGGCTCTTCTTCCACTGACCACCAATGTAGGAGGGCACTTCTTCCCCTGAGGACCACTGTAATTGGGCACCTCTCCTACTGACCACCAACGTAAGCGGGCACTTCTTTCACTGAGCATCAATGTAAGAGGACATTTCTCCGAATAACTACCAATGTAAGGGGCCCTTCACACTTGACCACCACACTTCTCACATTGACCACTGACACAAGTAGAGAAGGGGCTTTTTCTAAAACTTTCCATGTGTTAGCAACCAAGTTACTAACCATAACTTACAAAGCCATCCATAACTTGGCGCCCAGCTACATCACTAACCTGGTCTCAAAATACCAACCAACCTGTTCTCTTCATTTCCCCCAGGACCTGCTGCTCTCTAGCTCCCTTGTCAGCTCCTCCCATGCTCGCCTCTAGGATTTCTCCAGAGCTTCTCCCATCCTTTGGAACTCTCTACACCAATCTGTCTGACTGTCTCCTAATCTATCCATCTTTAGACGATCCCTGAAAACCCTTCTCTTAAAAGAAGCCAATCCGGCTACTAACTCATACACTGTTTTAACTGTTTTAACTTTCTCCATCAGCTCATCCCCCACAGCTATTACCTTTTTTATTTTTGTAGATTGTAAGCTCTAACGAGCAGGGCCCTCTGATTCCTTTTGTACCAAATTGTATTGTAACTGTAATGTCTGCCTTCATTTTGTTAAGCACTGTGCAAACTTTTTTGCGCTATATAAATCCTGTATAATAAAAAAATAATAATGTGATCTTATCATCCGTTATCTGCTTCCAATTTTATTATTATTTATAATGACAGTATTTACACATTCGTATATAAAGACATTATAACATTTTCTTATCAATGTCCTTAACCACTTAAGCCCCGGAAGATTTTACCCCCTTCCTGACCAGGGGGTATTTTGCGATTCGGCACTGCGTGACTTTAACGGACAATTGCGCGGTCGTGCGACGCTGTACCTAAACAAATTTGGCGTCCTTTTTTTCCCACAAACAGAGCTTTCTTTTGGGGGTATTTGATCACCTGTGCAATTTTTTGATCACGCGCTATAAACAAAAAAAGAGCGTCAATTTTGCAAAAATAACAATATTTTTCACATTTTTTTATATGAAATTCCCCCCCAAAAAAATGTAAAAATCTAAATTTTTTAACATTTTCAGCCAATTTGTTTTATGCTACCTATGTTTGGTAAAAAAAATCGCAAAAAGCGTATTTTGATTGGTTTGCGCAAAAGTTATCGCGTTTACTAACAAAGGGAAAGATTTTTGTCATTTTTGTTGTTTTTTTTTTAACGCGTAATGGCGGCGATCTGCGATTTTTTTTGCGGTACTGTGACATTGGGGCGGACAGATCGGACCCTTGACTGACATTTGTGACACTTTTGGGGGTCCCAGTGACATTTCTACAGTAATCAGTGCTATACATATGCACTGTTACTGTAAAAATACACTGGTAGTGAAGGGGTTAACTTTATTTGGGAGGGAGGGGCTGTGTGTATCCCTAGGGGCGTGCTTTCTACTGTGATTGGCTGTGGCTTCAGCTGTAAGGACACTGATCAACGGATCTACATAGTAGATCCGTGTGATCAGTGTCTTTACAGCGAGGAGAATGACAGGTGGCTTGTTTACACAAGCTGCCTGACATTCTCCCTCTCCCCCGCCGATCGCCGAGTGACCGGCGGACATCGGGTCCGCCGGTCACACGCGCGGGGGGGTCCGTGACCACGCGGGAGCAGGAGCGCGCCTCCGGGGGCGCGCGCTCGCTCCCTAGACCCTCACAAGCTAGTGACGTAGCCCTACGTTAGTTTGCCTGTGAGGGGCTGACCGCCGACGTAGATATTTGTGCGGCGGTCGGCAAGTGGTTAAGCACTGTGCAAACTTTTGGCGCTATATAAATCCTGTATAATAAAAAAATAATAATGTGATCTTATCATCCGTTATCTGCTTCCAATTTTATTATTATTTATAATGACAGTATTTACACATTCGTATATAAAGACATTATAACATTTTCTTATCAATGTCCTTAAGACCCCGTTCACACGGGGGCTAGCCGACTTTGCCGGGCGACCTGTGTAATCGCGGTGCGCAGCTCGCACCGCGACCTCGGAGCGGCCGGCACGGACTTCATATAATTTAAGTCAATGCAGGTCGCTCTGGGTCGCCCCAAAGAAGCTCCGGACCCTTTTTCTAAGTTGGAGCGACTTGTGTCGCTCCTATTAGAACGGGTCCACAGCTTCTCTATGGCAGGCGACCTACGGCGACCTGTCAGGCGACCAGGTCGCCTCAGTGTGAACCGGCTCTTAGATTTACCTTCAACTATGTAGTGCAAGGGCCCACCCTAAATTGAAAATGATTAGGTTTCACCTCATATTATATGGTTTTGGTAAATCTAAAGAAAAATTGAACATGAAAATTGTATAATGTATGGCCAGCTTAGTTCTGCCTCCCCCTGGGAGATTAGCACACACTAGAACTCAATGCTCTGGATGATACACATAATACCCAGCAAGGCCTGCATTAGTACAATGTGTAGCAGCTGTAAACAATCAAGATGAAACTATGTAATGCCTGTGAGGTCACTGCAGCCCTGGATGACAGATAATATATCACAACATAACACGAGGAGAAAAATGAATGGGAACAGCAGGAGGGTCATCTTACAGTCACATCAATGGAGTTTTACAGGCTCCCCACCCCCGTCTCCCCCCTCCAGGCAGTGCTGCCTCTATCACATGTCCAGCCTAAAAATCAATATCCTTTTTCTGATGCCATTGGCTTTCATTTCTTTTTCTTTTTTTTATGGTAATTATTGGTTAATAACTTTAATTAGTTCAGTTGACTTTTTTTAATGAGAACCTACAAAACGTTATGAAAACGCCTGTTCCGGATCAAAGTAGGAACGCTGGAGACAGCCAGGCAACTGGCATTCTCAGGAGATCATCATCATATTTCTTTTAGTGCCCACTGATGTAATTTTTACTGTTAGTTACAGCACCACACATCTACTTTTTGAATGGCACCCCAATGCAGGTTTTGTTGTACTGTCGTAAAAAAGAAAAGTTGTATGGAAGTTAGAATATGTGTTGTGGAGTGTGAGTAGCCCAGTAAAAAGGAACGCACATTCACTTATGTGATCATTTATTACAGCAAGTTGAAGAAATCTGAATAGGACCTTAACCACTTTACCACCGGAGGATTTTGCTGTCTTCCGTCCAGGCCACTTTTTGCGATTCGGCGCTGTGCGACTTTAACTGACAATTGCGCGGTCGTGCGACGCCGTACCCAAACGAAATTTACGTCCTTTTTTTCCCACAAACAGAGCTTTCTTTTGGTGGTATTTGATCACCTGTGCGATTTTTACTTTTTGCGCTATAAACAGAGCGTTTATTTTGAAAAAATAACAATATTTTTCACATTTTTTTATATGAAATTCCCCCCCAAAAAAATTTTTGGCCAATTTGTTTTATGCTACCTATGTTTAGTAAAAAAAATCGCAATAAGCATATTTTGATTGGTTTGCGCAAAAGTTATTGCGTTTACTAACTAAGGGAAAGATTTATGTCATTTTTGGTGTTTTTTTTTTTAACGCGTAATGGCGGTGATCTGCGATTTTTTTGCGGGACTGCGACATTGCGGCGGACAGATCGGACCCTTGACTGACATTTTTGACACTTTTGGGGGTACCAGTGACATTTCTACAGTAATCAGTGCTATATATATGCACTGTTACTGTAAAAATGACACTGGCAGGGAAGGGGTTAATTTTATTGGAGAGGGAGGGGTTAATGTATGCCTAGTGCTTACTGACGTGTGTGGGGGGAGGTGACTGTGTGACAGAAGGACAGATCGGATGTCCAGCTATGCTGAACACTCCGATCTGTCACTCCCTGTCACTTAGGAGATCCGCCTGTTCTGTTTACACACAGCGGGCGGATCTCCAGACTCGATCCCCGACGATCGGGGCAGAGCAGCGGCAATCGCCGCTGCTCCTCCCCTGGCCCGACTCCCGCTGTGAATGAACACAGCGGGGGCGAGCCTCCGGCGGCGCGCGAGCGCCGCCCACAAGGGGCGGAGTCCAGCGACGTAGGTCTACGTCGCTGGATGGGATCGCGGCACTTTGCCGCAGTAGCCTCCATGTGAGCGGGGCTAAAGTGGTTAAAGCAGTTCTCCAGTCTCCCCTCCAAAACTAAAGGTCAGCAGCTACAAATACAGTAGCTGCTGACTTTTAATCCAAAGACACTCACCTTTCCATGGTTCCAGCGCTGTCTTTATCCGAGCTGATTCTTCAATCGGTTGGAGTCAAGGAGCCGGCATCTTAACTAAGGGAACCCAGCAGTGAATGCTTCTTGCGGCTTCACAGTCGGCTTCCCACTGCGCATCAGTGTTAATTTTGGCAGCAAATTTCAATTTAGTTTTAGTCTTAGTCTTAGGACTAAAATGGCATTTTAGTTTTAGTCCCATTTTAGTCTTCTGCAAGTGTTTTAGTCGTATTTAGTCGACTAAAACTCCAGTACATTTTAGTCGACTAAAACGTCCTACATTTTAGTTGACTATAACTCATTTTAGTCATCTATATGGGTGTAGTTCAATTGTAATTTGTAATGCATTATTTAAGCATTTCTCTACAATTTCCAAACTAATTATATACTACTGCTGGTCCTGGAGTGAAAAATCTAATATGTTATTATTTTATAGTATTAAGCTTTGAGCATGCACCAGTGTTAATTTTGGCAGCAAATTTCGATTTCGTTTTAGTTATAGTCTTTTGACTAAAATGCCATTTTAGTTTTAGTCGTATTTTAGTCATCAGAATTGTTTTGGTTTTAGTCTTATTTTAGTCGACTAAAATTGTGTTAACCACTTTACGACCGCTCACAGTAATATTACTGCGGCAAAGTGGCTCGTTATCGTCTGACGACGTAGTACTACGTCGTCAGACACTCCCACCTTCTGGGCGGCGCTTGCGCGCCGCCGGAGGCTCGCTCCCGCTGTTTTCATTCACAGCGGGAGTCGGGCCAGGGGAGGAGCAGCGGCGATCGCCGCTGCTCTTACCCGATCGTCAGGGATCGAGTCTGGAGATCCGCCCGCTGTGTGTAAACACAGCGGGCGGATCTCCATAGTGACAGGGAGTGACAGATCGGACTGTTCAGCATAGCTGGACATCCGATCTGTCCATGACTCACTCAGTCACCTCCCCCCCTACACGTCAGTAAGCACCAGGCATACATTAACCCCTCCCTCTCCAATAAAATTAACCCCTTCCCTGCCAGTGTCATTTTTACAGTAACAGTGCATATATATAGCACTGATTACTGCAGTAATGTCACTGGTACCCCCAAAAGTGTCAAAAATGTCAGTCAAGGGTCCGATCTGTCCACCGCAATGTCGCAGTCCCGCAAAAAAAATCGCAGATCGCCGCCATTACGCGTTAAAAAAAAAACACCAAAAATGACAGAAATCTTTCCCTTTGTTAGTAAACGCAATAACTTTTGCGCAAACCAATCAAAATACGCTTATTGCGATTTTTTTTACCAAACATAGGTAGCAGAAAACAAATTGGCCAAAAATTTTTAAAAAAATTGGTTTTTACATCTTTTTTGGGGGGAATTTCATATAAAAAAATGTTAAAAATATTGTTATTTTTTCAAAATAAACACTCTTTTTTTGTTTATAGCGCAAAAAGTAAAAATTGCACAGGTGATCAAATACCACCAAAAGAAAGCTCTGTTTGTGGGAAAAAAAGGACGTCAATTTCGTTTGGGTACGGCATCACACGACCGCGCAATTGTCAGTTGAAGTCGCACAGCGCCGAATCGCAAAAAGTGGCCTGGACGGAAGACAGCAAAATCCTCCGGTGGTAAAGTGGTTAATTTAGTTGACGAAAATCTTTTAGTCGAAGAAATTAACATTGCTGCGCATGTGCGAGCCGTGCTGTGCTTTGTGAATGGTCCCACAGTCTTCTGGGACCTGGCTGTGGTGTGTACCAGAAGGCTGCGGGTGAGGAGGAGGGGGGGGGGTCTGAACTTTCACTCGGATGGCTGAGACGACCCAACCTAAAGTGGGAGCAATTATCTTTCTACTCCCCTCCCAAAAAGTGGCTAATGTTAAAGAGGGGGTGGATGCAAATAAGCAGAACTTCCCCTTTTGGGTGAAGTTTCGCACTGAAGTGTATCTACAACCAAAAACAAAAATGATGCAGCTTTTTTTTTCAGATGTAGAAGCTGCATTATTTTTCTTTATTCAGATTTGTCTTCCTTTATTTTCAAAAGAGGAAAAAAGGCAAAGTCTGACAATACTGGGCAGACAAGGAGTATACAATATCTAAATAAAATAGTTTTATTACAAAATTCATTTAAAAGTCAGACAAACCTATATGTCCATAAAAACAAGGCTAAATATCTTACTCGTAGGTGAGACCAACTGCAAAAAATTGTGTCCATGACATAGTTGCCAACATTTGAAAAAAATTTCCAGGGACACTTTGCAGCACAGTTATCAATTACTTACCCCACCCACTTCCCTGAAGCTCCACCCACTCCACATAATGCTCCACCCACTCCACATAATTAATCTCCGCCTACTTATGATCAGATTATAGGGTCTACTCAATAAAGAGAGAATTACAGGAAATTGAAAAGGGAATTTCTAACTTAAAGCGGAGTTCCACCCTGGAATTTTTTTTTTTTTTAAAAATACCCCTGGGACAGTCAGGGCTAGTGCATTCCACAATGGCTAGCCTCTGATCTGTCCCGGGTTGCACTTACCTGTTAGGACAAATACTTACCTTGCAAACGTCTTGTCCGGCGCTGCCATCTCAGATGTGGGCAGCTTGAAGCCAGTGCGTCCTCTTCGGCGTCTTCTTCCGCCTTCTTTGGTCCCACGATGCTCTGCGCCGGCCCCGCCGTCACTTCCAGTGCGCGCGCGTCATCCCTCCACAGCTTCTGGGCATGCCCAGAAGCTGTTTAGAAGGGGATGACGCGCGCGCCCCGGAACTGACGTCGGGGCCGGTGCAGGCGCAATGATTCCTGGGAGCGATGACGTTCAGCTCCCAGGAATCATTGCAGAGCCAGGAAGTGACGACGGGCCGCGGCCGCCGAGGGAGGAAGAAGGAAGTAAGGTAAGTATATTTTCTTCGCTACAAGGTAAGTAAAAAAAAAAAAAAAAATGCGATTAGCCATTTGTTTTTCAGGTGACCCGGAGCGAGAAGATGGAGGTAAGTATAAAATGAGGGTGGAACTCCGCTTTAAGGCCAAAGTAGCAGAGTTGGAATAATTCTCCCATTCAGCTGCACTTCTTCTGCCTAAAGTTTAAAATTCTCATCACAATTCCCTGCAATTCTAAAGTGTGACATCTGCTCAGGTGTGACCATACAAAAAATGGAATATGTAAATATAAATAAAGTGCAAGGTGTAAATAAGTACGATAAAACCTAATTATACTATCTGGTATAATTAGGTTTTAATGGCACCAGGCGGCGCCATTACGTAACTGCGCATGTGCCCGCCCGACCGAGCTTGTACGAGCTTTCCTGAGCCCAGCAGGCGTCGGAGCGGTGCATGCGCCATCACGATGTCAGCCCGCAACCATTTTTTTTTACTGACCCCGGCTGCCCGTAACGGGCATTTACGGGCAGCCCAATTAACGGGCGCTTGACGGGATAATGTAAATTACCCGGAACAGGCTCATATTTGCCAGGACTGTCCCTGCAAAAATGGGACAGTTGGCAAGTATGACATGATCATCATTACATTATTCATGACTTATATGCTCAATTCAAGTGTGCTTGAAGAAAAGAAAACGAATGCAGCCCCCACATCTAAGGATGGGGTCAGCTGTAATATCTTACCTATAAGTTCTTGGATTTAAGGGATTGTTCACACTACCAGTGTGCTAAATGCCCCATTTTAGTGTGCAGGTAGCGGTCAGTTTTTGGATGCAATGAGTCACAGTGAATGGTGGTGTGACGCTCATTTCACACTTTTTTTTTCAACCTTTATTTGAACTGGCCAAAGTGACACTTCATTCACGTCTCCACACAGCAGAATGGTGTTCTGCATTGCTATGTGGTGACAGTAAAATGCTACATGTCTCCACGCAGCACCGCGCCTCTGGACTGTGTCGCAGTGCAAATGGGGCACATAGATCACAACTATGCCATAGTAGTGATTGGTGTTTATCCAGCTCCGAAAAAAACGCCAATCACTGCACTATGTGTGACTGAGCTCTGAATACCCTTTAACCTATTGCTGTCCAAGTAAATCATATGTGTGACAGCAAAAGGGTGGGCTTTAAAGTGGTTGCAAACCCCTACATATACCCAGAAAAGTGACTGGCCTCAGGTGATACAGAGATTAAACAAATCTTCCAACATAAGTTGCACCTGTTTACCTGCAGTATTTTCTTCTCTATAGCTATTAAAATTGCTGAATTTATAAAGCTTATCTGAGCTGTCACACAGGGGGCATCTACACTGATAATCAGGGTACTGATCATCAATGTCCAAACTATCAATGCAGCCCCAAAAGTGCCCACAAGTGCTGCCAATCTGTGCTGCCATCGGTGCTGCCTGTCAGTGGCCATCAGTGCCACCTATGAGTGCCCATCTGTGCTGCCTATCAGTGCCTCCTCATCAGTGCAGCCTATCAGGGCCCATCAGTGCAGCCTATCAGTGCCCATCAGTGCCACCTATGAGTGCCCATCTGTGCCGCCTATCAGTGCCCAATTGTGCTGCCTATCAGTGCCTCCTCATCAGTGCCCATCAGTGCAGCCCATCAGTGCAGCCTATCAGTGCCCATCAGTGCAGCCTATCAGTGCCCATCCGTGCCACCTATGAGTGCCCATCCGTGCCGCCTATCATTGCCCAATTGTGCTGCCTATCAGTGCCCATCAGTGCAGCCTATCAGTGCCCATCAGTGCAGCCTATCAGTGCCCATCAGTGCAGCCTATCAGTGCATCTCAGTGTAGGAAAAAAAATACTTATTTAGAACATTTAATAAAAAATCTAAGAAAACTTTTTTTTTTTCACAAAATTTTCTGTTTTTTTTTGTTTGTTTAGCAAACAATAAAAAACACAGTGGTGTCTAAATACTGATAAAAGAAAGCTCTATGGCCCCCGTTCACATAGCAGCGACGCTACTTCCCGGGGCGACCTCCGAGGTCGCGGCGCGCTGCTCGCCCCGCGACCTCGGAGCGGCCGCCATGGACTTCATAACATTGAAGTCTATGACGGTCGCTCCGGGTCGCCCCAAAGAAGCTCCGGACCCTTTTTCTAAGTCGGAGCGACTTGTGTCGCTCCTATTAGAACGGGTCCGCAGCTTCCCTATGGAAGGCGACCTACGGCGACCTGTGAGGCGACCAGGTCGCCTCACAGGTCGCCCCAGTGTGAACGGGGACAATCAGTCTCAAAAAAATGATTAAAATGTCGTTTGGGTACAGTGTTGCATGACCGTGCAATTGTCATTCAAAGTGTGACAGTGCTGAAATCTGAAAATTGGCCTGGGCAGGAAGGGGGTGAAAGTGCCCAGTAGGGGGGGGGGGGGTAAAATATAGATTCTGTTTAAGGGATGGGGGGGCTGTGTAGAAAGAGGTTAAGGAACCACAAGCCTCAGTTTGCCTCGCCAGTTTCTTCACACTTCACCCGTATCAGTTTAAACCAAAGCTTTGCTGCCACCATCCCTGATAACTGTAGCCAAGTTGACAAATCCGCGTGCCAAACTCTCACAGCTGTCCGACCGAGACAGGAAGCTTTCTGTCACAATAACTACCTTCCTTTTAAATGACTCGGTAATTAGTAAATGCCTCCCCTTGAATACAGAATATTGCTTCCACAAATAGAACAAACAAGTAGTTACAGATTAGACATGCTCTGTGTCTGTGCCACTAAACACGAGCGCTCAGCCAAATTCCCATAGCAACCAGGAGAGCATCAACGTGTGACACAGAGAAAGACTTCTGACAGCCGGTTACATCATCGGCCTGTCTCTGCGCCGCCGCTTGGGCTGATGTTTTGCTGCTTCTTTTCTTTATGCAGGATTGACATATAAACCAGCAAGGCGCACATAGAAATAAATACTGTCTTTGGGAAGCACCAGATGACACACACAGGGCCTCATCCACAACAGCCACGTGCAATACTCATTATATTAACCACCGGAGGATTTTGCTGTCTTACGTCTGGGCCACTTTTTGCAATTCGGCACTGTGCGACTTTAACTGACAATTGCGCGGTCATGCAACGCCATACCCAAACGAAATTTACATCCTTTTTTTCCCACAAACAGAGCTTTCTTTTGGTGGTGTTTGATCACCTGTGCGATTTTTTGATCATGCGCTATGATCAAAAAAATAGCGACAATTTTGCAAAAATAACATTATTTTTCACATTTTTTTATATGAAATCCCCCCCCCCCCCCAAAAAAAAATGTAAAAATCAATTTTTTTAAAAATTTTTGGCCAATTTGTTTTCTGCTACCTATGTTTGGTAAAAAAAATCGCAATACGCGTATTTTGATTGGTTTGCGCAAAAGTTATTGCGTTTACTAACTAAGGGAAAGATTTCTGTCATTTTTGTTGTTTTTTTTTTTTAACGAGTAATAGCGGCGATCTGCGTTTTTTTTTTTGCGGGACTGCAACATTGCGGTGGACAGATCGGACCCTTGACTGACATTTTTCACACTTTTGGGGGTACCAGTGACATTACCACAGTAATCAGTGCTATACATATGCACTGTTACTGTAAAAATGACACTGGCAGGGAAGGGGTTAATTTTATTGGAGAGGGAGGGGTTAATGTATACCTGGTGCTTACTAACGTGTGGGGGGGGGGGCAGGTGACTGAGTGACACAGGGACAGATCGCAGGTTCAGCTATGCTGAACCCTGCAATCTGACCCTGCCTGTCACTTAGGAGATCCGCCCGCTCTGTTTACACAAGCAGGCGGATCTCCACACTCGATCCCCGACGATCGTGGAAGAGAAGCGGCGATCGCCGCTGCTCCGCCCCTGGCCCGACTCCCGCTGTGACTGAATACAGCAGGAGCGAGTCTCCGGCGGCGCGCGCGCGCGCCACCGAGAAAGGGGAATGTCTGGCGACGTAGGTCTACGTCGTCAGACGTTATCGAGCCACTTTGCCGCAGTAGTGCTCTAGTGAGCAGAAGGCAAGGGGTTAATCTGACATTAGTGTGAATAAGGCCCCTTTCACACTTGTGTGACTTCAAAGTCGCATGATTTTACCGAGATTTTGATGCAAGTTTGACTGGGCTTGAATGTCTTTGGACTTCAAAACGCATCAAAATCATGCCAAAGTAGTGCAGGGACTACGTTGAAGTGACGAGAGGGGCCGGTGCAGGCACATTCTGGGAGAAGAAGACGCGGAAGAAGACGCAGAAGAGGACCGCGCCGGCTTCAGCTGCCCACAAGAGAGATGGAAACACTGTGGAAGAAATTTTATAAGTAAGTATTTCTTCTAAAAGTTAAGTGCAAACCAGGACAGATCAGAGGCTAGCCATTGTGGAATGTGCTAGCCCTGACTGTCCCAGGGGTATGTTCATTAAAAAATGACATCTGTGCCCGGAACTCCGCTTTACCACTTAAGCCCCAGCCCTATTTCGGACACTTTTTGTTTACAAGTTAAAACCAGTATTTTTTCATACTACTTAGAACCCCCAAACATTATATATATTTTTTTAGCAAAGACTCTGGAGAATAAAATGTCGGTCATTGCAAAATTTTTTGTCACACAGTATTTGCGCAGCGGTCTTTAAAACGCCATTTTTTTGGAAAAAATTTGAAAAATCACATTTCACTGCATTTAAAAAATACTAAACAGTAAAGTTAGCCCATTTTTTTTGTATATTGTGAAAGATGATGTCACGCCGAGTAAATAGATACCCAACATGTTACGGTTTAAAATTGCGCCCCCCCGTGGGATGGCGACAAACTACGGTCAATAGAGATCTCAATCTGCAACGCTTTAAATTTATTTAACGGTTACCAGTTTAGAGTTAGAGTGTAGCTCTTTTTTCTTAATTATTGCCCACGCTCTGGCGATCGCGGCGATACCTCACATGTGTGGTTTGAACAGCGATTTCATTCACGGCTCGACTTGCGTATACGTTTTTTTTTGTGCGCGAGCTAACGGTGACGGGGGCGGCTAAATTTTTTTTTTCCTATTTATTTTTTCTTTTTCTTTAACTTTATTACAGGTTTTTTTTAAAAAAAAAAATCTGATCACTTTTATTGCTGTCACAACCAATGTAAACATCCCTTGTGACACCAATATGTAGTGACAGGTACACTTTATGGAGGGATCGAGGGTCTAAAAGACCCTAGACCCCTCCACTACACTTCCCTGTATGCAAAACGCCGAAAACGGCATTTTTGCATACAGCCGTTTTTCAAATCCGCCGCCTTTTGCAGCACATTAACCCGGAAGTGACGTCATGGACGCCGCCTCCGGGTTACGTCATCGGAGACCCGATCGATGCCGTTTCCGGCATTCATCGGGACTCCATCCAGCCGGCGGACGTGCCGGTAGCAGGGCACCATTCGGCACAGTCTCCTCCAAACAAGGCAGTAATAGGAGCTCCTATATTGCTACTTAACTGACTTTATTTTAGGGGCTCATTCACACCACAAGTGCTGGGCAGAGTTGCTCAACTCCATTACAAACAAATGCATTGTGTTGGATTTTTGAAAACCAGAGCAGACTAATCTGAAGCGGCTGTGCATGGCAACCAGTCAGCTTCTATCTTTTTGTCGCCAAATAACGTACCTGGTATGTCATTTGACTTCAAGTGGTTGTGCCAGGGTGATGCCTCCAGCTGCAGGCATCACCCCTGTACCATTTTTTAGAGCCAACAGTCCGCTTTCTTGTAACAACAACCGAAGCAGCTACTCAGCCATTCAGGTGTTGTTACAAGCAGCGGGAGAGGATGTCTTCTGCAGTTCGCTCAGGCTGTCCCGTCCCCCTGAGAGTCCCAGGCTTCTAGCTGGCACGTCCGCCAGCTAGTCAGAGACCCGAAAAAAGACAGATCAGCTTTGATCGGCTCTCTGCTATGGTAACCCGGAAGCGATGACTCATCACTTCCGGTTTACCAGCATCTTAAAGGCACCATTTTTTGAAAATCAAAAGTATTCAAAAACACAGATCTTGGTGTTTTGAATGCTTTCAAGTGCAAAGGAGAGATTTGGGGTTTTATAGAACCCAGATCCCTCCATAAAGAGTATCTGTCATTTGCCTATTGCTGTCACAGGGATGTTTACATTCCTTGTGACAGCAATCAGAGTGATCTAAAAACAAACAAAAAACAATAAATAAATAAAAAGTAAAACAGTGTAAGAGCCGGTTCACACTGGGGCGACTTGTCAGGCGACCTGGTCGCCTGACAAGTCGCCGTGGGTCGCCTGCCATAGATTAGCACAGGACCCGTTCTAATAGGAGCGACACAAGTCGCTGCGACTTAGAAAAAGGGTCCTGTACTACTTTGAGTCGACCTGGAGCGACCTGCATTGACTTCAATGATATGAGGTCTGTGCATGTCGCTCCGAGGTCGCGGTGCGCTATGTGCACCGCGACTTCACAGGTCGCCCCGGCAAGTCGGGTCGCCCCTATGTGAACCGGCTCTTGAAAAAAAAAAAAAAAAAGGAAAAAATGTAAAATGCCCCCGCCCCAGGACGCAAACCGCGATTGTCCCACACATGTGAGGTATTGCCATTTGATCATGGACAGTAATTCTAGCACTAGACCTCCTCTGTACATCTAAGTGGTAACCTGTAAAGGCTTTTATAGGGTCGCCTATGGATAGTAAAATTTATGTCGTTTTTCTCTGTTGTGAGGGCGTGCGCAATTTTAAACCATTATGTGTTTGGTATCTATTTACTCACCGTTGCATCACCTTTTAAATTTTACCAAAAAAATGGGTTATGTATTGTGTTTGTTTTGCATTAAAGGTGTATTTCTTCCAAAAAATTGCATTTGAAAAACAGCTGGGCAAATACCGTGTGACATAAAAAATGGCAAAACCCACTTTATTCTCTAAGGCCCCTTTCACACACTCCGTCCGTTGGACGGACTCCGTTTTCCTCAGCGGGGGATGGATCCGCCGATCCCCCGCTGAGCAGTAGGATGACAGCTGTTCTCCGCACTGTGTGCGGAGACACAGCTGTCAGTACCCCATACATCTCTATGGGGGAAATCGGATGGGAACGGACCGTTGGTCCGTTCCCATCCGATCCCATCCAATCCGCTGGACAGATGGAAAATAGGGTTTCCATCTGTCCAGATTTGACGGATCGAATCGGATGTCAGTGGACATGTCTCCGCTGACATCCGATGCCCCATAGGGATGCATGGGGGGACCGTTCAGATCCGCCAAAAAAACGGACAGGCGGATCTGAACGGTCCGCCTGTGTGAAAGAGCCCTTATTATTTAATAATATTATTATTATTATTTATTAATTTTATTTATTATTATTATTATTATTATATTTTGTTATATTATTATTTATTCAATTTATTTATTTAATTCAAAATCCACTTTATTTATTTATTTATATATTTAGGGCCTTTGCTTTAAAGAAATATATAATGTTTTGGGGGTTCTAACTAAATTTCTAGCAAAAAAAAAAAATGATTTTCACATGAAGACCAGGGATTTTCTGGTACTTTTTGTTTACAAGTGGTTAAAGCAAAACTAAACCCTCCTATCCTTTTTAGCCAAGGAAGCGGACATCTTAGCCTCAGATCTGTGACTGCCAAGGTACTGCACATGTGATCTATTATGACACCAGCCATTTGACGATTTGGTTGAGAGCACAAGCATATGTAATAGTTAGCATTCCCGGCATGTAACTGTTTTGTGAAACCAGTAAATTGATGTGTTTAGTTCCCTGTTTCCCAAAATAGTTACAGTCAGGGCATGCCTAGAATAATCACTGTTAGTCCCTGTTTACATATATGCAATGTGGGAACCCTGCGAATCCACTGCGGGTTCCCGCATCGCATTCAACTCGCAGACAATTCACATTGCCATATGCGAATCACTGGGGGTATCAAACCAAAGTTACATCACCCCCAGATCAGTTCGCATATCGCAGTGCGAACTGTCAGTTCGGACATGAATCGGATCGCATAGGTGTGAACACCAATGCGATTCAATTCTGGTGCGGACCCAAAAAGAGTCCTGTGCGAGTTGCGTCCGAATGCGGTGCGAATTCAGCCATACAGATTATTCATTGACACAGAAAGCAGGATTCGGCCCTGCCCCCCTACTCTCATGTCACTGGATTTGATTGACAACAGCAGGCATAGGCTCCTGCTGGTATCAATCTATCCAATGAGGACCCGCGACACCGGCTGGAGCTGCTGGGCTCGTGCTCATCGCTGGAATTTTTGGGTTCAAGAATAACGAGGGGGTTTGGGGGGCAGCTGCAACCAAGATGGTTTTTCCCCTTAATGCATAGAATGCATTAAGGTGAAAAATCTAGAGACTTTACAACCCCTTTAACCAATTTTGGACCAGAAGATTTTACCCCTTTAATGACCAGGCCATTTTTTGCAATGCCGAATCTGACTGAACTCTCGAACTGCAGGTTCGATTTTTTTCTTTTTTTTTTTTATCTACAGACGCCTCTTATCTGCATAGGCAGTTTTCTGGTAAAGGTGAATTATGCCTTTAAGTGAAGACTAAGGTGACAGGATTGTATGATAATCGCTATGGCGACACATGACTACCAGATATACAGCGGTGAGTTATGTCTCTGGCTCTGGGCTTCCTGCCCCGCTGTGCACCAGTTGTCTCCCAGTCAGGATCTGTGTTCCTTTTACAGAATGCCTCGGCTACCTGAAGTGAGAACATTTCATGTGCAGAAAATAAAAAACTGCGCTTTGATGTATTTTTTCAGCTTCTGCTGTGACAGCTCTGCCAGAAGTAATAAATATTGTATAAAGCCTGTCCGCATAGTGCAGCCACCAAGCCTGATTCCTGATTCCCATAGCAACGCAGGCCTAGATTTACTTATCTCAGAAACAAATACACCAGCATGGCGGCCGGGCCTCGCCGTCTCAACAGGAGAGAGCGCTTCCCTGCCTTCCACACCGCCTGGGAAGAGGCTGTGAAGAGGACCTGTCATTGTACATCGCTGTATTACGTCAGATGAAGTAATATTCAGCTCAGCGTTCTTCACCACTTGCCGACCGCCAGCAGTACATATACGGCGGCAAGTCGGCTCTGTCCCGCGTAACTGTACGTCATTTCGCGGGACCACTAGTGGGGGGAGTGTGCATGCGCCGATTGCCTACAGGGGAAGCCAATCAGCGGGTCCGGTGGCCATGACTGCCGCGATCACTCCCTGTGGCGACAGAGCGGCGGTCTGCAGTTGTAAATACTCCTATTTAGGAACACAGGTCTCTGTGATCATGCAGCAAGCCCATCCAGGAGGCAACGTATTGCCTCCTCACCGTCTGTAATGTGCCTTGGAAAGGTGATCTTATCGCGGATCGCTTTTCAGAGGAGCAGCAGTATTTGCCATATGTGTAAATGAGCCCCTACATTCAAGACATGCATTGAATGACAACAATCACAGTTGCTTGTGTGCTTATGGGAGCTCTCACCTGACATGTCAAGCCAAATGGCTGATGTCATAGTGCAGCACCATGGCAACTTCAGTGACTTAATGCTGACCCATGCTGTCTCTCAGCTCCATAGTGGGCATAACAGAATCAAAGACCAGAGATCCATAGTTATCTTGCCTCTTAAAGTGATTGTAAATTCTCCTCCTTTTTTTCCTATAAAAATAACAAACATATTATACTTACCTGCTTTGTTGCAGTTGGTTTTGCACAGAACAGCCCGGATTCTCCTCTTCTTGGGTCCCTCTCCAGTGATCCTGGCCCCTCCCTCCTGTTAAAGCGGAGTTCCGGCCTCGGGGGTCAATTTTAGCTAAAAATACCCCCGGGACAGTCAGGGCTAGTACATTCCATAATGGATAGCCTCTGAACTGTCCCAGGTTGCACTTACCTGTAAGAAGAAATACTTACCTTGAAAAGTTCTTCTCCAGCGCTGCCATCTCAGGTGTGGGCAGCTGAAGCCGCAGCGTCCCTCTTTGTGTCCTCTTCCGTGACGTCGGAGTACCACAATGCACTGCACCGGCCCCGCTCCTCATTTCCGGTGCAGGTGCGGCATCCCTGCACAGTTTCTGGGCATGCCCAGAAGCTGTTTAGCAGGTAATGCCGCGCCTGCACCGGAAGTGACGAGCGGGGCCGGTGCAGGCGCATTGATTCCTGGGAGCGATGACGTTCAGCTCCCAGGAGTCATCGCAAACCGAAAGAGACGGCACGGGCCGCGGCCGCAGAGGGAGGAAGTGGAAGGAAGGTGAGTATATTTTCTTCTATAATAAGGTAAGTGAGCAAAAAAAAATCGGCAGCATCCATTTCTTTTTCAGGTTGCACTCATCAAGCGGATGGCCCAAAATCGACTTTTTCGATTTTGAGGCCGGAACTCCGCTTTAAGTGCCCCCACAGCAAGCAACTTGCTATGGGGGCACCTGAGCCGAGTCACAGCTCCATGTGTCCATTCAGACACGGAGCCCCACCCCCTCCCCTGATTGGCTAGGTGACTTTGATTGACAGCAGCAGCAGCCAATGGCGCCACTGCTGTGTTTTAGCCAATCTGGAGGGAGAATCTTGGACAGCTGAGACACTTGTGGATATCGCTGGAAAGAGAGGGAGCTCAGGTAAGTATTAGGGGGGCTTCTGCACACAGAGAATGCATTAAGATAAAAAACCTTCTGACTTTACAACTCCTTTACCACAAACAATAAGAACTTACACATAGCAAACTAAAGCTTTCTGCCTTGGGAGGACCAGGAACCTCACACAAACCCAATCCTTTATATCAGGGGTCTTCAAACTATGGCCCTCATGTTGTTCAGGAACTAAAATTCCCATCATGCCTAGTCATGTCGGTGAATCTCAGAGTTTTACAATGCCTCATGGGATGTGTAGTTCTGCAACAGCTGGAGAGCCGTAGTTTGAGGATCCCTGCATTATATAATGATGGAGAGGTACGTATGCTACATGTTTTACAAATTCATTTCCTGCAGGGCACCAGGAGGCGCCATCAATGGTATAACACCTGACCAGCAGCCATCACCGTGTCACCAACTGTACCTTGGCTTTCTCCAACTGTGTCTGGGCCTGCCGCTCTGCTTCCCTGCGAACCGCCTCTCTGTCTTCCTCCAAAGAGACATCAGAATCGGATGGACGGCTGGTGTAGGAGTCCGCCGAACCCTGCAGAGATGAGGACATGTGTTACTGCTGAAAATACACCACATTTCAAGTCATTTCACACTGAATTTTAGGCCTTATACTCATTGGACGTTTGCACATCTCTCCTAGACGCCTTTCCTCCTGGCAGAAATAACGCTTGGCACTAGTAAAAGCGTAGAGGTGTGTTTATAAACGCTTGGACGTGCAGGGGCGTTTATAGTAGGGATCGACCGATTATTGGCAAACCTGATATATCGAGGGCTAATATGCACTTTCCCCAATCTATCAGAATCGGCCCCAGAGGTGACCGATATTGCCGATATTTCGGGGAAAGTGCTGCACCGGAGTGATGCCTGCAGCTAGAGGAATCACCCCGGTACCGGGATCCATAGCCGACGGTCGGCTGTCTTGTAATGATACGGATGCGGCTGAGAAGCCACTCGGCTGTCATTACAAGGAGCGGGAGGGGACGTCCTCCCCCCTCCCGCTGCCTTCTGCGGCTCGCCTGGGTCTCCCATGCCACCGGGAGACCCGGGCAACGAGCCTGCATGGCCGCTGAAGACCCGATCAAAGCCGCATTCGGCTCTGATTGGGTCTCCATGCAAAAACCCAGAAGTGATGTCATGAGTGACATCACTTCCGGGTACTCGGCAACAGATTTTAAAAAATGACAGCCAAACTTGGCGTTTTGAATGCTTTAAAGTGCAGATCCCTCCACAAGAGTACCTGTCAAGAAAAAAAAAAAATAAATAAAAAGAATAAAAAATTTTAAATGTACAAAAATATCGGCCGATACCGATATGCATTGGCCAAAATATCAGTATCAGCAAGGAAAAAACGATATCGGTTGATCAATAGTTTATAGAGTAGGGATGCACTGATATATCGGCCGAAAATTGGGTTATCACCATTAATACGGTACATGCGGTATTAAACCCAAAAATGTATTCTCTTGCAGCTTATCAATCATTAGATATGGAGGCTGCATCGTTTTTCTTTTCTTTGGCTCTTTTCACCGGCGATCTGGCCAGTAACGCACCTCCTGTATTACTGACACGCCACTCTGGTGGATTGAGCAAATAAGACACAGCAGACAGCAGCATAGTCAGTCTGGTGGGAGGGGAGTGTTAAATGTATTAGCAGCTTTAGATATACTAACAAACTGAAGTCATACTCCAACTTACACTTTATAATCAGTTACAGCATTTTTTTTTTTTTCCCCTTTTTGAATAAAGGTTTTGCACGAATAAATAAAAGCTGAGCATTTTTATCACCCCTGCCAGTGTTAAGTGGTTTGTCTCATCCATGTAAACGGATACATTCTGCTGGAGAGTTTGTGCTGTGAAAAACAACAGATTTGCTGGCTTAATTACCAGATGAAAACAGAAGAAAGAAAGCCTAAAAAAGAAAACGAATACAGTCATCACATCTATAGGGAGAATCTGTTGCTTTGCATATTCTGGGTAAGTGAAGGGCATTCTAAGAACAACCCCAGCACATTAAGCTAGGTTTCAATGTGCGTCTAAAAATGCATCACATTCCCTCCTCATTGCCTGCCAATTGCCTCTGAAAAGCAATCTGAAAAGCTGGTTGCCTTTCAGAGGCAATTGGCAGGCAATGAGGAGGGAATGTGATGCATCTGCACTGCCTGTTTAACCCCATATATGCCAAACAGACACGCAGCATCTGTATGCAGATGTGAGACATTTGCGTTGCTTCTAGATTCACGATTTGTTGGATAATCTTTGCTTTGCGGGCACCCCTATTCACTACCATTGCAGCTTAAGAGGGGCACTGGAAACGCATTTTAACTAGTCTAGCTAGTCTAAATGTGGCCTAATACTCACAGTTTTCACACTACCACAGTGTTCCACTGCTCCTTTGGAGCCCTAAGTAAATACCCGGGTGAGACCTACGTATGTGTGTGCTTCTAAATGCAAACACGAGGAGATGGGGGTGCTTTAAAACCATTTTTTTCTATTATTAATTTTTTTAATTTTTACACTGTCCCTTTATTTATTTTTGATAACTTTTATTCCTATTTTAGAAATGTAATCATCCCTTGTGAAAGAATTAAGGCATGACAGGTCCTCCTTATGTAGAGATCTGGGGTTTATCAGACCCCAGATATCTTCTCTACCCTGGAAAGCATGAGGTCAAAAAACAAAAACAAAAAAACATTGATCTCTTCTTTCTATGTGGGAAAAAAAATGGCAGTGTTTACATCTGCCAGAGCTGGAAGTGCCATAATGACGTCACTTCCGGCCTCCCAGGGTCATAGAGCTCAGCCAGCTCTGTAGTAACCCAGTGCCACCGTCGGATCAGATCTCCGGCTTCCCGTTTGCACGAGAGTGCCAGAGAGGCGCAGAGTGAAGTGGGGGGGGGGGGGGGTAATAATGTCCCTTCCTGCTGCCTGTAAAAGCAATCCAGCAGCTAACAAGCCGCTGGGATGGCTTTTACATTGTAGGGAAGCCGCTTGCTGGCTGAAAAAATCAAACATACCATTTCTTGATGATATCCGTAGCTGCAGGCATCATTCAGATATCTCCAAAGTCCACAACCTCATATGAAGTCATGGGGGGGCGGAGGGGGGGGGGGGGCAAAGTGGTTGTAAAACCTTACATATAATCAGTGAAGTGACTGGCCTTAGGTGATAAACAGAAATGAAACAAATCCTCCTACATAAGTTTTACTTGTTTATCTGCAGCCATCTTTCCCCTACATTTATTCAAAGTGCAGACAGTAGACAAGATTTCTCAGCTCGGATAAGCAGGGGGCGGAGAGCTGAAGGTACATCAGTGAGGAGAGCTGAGAGCTGATTGGAGGGAAAGGGACACACCCCCTTTACACAGCACACAGGAACAGAGCTGAGGCTGTCAATCAGCTGGAGCTCCCTCCCCTGTCACCATTTTTCTTTTGGTGTCAGGAAAACTTGTCAGAAGTGGCTCATACTGGTAGCAGAGGAAAGAAACAGAAATGACACTTAGTGCTCTGGATTGAAACAAGTACACACTATAGAGCAGTGTTTCTCAACCTTTTTTCAGTAAAGGCACCCTTTAAAATTCTGGACAGGCTCGAGGCACCCCATTCTAAAATGTAAAAAAAACGATTCTAATGCATTTTAATGCAGCAAAATCCACATATGTAGGAAACCAAACGTTAGAAGTATTTTATTCTTCCAAAGCAAATAACACTGGTACTGACTAGTATTCCAATGTTTCTCTTCTTCCTGAGTTTTTCTTCTCCATCACTTAGCTAAGGTGACCCCAGCGCTGATGGAGACGGGCATTGAAGGGTCAAACAAGGGTGCTATTCAGGCAACCATTATCCTCCTTATTAACTGAAGATGTCCTTGGTTGTTAGGAAAATGGCGGCTAGGAGGCTGTAATGGTGCACAATAAAAATCTGTGACCTTGTGTAACTAAAAGGCCGGCTTGTTCTACTTGCTGGCTTGTATACAATTTTTCGGCAATTTTTAGGCATTTTGCCAAGGCACCCCTGAAGAAATCTCAAGGCGCCCCAGGGTGAAATAGGCTGTAATAGAGGGAGATGCTTTGCTCATATTTCATGTCTGAGGTATATAAGCACTTTAACTACAGAACAGAATAATCAGGTCACCAGCCTGGCTCTGCTGTCTGGGCAAGGCTGTGTAATTCTCAGAAAAGTTTATATGCCTGTAGCACCCTCCTAGGTAGGTGCTAGGAAAAAGCATCTATTGCTCCTTCTACTTATCAGGGGAGCTGATTTGTTAGGTTGCCTGTTGCATGTCTCCAGGTGTAATTCACTGGGTCTGAGGGAGTGTCCCCACTGTGTCCAATGAGGGAGCTTGTTGGACAGTGGAGGAAACCCAGCCAGTGACACATTGGCTTTTGTGGGAGGGCGTTCTTGCATTCCTGGGATTGCTCATAAAAGCCGGGGGGACATGTGACAGGGCGCCTTTGGCGGGAGTCCCAGGAGGAGGCTGACGGCTCGTCTCTCCTCCTGCTGAGTATGAGGAAAGTGGTCTTAGGCAGTCGGCCTAGTGGATCAAGTGTGGAGCTGAGCTGCAGAGGATCCAGTGTAGCTGACGGTGGAGTTGCTGGCAGAGTCTCTCGGGAAAAACAGTGTCGGTGAGTACTAAGGGACCTGCCAAAGGGTCTGCCCAGGAAGGGGACCACTCCAGTGAAGTCAGAGGATCAAGGAGCTAGCTCACACAGAGAGAGTTACAGTAAAGGGGGTGCCTTGTAGAACCCTGAGGAATAGGGATAAAGGGGATGCCTAGTTGGGCCCTGAAGAGCGATTCACAGAGCAATACAAGTCCATTAAATTCTTCTTCACTGCTATTGACAAGGTGAAGCAGCGGCCTTGCCGCACTCAGTTATTTCTAGGCGTCCCAGCAAATTGTGCACAGTTTATTCAAGCTGCAACTACAAAAAACCAAAACCCCTAGACTGTTTCTTGACTGAGCCAAGCACTTTGAAAATGCTAAACCGTGATGTTGTTGCTATGGGTAACCCAGGGGAATCCGTAACCAGCAGCTCCCAAGGGAGTAGTGCTACATGCCCATCGCACACCTTCCTGGGTATAGGCACATGTGTTGTGGGTGCTGCAGCAATCACCAGCTGGGCACTGGATCCATCACAGATACATATTGTACATATTCGCCAGCACACCATGGATCTTGCAAAGCAGTCTGAAGAAACTTTTTTATCACATCAGGAAAAGTGCAACATTTCGGAGTGCAGGACCCCTTCGTCAGGCATGTAATCACATCATTACCCCTATCGGTTTCACATTCCTTTAACCTTGGATGGACTGTCCATTTACATATGGCTTTTATGGATTTTTAATGGCTTATGTCTCATTTGTTTATATCTGTTAAGAGATATTTTTTCTAGATCTGCTGGCAACTGCCTTGGTTTAGTTCTGTTCATTGTTTGGCGCTGCACTTTATTTATTTATGTGATCACATGCCTGAGGAAGGGGTCCTGCGTGACTCCGAAAGTTGCACCTTTCCGGATGTGATCCTTTTGCAAAAAAAAGTTTTTTCGGACTGCTTTGCAAGATCCATGGTGTGCTGGCGACTATGTATGCATCTGTGTATTTCTCAGGACTAACCGGACAAAAATACAAATCCTTTATCAGGTAAAACAGCTTCTTTATATGCATTGCAGCTGTATATTTTGTAGATTAGCCGGAGTTCCACTTTAAAAGCAAGAAACATGACTGGAGTCTAAGAGCGAGCTCTCAATGCCTTAAACAAGTTGTTTTGACTGTTGATCACAAGGCGTATAATCTCACTGAAAAGCGATCTGTGATTTCTCTCTGCAGGCTCATCTGCCTATCCTGATCTGACGACACAACAGACTCAGCAACACATGCTATTAACAAACAGTCAACGAGTGTTGTGTTGGCTACGCGTCTCATCTGCTGCCAGTCACACAGTCACTCCAGAGTCGGCGCCCCGTACACAATCTGCGTTCACCCCAGCCTGTATGACAATTACATGCTCTATACACTGCAATATATGGACGGTACAGTACTGCGTTCTTACTGTGCCATCATATTCACAACTGTTCCCACATATACCATAGAGCCAGGGCCGCTGATAGGGGGGGACCACCAGCCCTCTTGTAGGGGGCCCAAGCACACAGGGGGGCCCACATAGAGAGGGGGTTAGTGATGGTCAACAAATACAGAAATCTTCCTCCAGCACCTGAATCTGATCTGTCCCTCTCCCTGCTATCAGCTTTTATCTGTTAAAAAAGAGACAGTTGTCCCTCACTAATCCCCCTCCCTTGTGTGGGCCCCCCTCCCAGCACTGGCTCTAATGTTATTTCTGCTGAGGAGTTTATTTGTAACTTTGTTTCTCTCTCTCTGTCTCTCTGATCACTGAGCTCCAACTGCCCAGCCTGTATATTTTTCTCATCTCATCTTCATTTTTATTTAACATAGTTTTTTTTTAATTTAGAAGGAATTATGTGAGTTATGTTATATTTGTGTCTGCTAATAGTGATTTTGCTGTAATTTTAGCTAAATATATCTTTAATATTTTCTTGGGGGGCCCTGCCAGGTCGTCTGTACAGGGCCCCGCGATTTCTAACAGCAGCCCTGCATAGAGCAGTACAAAGTCAGGTCACACTGAAGTCGTAGTGTGGTCAAGCATATTACAGCCTTATTGTGCAGTCTAGACTGAGCTGTACAGAAATTACACTTAGTGCCGGTTCACATTAGTGCGATTACGGAGATCGCATGTAATTCGGAGCGCACTGCTCCTAAATTACATGCGCTCTCATGTGCGGTATGAATTTCAGCCATACACTTTGTATGGCTGAATTCGCACCGCATCCGCAATAAACACGCACATGAGGCTTTTTTTAATCCGCAGCAGAATCGGATCGCATAGTGGTTCACACTAGTGCGATCCGATTCTGTGCGAACTTGCAGATCGCACTGCGATATGCGATCGCAACTGGGGGTGTCGTTAACTTTTAATTGACACCTCCTGCATATCGCATATGGCAGTGTGAACTGCCAGGGGTGCGGATGCGATGCGGGATCACGCTGCATATTCGCAGCCTTCCCGCATCGCACAAATGTGAACCAGCACTTAGGCCTCATGCACACAGGATTTTTACAGTGGCTGTTTTTGGCGTCAGACGTTTTTTTCTGCAGCCAATAAACACTCCAGCATGTAATCCTCTGTGTCCATGCACACACAGGCTGTTATCAGCAGTTTTTGGTAGGGGCAGTTTCTGGCTGTGAAAAAAAAAGAAAACTAGTGGATTTTGAGTGGCGTTTTTCAAATGTAAAAACGCTTTAACGTCAATAAACGCTGATAAATGCCAATTACACCCAAAAAAACTGTTGACTGGCATTTTTTGATGTTTTTTATTCCATTGATTTTTTAACCGCTTTACGACCACCCGCCGCAGTTGTACTGCGGCAGGCAGCGGCTCCTGCGCGAATTGGCGTAACAGTTGCGCGCAGGAGGCTAGGGGGCGAGTGCGCGTCGGGGAAGCCAATGCAGCGGGCAGACGGCTCTGATTGCCATCACACACCCATGATCATTCCCCGCTGAGAGAGACAACTAGCCCCCAGCACATAATTGTAAAATATCCCAGCATGTGCAGTGTTTCTGACTCCTACCACCATGAACACTTTAAATCACTGAAGTGGTAATGGTGGTTAGAGTGTTCCCTTAATATCTCTCAGAAGAAGTAAACAAAGTACACATGGGTCTAATGCAGGGAAACATCAGCCAGTTCATTAAAAACTGGCTGCCATTGGGCACGTGTGTATGACAGCCGGTCCGACAGAAGCAGGCCATTCCGCATGTGCGAAAGAAAAACATAGTCTCCTAACTATTAGCTGGCTCCTAGATTTCAAGCAAATTTGTCAAGCCATTGCACCATTGTTGGTGTCAGTGGGAGGAATAGTGTCCCATCGTTGGTGTCAGTGAGAAGAATAGTGTCCCATCGTTGGTGTCAGTGAGAAGAATAGTGTCCCATCGTTGGTGTCAGTGTGAGGACATGTGCTCTATCATTGGGGTCTGTGGGTTTAGGGTGCCCATCATTGGTATCACTGGGAGGAATAGCCCTCCATTGTTGGTGTCAGTGGCAACAATTATGCCCCTATAGTTGGTGTCAGTAGGAGGAATAGTGCACCAAAGGCCAGATAAAGGAAAGCAAAGGGCCCCCAGGCCGCAGTTTGGAGACCCCTATTCTAGTGGGATAACAATGAACTAAGTAGTGGATATGTTGGCTGCTAGATGGAGTTGACCATCACTACTGTACATGCACAAGTTTTCGTTTCTTTGAGTTTATTCTTTTTTCTATCTTTTGTAAACAATTTAAGGAAGCCTCATTGACATTTTCTTTCAAGATCAAATCAATGTTTTTTTTGATGTGTTGTCATGGGACCCTTAGAGCCGGTTCACACTGGGGCGACTTGTCAGGCGACCTGGTCGCCTGACAGGTCGCCTGCCATAGAGAAGCTGTGGACCCGTTCTAATAGGAGCGACACAAGTCGCTCCGACTTAGAAAAAGGGTCCGGAGCTTCTTTGGGGCGACCTGGAGTGACCTGCATTGACTTCAATGTTATGAGGTCACCCCGGCAAGTCGGATCGCTCTAATGTGAACCGGCTCTAAAACGATGTGGGGCCCATAGGCTGGTGCCTACTCTGCCTATTTGGTTATCTGTCACTGACATCATCAGTACTGACACTAAGGTGTTAAAGATATATATGTATATGTGTATATATATAAAAACATATACACTGGGGTGTCCCTAATGTGTGCAGTGCATGCAGTACACGTGAGCCTTGAGGGAAAGCAGGGCCAACTGCTCACAGCACACATTGGGAATTCAATTGTAGAAGCGCTGCTTGCTGCGACAATGTCCTCTGAGTTACAGCCATGCCTGTCACTTGCATCTGCAGCTCAAAGGAGATCCAAGTATGCTGGCAGTGCATCCACCCTGTGAAAGGAGTGGGCACAATGCCAACAGTACACTGATCAAGAACTCAGGTGATATATATGTACATCGGTCCGCTTAGTTATAAAACCTAGTGAAGTCAAGTAATAGCATGCAGTTCAACGGGTCTGGGGGTATGAGGGGAACAGAGATTTATTGGGTGCAAATAAATGAACGTTGCTGGCACTGGTCACATTTATATGTGATCATAACCTCTGACTGAACTTGGAGACAAATGGTTTTCATCCAGGGTACCGGCTCTGGCCATATACACACCGCTAAGCACCCAGTGTGTGTCACCCATAGCATAGAGTGGTGTAGCCCAGAGTCTTCAGAAAGGGGCTCCAATATACGATGTTGCCCAATGCCCACTGAATTCAGAAAACGCCTATATAAACACACATACACACTGTATATATTTTGCAGCGCTAGTATAGTAAGGGGCAAATTTATAAATCAGTTTCACCAAACTTTCATTGCCGGGGAATCAGGAAATTTTTTAAAAAACCAGGCTTAGGAAGATTCACCTGCACTTAACAGTTTTTGGTGAATGATAGATTCGCTGCTTTATAAATATTCCTCGTGTCACCTTGTACGTCAAAATACATGAGCTTCTTAAAGTGGCATTAAACCTAAAAGCAAACATTTATTATATTGCAGCTAACCAATTCTTAGATGTGGTGGCTGCATTAGTTTTCTTTTTCAAGCTTTGTTTCACCAGGTGATCTGACCAGTAAGTCTATTGTTTTTCAACAGAACAAACTCTAATGCAAATGTATACGACCAAGATACTGGTACCCCGCCCACCACATACACACATTCTTTAATTATTGGGCAATTCTTCACCCAATGACATGATGCTCCAGGATCCTTTTCCCTTTTTCTTGTGGTTCACGGCCCTCAATGCACAGAACAGTGCTATTATTTGCATCCTTCTCCTGTGAGCCCAGGGGGTGTGTCCTTGACTCCCGTGACTTACAGGAAGTGGGTTGAATGAAGTTGGCCATGATTTGGCCTGGAAGTGACACAGCAGCCAGGATTGAAGGAACACGGCACAAGGATGGGTACTCCTTTTTCCAAGAGACTGGGGGGGTTGGGCAGGGAGAAGGAAGGGATTTGTATAAATAAAATCTAGTGAAGTGGAGCTTTAATACACAGCAATGGTGTTGGTGGGTCACCTTATTTGGTTGCAAATGGTAACATTTGCCTGTATGAAGAAACAAAAAGGACAGAGCGCACAACCGCCCTAGCATAACACCGTTTATTGATGAATAATATAGCCATAAAAACAGGTACTCACAAGCATAAGAGATATCATGCACAGCAATCAGAACCCCGATGTTCCATGGGCTGAACACTCTCCTCTCCGTACCGCTGGCTCGGCCGCTCGTCCTGCACTAACCAACCCGTGACATCCGGAGTGAACCTTCCGCCTCGAGGAGACTGTGTGTAGTGCGCCTGCGCACGGTCCAAACGTCGCCGCACACACACTGCAGGGATTGATCGAGTAGCCGCTCAATAGAGACACCAGTGCGGATACACAGAGGGGAGATCTACGATCGGGTCCCCTAGCATGACACCACTATGGTTGCCAAGGACTACGCGTTTCGGAGGCATGGCCTCCTTCTTTAGGTCTCACCCCCCTTAACATTTGCCTGTGCATATGGTGGACATGCTGTATGTGTCTTGCACAGGTCTCCAAACTTCAGTCCGGGGGCTGGATGTGGCCCTTTGTTTACCGTTATCTGGCCTGTGGGGCATTGTTCCACCAACTGACACCAATGATGGAGCACCATTCCCCCTACTGACACCATCAATGGAGCGCTATTCATCCCATTAAAACCAAGCCGGAGCATTTTCTACTCCCCCTGGCCACAGCCCCCCAAAGCCTGAAGGAAAGTAAACTGGCCCTTTGCTTAGAAAGTGTGGAGACTCCTGGTCTAGCACATTATAAAAGGTCTAAACCTCTTTGGTCAAACTCTGTATTATATTTATCCTAAGCCATTAGACCTGTTTTATGGGATTTTTTTTTTTCTTGCTACAAATGTTCTTGTTAGGAATATAAAATAATATTTCAGACGTTTGTAGTCAAGTCTGAGAGTAAATATGCATTAATATTATTTATAAATGTCTATGTCCAATATCTATGTAACTGGCCGGGTTGGTTGACAACCTATGCTGTGTTTACTTGAATCTTCTTCTTTTCCTTTTGGATTGTAAGCTCTTTAGCTCAGGATCCTCCCTTTACCTCTTTGATAGCAACACATCAGAAATGAATAGCTAATAATAGCAGACTTCTTGCTGTCAATGGTTTTATGGGGCTGTCTTTTGCTGGCCGCCGACACGTGTACAGGCAGACACATGTTTGGGTCTCTTACTGTCAAAAGTTTATTGGAAAAAGCAAAGAAGAATTGAAAGTGACCGTTTCAGAGTCAATCGATCATACGCCACATGCAACCGACTTGAAGACTATCAAAAATGTTGAGGCCATCTCAGTCCCCGTTCACACTGGGGCGACCTGTGAGGCGACCTGGTCGCCTCACAGGTCGCCGTAGGTCGCCTCCCATAGGGAAGCTGTGGACCCGTTCTAATAGGAGCGACACAAGTCGCTCCGACTTAAAAAAAGGGTCCGGAGCTTCTTTGGGGGCGACCCGGAGCGACCGTCATAAACTTCAATGTTATGAAGTCCGTGTCGGCGGCTCCGAGGTCGCGGCGCGCTGCTCGCACCGCGACCTCGGAGGTCGCCCCGGGAAGTCGGATCGCCCCAGTGTGAACGGAGCCTTAATCACATTTGTTGTGATCCTGTAATAGCAGTCCTAACTGATCAATAATTGCTATATTAATCCAAATTTTATTTAGGAAAAAGCAGTTTACCCAACAATCAGATCAGTATGTATATGACCGATATTAGCTAATAAAGTCTTGTGCGATCCGTCTGCAAGATCACTATTTTCCGTTTTCTAGATTTAGTTCTCCTATGAGATTTACTGCATAACATTTAACAAACTACAGTATTTGAAATACAGAAAAATGCTCTAAATAAAAGAAGCACGTCACGATTAAATATATACACAACTAAAAACTAAGTCAACCACCTTCATCAGCTCCCCACCCCATAGCTATTACCTTTTGTACCACCTCCCTTTTAGATTGTAAGCTCCATGAGCAAGGCCCTCCTAATCATTCTGCATTGAACTGTATTGTAACTGTACTGTCTCCATTTAAATTGTTAAGTGCTGTGCAAATTGTTGGCATCATATAAATTCTGTGTATATATATATATATATGCCTATTGTTTGCCTCTGCCCACTTTTTCTGTGCACCCACTGGTAAGTGCCCAGCCATTATTATTTTTAGCAAATCGATTTTCTTTTTGAATATATTTTCATATGTTGTTATTTAAATTTCTGTATGTTTTTCATTATAAAATAAATCTGTGGTGTCTCACCCCCAAACTCCTGAAGAAGCGGTAAATACAGGGCCATCTTTAATATTGATTGGACCCTGGCCAAACATTTTCTTGAGCCCTCCCGAATCCACTTATTAACTATTTGAGAGCAGTGCGGGCTCAAGGGGGAGCTGCCTTGGGCCCCATAACAATGACTGGGCCCGGGGCAGCTGCCCCTTTTGCCCTGTGTTAAAGACAGCCTTCGGTAAATACCGCAAAACTAGTGGAGTACTGACCAGCAGAGTCTCTACAGAGTACTGGTTAACATCGTCTTTACAGCTTTATAATATTACCCCACTGTTGTACAATATTATCTCTATCTGATATAATTACAAATGATAACACAGCTTGGTCAGAACATCAGGGTGCAATGAGAACCAAATTATTTTAATGCACACTTTCACTTTTTTTGTATATTTTTTTTAAATATTTTTGTCTTACTGCTAATTTTTGTAATAAAATATCCTTGATTTAAACTTTGTTGCGTGTCTATCGGTACCAAGAAAATCCTCTAGCCCCTCCCCATTTTTTTGATATTCTTTACTAAATTCTGTATACAGGCGGTCCCGAGGTTACAAACAACGACTCCTACTTACAAATAGAGGGAGACAACAGGAAGTGAGAGGAAATCTCCCCATAGGAAGGGAAATTCACTCCTGGAAGAGTTCTCATGGGAAAAAGGTGTTTTCACTGAAGCTTTATCACTAATCTTTGTTTTCACAACCCAAAATGTTCAAAATCCAGTAGTCACAGGGACAGAAAGTGAGATGAAATCTTCTGAACAGGGGCACAGACAGCAAAATAAATGGCACAGGAGTGGTAACCCTTCCCTATGCTATCCAAAAAACTTACAAATTATTCTTTTGGCTGGGGCTACACTTAAAAAAATTTACCTGTTCCGTCTTACAAACAAATTCAACTTAAAGAGGAAGTAAACCCTCCTCTGACACTTGTACCTATAGGTAAGCTTATGATAAGGCTTACCTATAGGTACTGTAAATATCTCCCAAACATGCACCGTTTAGGAGATATTTACCTTACATGCAGCCAGTGACGCCACTGGCGCATGCGCTCTGAAGGAACGGCCGCTCGTGCCGTTCCTTCAGAGCCCCGTGCCGTGACCGTCAGCTCCCGCGCACTTGCGCGGGAGTGACGTCACCGCGGCTCCGGCCAATCAGGTGGCCGGATGCCGCGATCCCAGAAGACGGGCGACTGAACATGTCGCCCGTCATAGAGGTAAGCGGACGGCGCGGCGGGGGCTCGTTCTAAGGTAAGTATTTCATAATGAGCAATTATGTGTTTCTCTTTCAGGTTTAAAAAAAAAAAAAAAAAATACAATTTTGGGTTTACAACCTCATTAAGAACAAACCTACAGTCCCTATCATGTTTGTAACCCGGGGACCGCCTGTAATATGAAAATTGTACAAATTCAACTCAAAAACAAACCTACAGTCCCGATCATGTTTGTAATATGAAAATTGTATAATATAAAATATGTATATAAAATCTAAAAAATGTTTAAAAAAATTGTATAAATATAAAAATGTTTGTGATGAAATTGGTTATTCGGGTTCAGAATTTCCCCACATCTTATTTTTAGATGTTCCCAGACCGTACCGGTTTTACGTAAGAACTTTCTAATGATATTGATCATTGGATAGCGTAGTCCTGGGTCTATAGACAGAACCTCACAATCCCTGCCTCATCACTACTTGTCCTGCAGTTTGGAGTCACAGGTAGCAAACCAGCAGACAAAATAATGAAAAATCAGCTTAGGCAAATACCCGAATTCTTCACACTTTCACTTTTTTGTATATTTTTTGAATATTTTTGTCTTACTGCTAATTTTTGTAATAAAATACCTTTGATTTTACACTTTGTTGTGTGTCTATCGGTACCAAGAAAATCCTCTAGCCCTTCCCCATTTTTTTGATATTATCTACTAAATTCTGTATAATATAAAATATGTAGATAAAATCTAAAATATGTAAAAAAAGATTGTATAAATATAAAACTGTTTGTGATGAAATTGGTTATTCGGGCTCAGAATTTCCCCCACATCTTATTTTTAGATGTTCCCAGACCGTAGGTTTTACATAAGAACTTTCTAATGATATTGATCATTGGATAGCGTAGTACCGGGTCTATAGACAGAACCTCACAATCCCTTCCTCATTACTACTTGTCCTGCAGTTTGGAGTCACAGGTAGCAAAGCAGCAGACAAAATAATGAAAAATCAGCTTACGCAAATGTCAGAATTCTTCAGTCGTCCTCCCTTGGCTCTTTTTAAAAGCCTGATCCAGGAGGCCTTCATTAGCCAGCCTGCTCAATCACCGTGCTCGGCGGTGGCAGCCAGAAATGATCCCGTCTAAAGCAAAGCCTGGATTGAATTGGTGATTTGCTTCCTCTTTCCTATCCATCTTGCCTTGCAAGCTCCAGCACAAGCCAACCACGGCAACTTCAGCGCAAGTACTGGGGGGTAGCATTCCCAGCAGAATGGTCCATCATCATAAAGGATACATGCATCAGCATCAGCAGCATCAACCCCCCCCACCCCCCCTACCTAAGCAAAGGTCACCTAAAGAGAGGTGCAAATATGTCTCCCATCATTAGGCGATGATAACAAATCCCAGGCATCCATGCTTGCCTTGCACAGGTGATGGTTGCAGAGTACCGACTGCCTCCTCCGGCAGGAAGATACCCCCCTTTATATAAAGAAGAGGAAATCACGGGCTGAATGTATTCAGTGACATTTGCAAGTGCAAAGTTCAATCAATCTCTTTAGGGATCTGGTTGGGGGCCGGAGAATGGCATCACTGAGCATGCTCTGTATCCTTTCCTTACGCAGATGCTCACATCACACGGTGGTGTTGGTCTATGTCAGATTGCTGCTGCTGCTGCTGCTGCATCTCAAGGGTACACAGCTTGAAAACAGCAAGATCTGGCTGAGCGGATATTCAGCCGGATGGCAGGGCTGTCATTGGTGGCACACTCTAACCTCCCCAGAAACAAGGAGTAGATGTATTTATTTATGATGGGAGGGGGCAGGAATACAGGCAGCACGTGTTGCAGGAATGATGGGATCAATCTACATGTTGCAGACGCAGGTATACATACGTAGCGAGGACGAGGCAGATAATAGGCTGGCACACAAGAACCAATCATACAAAACAAAAGCAGCTTTAAAGGGAACATTTTCAGAAAGCACATCATTTTAGGATAATATTGCCGTATTTATCGAATTTTTATGTGACTTTTTTTTATTTTTTTTAATAGCATTTTCTTGATTTTTTCTAAAAAAAAAAAAAAGTTTCCTTTGCTTTTACATTTTTACATTCTGATATTTTCATAAAGGGCCCATTCATTCCTGTAAGGCTCCTTTCACACGGGCTTTCCGATCCGGTCCACCTGTCAGTTTTTTTGCAATGAAAGGTGGCAAAACAAATCGAAACACATCAAAAACGCATTGGAACACATTACAGAAAAAAAAAAAAAAACATGAAAACTTTGGGGAAAAAAAAACAAAGAGGGGAAAAATGTACTCTAATGCATTGAAAATGCATTAAAAATGTGGATGCAGAAACGTATCCAGAACGGATTCGGACAACACTTCTGTGGTGTGAACCGGCTCTAAAGGCCCATTCACACCAGAATGTACTGATAACTGTGCGTTTTTGACTGCATGTTTACATGCATTTGACGCACGCTTGACGTGTGCTTTCTGCGCTTGCATGCATTTTGTGCTGCGTTTGCAGTGCATTTTTCTTTACGTTTTTGGGCTTGGCTTTCTTAGCTTAAATGGGTGCGGTGCAGTGCATTTGAAGCGCGTTTTTGGCACATTTGTAGCACATTACCTGCATTTGCAGTGCAGAAAAATGCAGCATGCTCTACTTTTTTACTGCGTTGAAATGTACTGCAATGATGTAAACTATGCCTGTAGGGTTCAGAAGCCCAAACACCACATGTGAAGGGAGCCAAGACAGAAGCATTGCTGCAAGGAGGTGGTGATATCCTATATTGCTGAAACTTCTGAGACCCAGTTACCTACACCTCTGGTCGGATCCCCTGGTTATTCGTATACACACAGGCTTGGATTCAATTTGGGGTCGGTCTTTGGCCACTTGATTTACCCTACAGGCTTGATACAACTTCATATGTGGTAAGAGGCAACTCTCACAGGTGTGAAATTGCTGGCTCCTGAGTGGTACACTGGATTTGTTTAGTGCACTTTGGCTAATCTATATCTATCCAGGGTAAGAGGCGAATTCAGCTGGTGGTGGTTCAGCACGATTACCTTTTTTTCAACGTTTTCTTCACTGTGTCATTATTTTTTCTGTTTGGTAAGAGGCTACTCCAACCGATACACATTAATCACTCAAGGCATCAACCCTTAACCTCTCTGGTAGGGGTTATTCACCCTAATTTCCCTATATTTTTGCATGATTCATTTATTTCATTTATTGTGGTGGAGGTCATATCACATCACAATTTTCATTTACCCACACCTTTGGTGATAGTCACAATTTGTTTGTTGGGTTTTACGCTATTGCGGTACTTTTTTTTGCTTTTCATGATCCCATGTCCACTGAGTTGATCGATCATAGAAGCTTGGATCTACTGTCAAGGTGACAAGTTTCCACGCAGCGAGACTGCCTTTTCCTTACCTTCATCTGGTAAGCACATACCCTTAAGGGAGTTTGGTCCTGGAATTTATCAATAATATTGTTTTGGACTTTTATGGACTTCACATCTCCATCTAATATTTAGCGCGACTTATATGTATAATAATTCAATATTGAGTTGGCCCACCCTTTGCAGCTTTTACAGCTTCAACTCTTCTGGCAAGGCTGTCCACAAGGTTTAGGAGTGTGTCTATGGGAATGTTTGATCATTCTTCCAGAAACGCATTTGTGAGTGTCCATAAAGACATGGATGAGCGAGTTAGGGGTGAAGGAACTTGGCTGGCCTGCACAGAGTCCTGACCTCAACCCAATAGAATATCATTGGGATGAATTAGAGCGGACACTGCGAGCCAGGCGTTCTCGTCCCACATCATTGCCTGACCTTACAAATGGGCTTCAGGAAGAATGGTCAAACATTCCCATAGACACACTCCTAAACCTTGTGGACAGTCTTCCCAGACCTGGAAGCTGTTATAGCTGCAAAGGGTGGGCCAACTCAATATTGAACCCTACGGACTATGACTGGGATGCCATTAAAGTTCATGTGTGTGTAAAGGCAGGCGTCCCAATACTATTGGTAATATAGTGTATATGTGTATGGCCATCTTAACATACAGTAATGTGTTGCATTAATAAATGTGCATTAATACAGCAAGTTATCTGAAAGGATCCTCCGGGCATTCTGCTAGTCTATTAAAAATGAATGAACCATAGTGCAGAGCCCCTTCACTCTATTGGGAGAGATCTCTGCACTAAGTTTCTGGGTCTACACATTAGGGCAGGGGTGTCAAACTCAAATTCATCATGGGCTGCATCAGCAGTGTGGTAGTTGTATCTGGAGTGCAGGGTTCAGGAGTGCATTATGTACAAAGTTCAGGATTATGCCGTGTGGAGCGTTCAGGAGTGCATTACGTACAAAGTTCAGGATTACGCCGTGTGGAGCGTTCAGGAGTGCGCTATATACAGTGGGTTATATACAGAGCACAGGGTTCAGTGGGTGTACTATGTACAGAGTGCAGTTCCAGGAGTGCCCTATGCACAGAGTACAGAGTTCAGGGGTGCACTATGCACAGAGTACAGAGGTGCACTATGTAAAGAATGCAGGGTTTAGGGGTGTGCTATGCACAGATAGATGGGTTTAGGAGTGTGTTGCATACAGAGTGCAGAATTCAGAGAAGTGATATGTACAAAATGCAGGGTTTAGGGGTGCTCTATGCACAGATAGATGGGTTTAAGAGTGTGTTGCATACAGAGTGCAGAATTCAGAGAAGCGTTATGTACAAAATGCAGGGTTTAGGGGTGCTCTATGCACAGATAGATGGGTTTAGGAGTGTGTTGCATACAGAGTGCAGAATTCAGAGAAGCGTTATGTACAAAATGCAGGGTTTAGGGGTGCTCTATGCACAGATAGATGGGTTTAGGAGTGTGTTGCATACAGAGTGCAGAGTTCAGGGTTTAGGCGTGTGTGTAGGCAGATCCGCCTTGCCTTGTCAGGAGATTGTTCTCTCTCTCAGATTCTGGAGATCCATAACTGCCGGCCATGTGTTTGACACATGTGCAGTATGGGTTCCCAATCTTCTGCTAAATTTTGTATTTATTTTATATAATGGAAAATATACGCGGAAGAGCTAAAAATGCAAAGGTGGATGGGAACATCCAAAACTCTCCGGTGAACATGAGAAGAGTTGATAATTCTGGCTCTGCTATCTTGCGGTTGGGATATCCAAGACATAAGAAGCTAGGGGTTGCCTAGGCTCTACCTATATCTTAAAAATTCATTTTGGGTGGACTGCAAATAAAAAGGTTTGGTTTTAGATACAATAGATGCTTGGGTTGGAACCCCAGTCAGGTTTTTACAGCTATAAGGCTCTGATAAAGAGATTTATCTTTACTTGATTTACTGCTGAGGTCGGTTTACCAGAGAGGAAGTGAGGGAAACACTCAAACAACAACACAGATAGATATGGTAACGCTTTCTTTAATAGAGTAGGGAAAGGTTAGAACCCCTGTCAGATTTGTATTGCTTTCTGTCCGTGTTGTAGATTTTTCCTTCACCTTCTGTCTGGTTAAACCATTGTCAACAGGACAGGAAGCGAGGGTAAATCTTTCTAATGGAGCACTGAATAGCAGTAAAAGTGCAACAGGGGTTCTAACCTTTCACCATCTCTATCTAAAACTAGAAAAAATGTTTTTGTCCCGACATACACTCTAACAAACATACCAACATCTTTGTCCCAGTCCCTGGCCCACAGTTGGTATGGGTCTGCCGAGAATACACTTACCCTCAGGGCAGCCTGACCGGGAGCAGGCCCACTTTCTAGGCAGTCCCAACCCTAACTATGCAGAAACTGCCCCCTTACGACCACAACCCAATTCTAAGCAGCTCTGGTTTGTCATCAGCAACACCCATACTGGCCTAAGGGCACTTCCCACCATCCTCCTGCAACAGGTAAAGGATACGGCGTGCACACGCCTGAAACAAATAGAAACTCCACCGTCTTTAGTCACTCACATTCTCCAGGCCTGAGGCCCACCTCCAGAAATAGGGAATGTCTACAATGTTCAGCCTTTGAACAATTTTACTGTAGTTGGAGTATAATGTACAGTTTGTTACAATCTGGCTTTCGTCTGCATTCCTCCAGACCCGACATGTATGTTCCACACAGTTCTCAGACCTGAGGACCACCTGCCCGTTTTAGGTGGTCCCGAGGACCAGAAATAGGCAATGTCTCCACATTCAGCCTTTCAACGATTTTACTGTAGTCAGGGTATAAAACCCAGCTTTCGTCTCCATCCTTCCAGACCCAACATATATATTCCACACAGTTCTCAGGCCTGAGACCCACCTCCAGACGATCCTGAGGACAACCTCCCCCTTTCAAATGGTCCTGAGGGCTACCTCAAAAAATAAAGAATGCCCACACATTTAGCCTTTCAATGACTACTTGTTACAGTAATTAAAATAATTATTGTCCGGGTATAATGTACAGTGCACTACAACCAGACCAGTGTTGGGGGTAACGAGTTACAAAGTAACTGATTACAGTAACTACATTACTTTTTTTGGTAACGAAGTAATGTAACTAGATACAATACTAATGGCGCTTTTCCACTGCATGGAACCGTAACGGTTCGGCTCGCTTTTGTGCTTTTCCACTGCTGGTACCGCATGGTATAGGGTCGGAACGGTTCGGTACGGTATAGGTTTGCTTTTCCACTGCATGGAACCGAACGGTACGGTACGGCTCTGAAAAAAACAGTACCTACTCGATTGTGGTTCCAACAGGTACCAAACTGGTACCATATCCCACAATCCTTTGCATGCAGTCACTACTAGCCACTGATTGGTCAGAGAATCCCACCCACCCCGTTGTTATCCCACCCACTTAACTTTAGTACTACTTTAGTGGAAAAGCAAACCTATACCGTACCGTACCGTACCGAACCGTTCCGACACTATACCATGCGGTACCAGCAGTGGAAAAGCAAACCGGGCCAAGCAGGGCCGAGTAGAGCCGAGCCGGTACGAGCCGGTACTTGCAGTGGAAAAGTGCCATAATATTGGTAACTACACTACTTTACTAGGCTATAGGAACGCGCTTTCCTGCGTTACCCAAGCCGTGCGATACAATCGTTATTTCGAAGAATAGAGAGGGATGAAGTTTATGACTTTTTGCTGCACTTTATATTTTATTCAGTTTTTTCAGGTTTTGTTCTCATGTTTCCCAAAGCCTGTGTTTATACAATAAACTCTATGCAGAAAGAGTGTCATGTATCTTCTTCTACACGGTCAATTAAGAAAGAGGAAAGTAAAGTAATAAGTAGTGAAGTTACTTTTCAAATGCAGTAATAGTAAAGTAATATCGTTACAATTTACAGAAGTAACTAATTACATTTTTTGAGTAACTACCCCAACACTGAACCAGACTTTCATTTCCACTCCTCCAGACCCCACATATATATTCCACACAGTTCTCAGGCCTGAGGCCCACCTCAAGATGGTCCTGAGGACCACCTCCACCCTTTCAGGTAGACCTGAGGACCACCTCCAGAAATAAGGTATGTCCACAGGTTTATCCTTTCAACGATTTTACTGTAGTTGGAGCATAATGTACTGTTCGTTATACAACCCGGCTTTCGTCTCCACTTCTCCAGACCCGACATATACAGTACATTTCACACAATGCATATTCAACAAACACAGAATAACCACTTAACTCTTCTACTGTCTTCAGTGAAGGTCCCCCAAGGGTGAGTTCTACAAACAGGTTTGCCACGGGCCTACCTCATAGGGTTCACTTCCTAAGGCTATTAGTATACCAGGGGTAGCCTTTTCCCATCACCATATGCACCCATAGAAGGGACCCTAATAAAAAAAGGGCACTAACCCCTAAGACACTCAGCATATACCCTTTTTTTTAGTACTGTGTACCATCTGTACCTCAAATAAGGGTGAGGTTGTAATCATTGGACACAGCATCATTGGGACAGAAGACAGAAATGCAGGACTGTCCCAGCAAGTCCGGATCAGTTAGCATCAATGCTTTAAATACATTTTGACCAGAATTGAAAACTCATCTCTGGCTTTTGCCTTCACACGTCTGTCATCTACCTATTGGTCATTATATGCGGAGGTTGGTCTCACTGTGGTCAAAATGGCAATGATCCATTCCTATTAATTTCTGTGCCAATCATATGCTTCTTGAAGAGGTGAAAGTTAATTTGAATCTACAGGAACCCTTTAAGAACAAATGTTTGCATGTCAAGCTTGCCCAGTCTCAATCCACCTTGTTCTGGTTATAAAGGGTGGCGGAGCTGCTAGTAACAGAGCCAAACTTTGAGCCAAAAAACTCTGCTTGTTGCCATTTTTTCCCCAGACAGGAGCGTGAATAAATTATTCTTGCATTTTATTTCTGGTCACCTCATTCTGGAATATGGCCATGACTGTAAAATCAATCCAGTGACCTCTAGAAAACCCAGTGAACTGCCGTGACATGAAGAGCTCTCTGCTGGACGGCCTCAGTTCCAACGCTAGAAATAAAACCTGCAAATATCAGCTCACTGGCTGTGACAGGACAATAAAAGGTGCCAAGAGTGAACGCAGCCGTTCAGGACAATAAACAATCATGTACCGAGTGTAAATGAAACATGAAAAGTCGCCAGCAGGCCGCCAGCCGTGTGATATGAATTTACTGCAGAATCACCAGACCGCCAATAATAAGTCAACAGGGGCCCCTTGTCTAGGAGCAAATGTCTTCATGCCTTGAGAACTTGGGTCCAGTGTGGATGGGAAACATTGCTAATCTGGTACGTCTCATTATATCATGATTCCTCAATCTTTTCAAGGTTTCTTTGCTTTGATTCCGGGCCCTCACAGTTGTAATTTTGTTGGACACTGAGTTACACGTTCACCAAACGAGCCCTTTCATTTAGACAGCCAAACGATCCTCGAAACTCTCAGATCTGTTGTAGCATTCAGTGCAGCTCAGAGACGTCTTGACGGTTCAGTTCTTGTAACTATTTAAAAGTGATTGCAAACCCTCACATATACCCAGAAAAGGGACTATCCTCGGGTGATACACAGAGATGAAACAAATCCTCCTACATACGTTGTATACGTCTATCTGCAGTCTTCTCTTCTCTACATCTGTTCAACTTCAAAGTACTGAATTTATAAGCTTGCGTGATAACGTTATAAAAAAAGTGGCCGGAGAGCTGAAATTACACTGTGCAAAGCTCAGCGAGGAGAGGTCTGACAGCTGATTGGAAGAAAGAGACACACCCCCCTTCACACAGCACGCAGGAATAGAGCTGAGGCTGTCAATCTGCTGGAGGTCCCTCCCCTGTCACCATTTTTCTCTTGGTGTCAGGAAAATTTGTCAGTAGTTATTCATGCAGATAGCAGAGGAACAAAGCAGTAGACAGAAATTGCACTTAGTGCTTTTATTTGAGACAAATGCACACTATAAGAGCCCATTCACACTAGCGCGACTTGTGAGGCAACTTGTGTTGCCCCAGGTAGCTTGACATAACAAAAGCAGTGTTAATCAATCAGTGCTGTCTTAATTGGCACTACTGAAGTTGCTCCGACTTCAGAAAAGGGTCCTGTACTACTTTGAAGCGACCTGTGATCCGACTGTCCCATATACTTCAATGGGAGTTGCCTCCTTATCTTAATTGACACGACTTGTTATCAGACTTTCCAGGAAGAAGAAAGAGATTAGCCAGGCATTCCCCACAGACAAAGTCGCCTGTCTCTTCAAAGTAGTGCACAAGTCTCTTCCAAGTCTCTTCCAAGTCACTGGGCGACTTTCTGGTAGTGGTAGTGTGAACCAGCTCTGAAGGGTTATGCTTTGTTTATATTTCTTGGATATTAAAGGCTACATTCACACAGTGGCTAAACAACGTCTCTGGACTCAACACCCCTTTGAGCTATGGCCGCTAACAAATTGGCCGATGCCAGTTTGTGAGTGGCCAGAAGCCCAACTCTGGAGGTTGGAGGCTCTTTTTCGCATATTTTGAGCTAATTGGTTAGCATTTCCACATAGCAGGACTCGGGTCGTTGGTTCCAATCACAACCATGGCACTACCTACCCAAAATTTGCATGGGTAAAAAAAATAATTTTAAACATGAAGGTTATATAAAATCCCCAAACATGATATATTTTCTGAAAGCAGACACCCTAGAGAATAAAATAGTGGTATTTTAAATTTTTTGGTCACAGAATATTATGGCAAGGGTCTAGGAAGCAAAAAACTTCACAAAAAAAAAACATCAAAAAGTTATTTTTAACACAAATTACCCAATTTTTTGGGTAAAATATAAAAGCCAAAGTTTCACCGAGTAAATAGATAGGAAGAGCAGGTCAATAACATTATCCCCATAGAGTAGTGGGTAATAATGTCCGACAGGATTGGGGATACCACTCAGTGCACTTCTTGCGCCATGTATGAGTTTCTTGATGAACCAATCGAGGACGAATACTGCAAGATGTGAGCGACTTGTTGCTCTGGAAGCCAACATCGTGGATCTAGAGAACACAGTGGTAAGACTGCGTGGCATCTACAACCTGGAAAGGAGCTTGGACATTACCCATCAGGCGGTGGCAGGGGCCAGCATAGAGGAGGGAGGAATAGAGGAGACGCAAGCAGCAGAGGCACGCAGCTGGGTGACTGTTAGGAATGTTAGTGGGAGGAGTGTCAGGGAGGCCAGTCCTGAGTTGGTACACCCTGACATATTTGCCGAGTTGCAGGTTGAGGGGGATATCAACTCAGGGGTGGCAGTGCTGGAGCATGCGCCCTCCCCCAGCTGCCAGGGGAGGGACGGCTCCAGGAAGAAGGGGGGGCGTAACTCAGGAAAGGTTAGAAAGGTTGTGGTAGTTGGGGACTCAATTATCAAGAGGACAGAGAGGGCAATCTGTAAAAAAGATCTCGTGAACCGAACAGTATGTTGTTTACCGGGCGCCCGCGTTTGGCACATCGCAGATCTGGCAGACAGATTATTGTGCGGGGCTGGGGATGACCCAGCGGTCATGGTGCATGTGGGCACTAATGACAAAGTTAAAGGTAGGTGGAGGATCCTAAAGAACGATTTCAGGGACTTAGGTAATAGATTGAGGAAAAGGACCTCCAAGGTGGTTTTCTCTGAAATACTGCCTGTACCTCGAGCCACACAGGAGAGGCAGAAGGAGATTAGGGAACTTAACAAGTGGCTGAGGAACTGGTGTAGGAAGGAGGGGTTTGGGTTCCTGGAGAACTGGGCTGACTTCTCAGTCGGCTACCGGCTCTTTAGTAAGGATGGGCTGCACCTTAATGGGGAAGGTACAGCTCTTTTGGGGAGAAAGATGGTCACCAAGTTGGAGGGGCTTTTAAACTAGGAGACGGGGGGGAGGGCTCAGAAGTAGAGGCAGTTAGGAGGGAGCAAAGGACTGAAGGCAGCTGTAGGGTCAGCAGCGACAGTGGGTCCACAACGTCAATTGGCAGGTCTGTGCGGGAGAACCGCAGACCAAACAGGAATAAACATAACCACCAATCACGTTTACCTCCCGTAAAACTAAGAGGGGTATATGCTAATGCCAGGAGCCTAGCTAATAAAATGGATGAATTGGAAATGTTAGTACATGAGGAGGACATAGACCTTGTGGGAATAGAAGAGACTTGGTTCGACCCCTCACATGACTGGCTGGCCAATATCCAAGGGTATTCGGTGTACCGGAAGGACAGGGTAGGAAAAAGAGGGGGAGGGGTATGTCTCTACGTCAAGAACAATGTAAAGGTGATTGAGAGGAGTGACATTACGGAAAGGATGAGTATGGAGTTAGAATGCATATGGGTAGAACTCCATAGGGAAGGAGAAAAGGGTATAGTAATTGTGGGGGTTTGCTATAGGCCACCTAAACAAGGGGAGGAGGTAGAGCTGGAATTTTTAGCACTTTTGGGTAAAGTGGCAAAGCTAGGATCAGTCATCATATTGGGGGCCTTCAATTATCCCGACATTGACTGGGATGAGGGGACTACACACTCACATAAGGGCCGTCTATTCACGGAAACCTTACTGGATAATTACATGTCACAGTTGGTGGACTCTCCTACTAGAGAAAACGCAATCCTGGATCTATTGATCACTAATGACCCAGACCTAATCTCGGAAGTAGGAGTCCAGGACAACCTGGGGTCTAGCGATCACAGGATGATCACATTTAGCGTAAATAACAATATAGCAAGGCAAGTGGGGAACATAAGAACCCTTAACTTCAGAAGGGCAGACTTTCCAAAATTGTACTCATTGATGGAAAGGGTAAACTGGGACCAGACCCTGGGATCCCTGACCACAGAGGAAAAATGGGAATGCTTTAGGAACATATTAGGCAAAGGCATCTTGCAGTGCATTCCTATGGGAAATAAATTTAGAAGAGACAAAGCCAAACCTGGCTGGCTAAACCGTAGCATTAAAAAACTTATTAGGGGAAAAAAATTGGCCTTCAGGAAATATAAATCAGAGGGCACAGTATCGGCTTTCGAGCAATAAAGGAGGCAAATAAGAAGTGTAAACACGAAATCAAGATGGCTAAAATAGACTTTGAGAGACAAATAGCGGAGGATAGTAAAAAAAAACCAAAGAAATTCTTTAAGTATATCAACAGCAAAAAAACTGGGGCAGAGCATATTGCACACATAATTAACGATGATGGGAGGATGGTTACAGAGGACACTGAAAAAGCAACCGTGCTGAATGCTTTTTTCTCGTCAGTATTTACACAGGAAACGGAGGGATACACTGACCATGACGGTATGGTTAGTAGTAATACACAGGACTTGCCACTATGGCTAACAGAGGGTGAAATCAGGGAAAGGCTGGACAAACTTAACACAAACAAATCACCAGGCCCGGATGGCGTACATCCGAGAGTACTCAAGGAACTCAGTAAGGTTATATCCAGACCGCTGTTCCTGATCTTTGCGGACAGTATTAGGACAGGAGATGTACCAGGGGATTGGAGGAAAGCAAACATAATTCCGATATTCAAAAAGGGTCAGAGGCATATACCGGGAAATTATAGGCCAGTCAGTCTGACATCAGTAGTATGTAAACTTCTGGAGGGGATGAAAAGGGACTATATCTTGGAGTTTGCTAAGGACAACAGCATCAGTAGTAGTAACCAGCACGGGTTTACAAATGGGCGCTCTTGTCAAACCAATCTCTTAACATTCTACGAGGAAGTGAGCTGTGAGCTAGATAGGGGCAGACCAGTGGATGTGGTGTACCTAGATTTCGCTAAGGCGTTTGATACAGTTCCCCACAAGCGCTTAATTTATAAAATAAGGTCTGCAGGTATCGACAGCAGGGTTTGCTCTTGGATACGCAACTGGCTAAAAGGGCGTATCCAAAGGGTGGTAATAAACAGCGCATACTCAGACTGGTCTGAGGTAGTAAGCGGGGTCCCCCAAGGCTCAGTCCTAGGACCAACCTTGTTCAATTTATTCATAAACAGCATTGAGGACAGGATCAGTAGTTCGATATCAGTTTTTGCTGATGACACAAAATTAGGCAGGGCAATAACAGCACAGCATGAAGCAGATATCCTACAGAATGACCTGGACAAAATAACGGAGTGGGCAACGACTTGGCAAATGGAGTTTAACGTGGAGAAGTGTAAGGTTTTGCACTTGGGGACTAAAAACATTAAAGCACAATACACGTTAGGAGGGGAACCCTTGGGGGAATCAAAAATGGAGAAGGATCTGGGAGTCTTGGTTGATGATAGACTAGGCAACAGCTTGCAATGTCAAGCGGCGGCTACCAAGGCTAGCAGAATATTAGCATGCATAAAGAAAGGGATGTTTTCCAGAGATAAGACTATAATCCTTCCACTTTATAAAACTCTGGTCCGACCGCATCTGGAGTATTCTGTCCAGTTCTGGTCGCCAGTCCTCAGGAGGGATGTGTTGGAGCTGGAGAGAGTACAGAGAAGGGCAACTAAACTAATTAGGGGACTGGAGGACCTTGATTATGAAGAGCGTCTCCAATCGCTTGATTTATTCTCCCTGGAGAAGAGACGCCTGAGGGGGGACATGATAGCAATTTTTAAATATCTCAATGGGGATCTCAGATTAGAAAAAAAGCTGTTCAGTCAAAGGGATTGCATGAGGACTCGGGGGCACACAATGCGATTAGAGGAGAAGCGTTTTAACCTCAGACAACGTGGGGGGTTCTTTACTGTTAGGGCTACAAGATTGTGGAATTCTCTACCACAAGAAGTGGTTTCTGCGGGTAGTATGGTGGCTTTCAAAAGACTATTAGACGTACATCTCAAGGATCAGAACATTCAGGGGTATGTGAGATGATTACAGCCACACAAACCTACACAGGTTGAACTGGATGGACTATTGTCTTTATTCAACCTCACCTACTATGTAACTATGTAAAACATGTCAGTACCCAATCTTTACCATAGGCAAAGTTTTAGAAGTACTCAGTTTAGTGTTACGATTGCGTAACGGAATTAACGGAATAGTGCATTCCAAACACTACATAATCTGACGGGTAGCGGTAATTGGATAGAACAGCGGCAGCGTACATCTTACTACACCCCACCCAGCTATATCCTAAATTTCAGAGTAATTTCAGCAATAAAGTGAGCTTTTTAAAATAAATATAGAATATTGATCTCTGAGGTGCTGTTTTGATGTTACATTTTGTAATAAGCTGGATGCCAGCAGTAGGAAGGTGGCGGAGGTCATGTTGGTACACCCCGCACTGCTCAGCGCTAACACTTTAGGCTTTCAAAATTAACCACTTGACGGCCGCCCCACGCAGATTTACTGCGACAGGGCGGCTCAGCTGCGCATAATCATGTAGATCTACATGATTATGCGCACGCAGTTTTGGCGGCGCACACGCGCCACAGAAGTCACGCTCCTGGTGTGATTAGACACAGAGGGAGGCAGACCGCGGGAGATCGCCGCCGGCCTCCCGCAATCTTCGGCAAAACTGACAGGAGAGCCGTCAGGTATGTAAACAATGTAGGACGGCTCTCCTGTCACAGAGGCAGAGAAAGATTGTGTGATATAGCTAAGCTGAATCACAGATCTCTGTCTGCCTCTGTTCAATCCATCCCCAACAGTTAGTAAGCACATCTAGGCAACACATTTAACCCCTTGATCACCCCCAGTGTTAACCCCTTCCCTGCCAGTGTCATTTATACAGTAACAGTGCATATTATTTAGCACTGATCACTGTATTGGTGTCACTGGTCCCCAAATAGTGTCAGTGTCAGATTTGTCTGCCGCAATGTTGCAGTCCTGATAAAAACCGCTGATCGCCGCCATTACTAATAAAAAAATAAAAAGTCCAAAAATCTCTCCCGTAGTTTGTAAATGCTATAACTTTTGCGCAAGCCAATTACTATTTTTTACCAAAAATATGTAGCAGAATACAAACTGCCTAAACTGATAAAAAATATATATTTTTTAATTTTTTTATATTAGGAATGATTTATAGCAGAAAGTAGAAAATATTGTGTTTTTTCAAAATTGACGCACTTTTTTGTTTATAGCGAAAAATCGAAAAACCGCAGAAGTGATCAAAGACCACCAAAAGAAAGCTCTATTTGTGTGAAAAAAAGAATATCGATTGCATTTGGGTACGGTGTCGCACGACTGCGCAATTGTCAGTTAAAGCAACGCAAGGCAGTGCCGAATCACAAAAAATAGCCTGGTCTTTAAGGGGGTAAAACCTTCCGGGGCTGAAGTGGTTAAATATGCAAACAGCATCACAGATGTCAGTATACTATATTTATTTATATACGCTCACTTTATTGCTAAAATTGCTCTGAATTTCAAGACTTAGCTGGGTGTAGTAAGATGTCTGCTGTTGTTGAGCAATCTGATGGGCTCTGTTGGTAGTGAAGTGGAGAAGTGTTTGTAAAGCATGGCGCGCCGTGGAACGCATAACCCACGTGCAGTATTTCATGGTCGAAACGTCACTTCCGTTACACAATCCGATGGGTAGCGGTATTCTGTTAGAAAAGCGGTCCCAGGCCCACAGATGGGCAAGTGGAGCCCGGGATACATAACAAGGAGGGGGTGCATTCGGGCGGAAGCCAAGGCGCCAGGTCAAAACTTCTGGAGCCTGGAGTTTGTCGAGCCCTGCTGGGTGCCACTGTCAGAATAAAATGTCCCGGCAGAGAGATTCCTCCATTCAATTTGTTTGTGTGGATAGAGGAATCCGTTTTGTGTTGGTTCAGCCAGCTGGCTGATGTCTCAGAAGTTGTCTGATACACTTTAAGCCCAGAATGTGACCAAACTCCAGCAATCCCTCACTGGGCCAGTCACATTTCAGCTGCCTCTCTTCTCTTGCTGTACCGAAATTCGAAATGAAATAAGAGTGCTGGCAGCCAGACAGAGATGGTCCCTGCCAAAATATCTGATTTTATCAGCCTTACTGCATTTTCTTCTCATTGTTGACAGATCTGTCCTCTTAAATGCACCATCGCTCAATTTATGTAATACAGTCTTTCTTCTGCAGCCCAGTTTAATTTCCTTGATACCGGTTTTATAACGGTGATGAAAACATGGCCATGGTCGTCGCCATTAAATCTGAGATGTCTACGACAAGGTCACTCTTTGCTGACTTCTGATAGATAAATTCTGGGGCAACAGGTAAAGACAACTGGTAAAGCGGTATTAACCACTTGCCGACCCGGCTTTTTCTCGCACATTTTGTTTACATCAGTAGTGCTAGAAAATTACTTATACCCCCAAACATTATACATTTTGTTTACCAGAGACCCTAGGGAATAAAATGCCAATCGTTGCAATTTTTTATGTCACACAGTATTTGCGCAGTGGTTTTGCAAACGCAATTTTCTTTTTTGAAAAAATACACTTTAATGAATTAAAAAAAAAAATAATTACCCCATTTTTTTTTTGTATAATATAAAAGATGATGTCAAAATCTAGTAAATAGATATCTAACATGTCACGCTTTAAAATTGGTGACAAACTACAGTTAAAGCGGAGTTACTTAGTAAACCTAATCGATTTTGGGCCATCCGCTTGCTTTAGGTCACCTGAAAAACAAATGGATAGTTACGATTTTTTTTTTGTTTACCTACCGTGTTATTGAAGAAAATATACTCACCTTTCTTCCACCTCATCCCTCTGCGGCCTGCCGCCCGCGCCGTCACTTTCTCCTTGCATTGATTACTGGGAGCTGAACGTCATCGCTCCAAGGAATCAATGCGCCTGCACCGGCCCCGCTAGTCACTTCCAGTGCGGGCGCCTCATTCCCTTTCCTTTCATTCCACTTCCTTCCCAAGCCTATTCTGACACTTCGCTCCTACATATAAAAATGACTTAGAACCCACAAACATTATATATATATATATATATATATATATATATATACACACACAGTGCCTTGCAAAAGTATTCGGCCCCCTTGAACTTTGCGACCTTTTGCCACATTTCAGGCTTCAAACATAAAGATATAAAACTGTAATTTTTTGGTAAAGAATCAACAAGTGGGACACAATCATGAAGTGGAACGAAATTTATTGGATATTTCAAACTTTTTTAACAAATAAAAAACTGAAAAATTGGGTGTGCAAAATTATTCAGCCCCCTTAAGTTAATACTTTGTAGCGCCACCTTTTGCTGCGATTACAGCTGTAAGTCGCTTGGGGTATGTCTCTATCAGTTTTGCACATCGAGAGACTGACATGTTTGCCCATTCCTCCTTGCAAAACAGCTCAAGCTCAGTGAGGTTGGATGGAGAGCGTTTGTGAACAGCAGTTTTCAGTTCTTTCCACAGATTCTCGATTGGATTCAGGTCTGGGCTTTGACTTGGCCATTCTAACACCTGGATATGTTTATTTGTGAACCATTCCATTGTAGATTTTGCTTTATGTTTTGGATCATTGTCTTTTTGGAAGACAAATCTCTGTCCCAGTCTCAGGTCTTTTGCAGACTCCATCAGGTTTTCTTCCAGAATGGTCCTGTATTTGGCTCCATCCATCTTCCCATCAATTTTAACCATCTTCCCTGTCCCTGCTGAAGAAAAGCAGGCCCAAACCATGATGCTGCCACCATTATGTTTGACAGTGGGGATGGTGTGTTGAGGGTGATGAGCTGTGTTGCTTTTACGCCAAACATAACATTTTGCATTGTTGCCAAAAAGTTTGATTTTGGTTTCATCTGACCAGAGCACCTTCTTCCACATGTTTGGTGTGTCTCCCAGGTGGGACACTTTTTATGGATATCTTTAAGAAATGGCTTTCTTCTTGCCACTCTTCCATAAAGGCCAGATTTGTGCAGTATACGACTTATTGTTGTCCTATGGACAGAGTCTCCCACCTCAGCTGTAGATCTCTGCAGTTCATCCAGAGTGATCATGGGCCTCTTGGCTGCATCTCTGATCAGTCTTCTCCTTGTATGAGCTGAAAGTTTAGAGGGACGGCCAGGTCTTCGTAGATTTGCAGTGGTCTGATACTCCTTCCATTTCAATATTATCGCTTGCACAGCGCTCCTTGGGATGTTTAAAGCTTGGGAAATCTTTTTGTATCCAAATCCGGCTTTAAACTTCTCCACAACAGTATCTCGGACCTGCCTGGTGTGTTCCTTGTTCTTCATGATGCTCTCTGTGCTCTAAACGGACCTCTGAGACTATCACAGTGCAGGTGCATTTATACAGAGACTTGATTACACACAGGTGGATTCTATTTATCATCATTAGTCATTTAGGTCAACATTGGATCATTCAGAGATCCTCACTGAACTTCTGGAGAGAGTTTGCTGCACTGAAAGTAAAAGGGCTGAATTGCACGCCCAATTTTTCAGTTTTTTATTTGTTAACAAAGTTTGAAATATCCAATAAATTTCGTTCCACTTAATGATTGTGTCCCACTTGTTGATTCTTCACAAAAAATTACAGTTTTATATCTTTATGTTTGAAGCCTGAAATGTGGCAAAAGTTTGCAAATTTTAAGGGGGCCGAATACTTTCGCAAGGCACTGTATATATTTTAGACCCTATATAATAAAATGGTGTGTGTTGCAGTGTTTTATTCACACAGTATTTGCGGAACGGTTTTTCAAATGCAATTTTTTGGGGAAAAAAAAACATTCATGAATAAAAAAAAAAACAGTTAAGTTAGCCCAATTGTTTTGTATAATGTGAAAGATGATGTCACACCGAGTAAATCGATACCTAACATGTCACGCTTTAAAATTGCTTCTGCCTGTAGATGGCGGCAAACTCCAGTGCCTAAAATTCTCCAAATTGCTCTCGCTCTGACGTTAGCAACAATACCTCACATGTGTGTGCAATCACCATTTACATATTCGTGAGGGAGTAACGTATGCATTTGCATTTGCATGTAAGCACAGTGAGACAGGGGCGCTTTCAATTTTTCATTTTGGTTTTTCTTGTACAAACTTTATTGCTATCACAACAAGGGATGAACAACATCCCTTGTGACAGAGTGGGCTGTGACAGGTCCCCAAATCTTTCCTCTGGTCCCCCATGTAGTTGATCAGACCGAGATCAGTCCGGAACCGGAAGTGACAAATACTTGTTACTCCTGGTTTTCAGGGTTACAGAGAGAGGGGGAACAACGTCAGTTCCTCTCTCTCTGTACAGGGCAGCCATCGCCACCAGCTGCATTGCTGCCGACCTTCGTGATGGGACCAGAGAGCCCGGGAGAGACCGAGGGAGGGTATAGGACCCCCTTCTGCCATACGCAGAAGTAATCAAGTGGCTAATTAGCCACTCGGATCACTTTTGCCTGAAAGGGGATCGCTGGCTGCAAACAATGATACCGGGATGATGCCTGTAGGTCTTCAGTGGGGCAGCTCTAATCTAAGGAAGGAAAACTCTGCTTCTCTACCAAGATGGCCTCCTCCACAGAGACAGAGTACAGAACAAGTCACGGTAGGCCAATAACAGGGAACATTTAGCTGCAAGGAGCCCCCAGGCAAAACTGGTGATGACTAGTCCTCTGCTTGCCTTTTTGTGAATGGAGCTTACACAGTACAGGTCCTCTTTAAGGCTCCATTCATACCAATGCATTTTTCATGTTTTTTTGCAGAAACACAGGACATCTTTTAACATGAGTTCCTATGGAACATGTTCACATTTTTGTGTCTCTGTGTTTTTGGAAAGGGTCATTGACTTTTTTTTAACGCGATACTGTGCTTTTTTTTTTTTTTTTGCATTTTTGGTTCAATAGACCAGCCTTTTTAAAGAGGTTGTAAACTCGTATAAATTTTTTTTTTTTTTTTTACACCCTGCAAAAGAAAGACATAATGAGCTAGTATGCATCGCATATTAGCTCATTATGCAATACTTACCTCAGAACGAGCCCCCGCCGTGCCGCTCACTCACCTCTATGACGGGCGACATGTCTAGTCGCCCGTCTTCCGGGATCGCGGCATCCGGCCATCTGATTGGCCGGAGCCGCGGTGACGTCACTCCCGCGCACGCGTGCGGGAGCCGACAGTCACGGCACGGGGCTCTGAAGGAACGGCACAATCGGCCGTTCCTTCAGAGCGCATGCGCCAGTGACGTCACTGGCGACATGTAAGGTAAATATCTCCTAAACGGTACATGTTTAGGAGATATTTACAGTACCTATAGGTAAGCCTTATCATAGGCTTGCCTATAGGTACAAGTTGTAGAGGAGGGTTTACTTCCTCTTTAAACCAAATTGCCCAAGCACCCCGGGGTGCCTTAAGGTTTCTTCAGGGGTATGAATGCCTTGGCAAAATGCCTAAAAATTGTATACAGGCGGTGGGTGGATAGGGACCAGGGGCTGAGCTGGGCTGCAGGGGATCCAGAGTTGCTGACCAAGTGGAGCTGCTGGGCAGAGATCTTTAGGAAAAACAGTATTGTGAGTACTCAAGATCTGCCCAGGGGTCGGCCTAAGAGAGGGGGCCACTCCAGAGGGGTCAAAGGGGATCCAGGAGCCAGCTAACCAGGAGTGCACAGTAAAGGGGGTGCCTAGTACTAAAGCCCTGAAGTTTGGGGAGTAAAAGGGGGCGCCGGGAAGGGCCCTGAAGTGTTCAGCAATACAGTTTGCCTTAAAGTCAGCTACCTCAGGAAGGAGTACTTTGGGGAGCTCAAAGGACTTTTCCACAGTCAGAGGTGAAGTTTTAGTAACTGGCCTAGCCGAGGCCAGCATCAGTCAGCGTTAACCAGCGTCAGTCAGCATTAACCAGCATCAGTCAGCATTAACCAGCATCAGTGAAGCGCTAATCAGCGTCAAGCAGCATTTTTCAGTGTCCCTGCCTAATTGTGCATAGTTTCATTGTTGGAGTATCCCACTTTTCCCATCCAAGTTCTCAAATAAACCCTAAAAACCAAAGAAACTGGACTGGTCCTTGTCTGAGGTGCTCACACTTGAAAAACATGCTTACATATGATTATGTCCAGATTTCTGTGCTAAAAGCGGTACATTGTTTTGCAAAGAAATCTGTTTTACATATTAAAACTCACCTTCTCCTGCGATCCCCCGCCGTCCTCCCGCTCTGTGCTCGGCCGATCCTGGCACCTGTCTTCCGGGTTCCCTTCCCTGCGAGTGTTGCGACGCAGGGGGGGGGGGGTGGAACTGGCGGCAATTTCAAAAATGTAAATACACCAAATTACATGATACAATGATACAAAGCTGTGATCCTAACGGATTACACTGTATCATGCCATTTCACCACAGGATTGCACCTGGTGACTTTTCCAGTGCCCTGCCTGTGCTTTTCCAGTTCTTTGTGCCTGGAAAATTGAGAACGACCATTGCGTCCAAAAAGCGTTCTTTTTGCGCAAAAGCGTTTTTAGACGAACTGGAAAACAGCAACAGCGAAACTGAGTTACTTGAAGAACTGAGCGACAGCGATTCGTGGGAAAATTCGTCATCAGGTACGGAAAGTGCCGACAGTGACGATTCTGATCACATCCTTCTGGCACATCGCTCCGTTGGAAATTGTGAAGAATCATTTGATATACTTCCCAAATTCCACAAACTATGTGCCAGAAAGAGATATCAGAATTGTCGCTGTCGTCACTTTCCGTACCTGATGACGAATTTTCCCACTAATCGCTATTGCTGAGTTCTTCAAGTAACTCAGTTTCGTTGTCGCTGTTTTCCAGTTCGTCTAAAAGAGCTTTTGCCCCCAAAAAAAAATGCTTTTTGGCACCATGGTCCTGGAAAAGCACAGGCAGGGCACTGGAAAAGTCACCAGGTGAAATCCTGAGGTGAAATGGCATGATGCAGTGTAATCCGTTAGGATCACAACTTTATACCATGTTATTTAGTGTATTTACACTTTTGAATTTGCCGCCGGTTCCACCCCCCTTTGTGCAACGCTCCATGCACAGAGCGGAGAGAGACAGTGAGGACGCCGAAGAGGACGGTGGGGGATCGCAGGGAAGGTAAGTAACATTGCGGGGTAATCCCGAGTGTGGCTCGGGGGTTACCGCTTTTGGTACTGAAAATGAACCCCGAGCCACACTTGGAAATACCGCCAGGGAGGTTAAAGGTACTGTTGTTGCTAGTGGTAACCCAGGGGGACCCACACTCAGCAGCTCCCTGTTTCCGTACGAGAAACATTTTGGAGTTTGTCCCGTCTGAAATTTTCGTTTGCAAAGTCAGAATCAGATGTCAAAAGTTGTGTACACACTATATGAAAATCAAACGATTGTGCCTCTTACGGAATTTTATTCCGATTTTCTCATAGTATGTACGGGGTACACATGGTAAATACACACACACACGGAAGAGCTGCCCTCAATTTTTCAAGTAAAGCTGTACAGAATTATTAGCTCTACTTTTATCTTTTAGTGACATTACTCAGCTACTTACATTTTTGTCCCAAATAGTAAAACCACTAAATTAGCCCCACTGACACTTTCACCCGTGAGGACCAAAATGCTGCTTTTTATTGCTCCTATAGATATGCTTTATTTCTGTTTCACAGATACTATCAATACACAAGAAAAAGCTTTTACAACCTCCACAATTAACAACACTTCACATAATACAAACAGAAAACATTTCGGCTGCCCCGGCCAATCGGAGACTCGGCCGTGGCTTCCCAAGAAATGAATCATCCAGCATTGTTTGTGGTCTGCTAGCACGAGTCTTCCCCTTCAATTGAAAGCATATGTCTGTTCGACTGAATATTTATAGAAATCTCACTTAATGAAATGCGGCTTGACAAACAAAATCTACTCAGCGGTTTGTGTTTTTTCAAAAACTTACATTGACTTTTCACGACTATCCTTTTCTTTGCTAATCATCAGTGTAAGCAAGCCAAGCATGAAGTTTGGACTTCATCTTAAAGGGGACCTGTCATGGGAGAAGCTTAAAGATTGCCTGGCTGTCATGCCGTGCTTTTGACATGGGTATGGGTGGGTGCAGCGTGGTGCAGCGGCAGTAACACACACATAGTCCAGATGCAATAGAAAGAATTTGTATTGTGGCTAGAATATAATAGTTCATAAAAAGCCCAGCAGGAAGAAATCCCAACTGAGAACACTCACGGATGAAAAGCAGATTGTAGCAGAGCAGTTCTCAGTCAAACTGTCATCATCTGTCTTGAGGGGTGTAACGCGGCTCTGTAACAGGAGGTCTCCAGACTTTATAAACAAAGGGCCAGTTTATTGTCCTTCAAACTTTAGGGGGTCAGACTGTGGCCAGAGGGAGAAGTAAATGTCCTGGCATCAGTGGGAGAAAACAGTGCCCCATCATTGGTATCAATGGGAGTAAACAGTGTCCCATCATTGGTATCAATGGGAGTAAACAGTGTCCCATCATTGGTATCAATGGGAGTAAACAGTGCCCCCATCATTGGCATCAATGGGAGTAAACAGTGCCCCATCATTGGTATCAATGGGAGTAAACAGTGTCCCTTCATTGGTATCAATCGGAGTAAACAGTGCTCCATCATTGGTATCAATGGGAGTAAACAGTGCCCCATCATTGGTATCAATGGGAGTAAACAGTGCCCCCATCATTGGCATCAATGGGAGTAAACAGTGCCCCATCATTGGTATCAATGGGAGGAATAGTGCCCCATCATTGGTGTCAGTGGAAGAAATAGTGCCCCATCATTGGTGTCAGTGGAAGGAATAGTGCTCCATCATTAGGATCAATGGGAGTAATAGTGCCCTATGGTTAATGTCAGTGGGGGGAACAGTGCCTCATCATTGGTGTCAGTGGAAGGAATAGTGCTTTGTTATTGGTGTCAGGGGAAGGAATATTGCTCAATCGTTAGGATCAATGGGAGTAATAGTGCCCCATGGTTAATGTCAGTGGGGGGAACAGTGCCAAATCATTAGCGTCAGTGGAATGAATAGTCCCCAATCATTGGTATCAATGGGAGCAATAGTGCCCCATGGTTAATGTAAGTGGAGGAATAAGGCCCCGTCATTGGTATCAACGGAGGAATAGTGCCCCATCATTGGTGTCAGTGGAAGGAATAGTGCCCTAGTGCCCCATCACTGGTATCACTAGGAGGAATAGTGTCCCTTAGTTAATGTCAGTGGAGGGAATAGTGCCCCATAATTGTTATCAATGGAAGGAATAGTTCCCATCATTGGTATCAATGGGAAGAACAGTACACCATGGTTATTGTCAGTGGGAGAAATAGTGCTCCATTATTGGTGTCAGTGGGAGTAATAGTGGCCCATCATTGGTGTCAGTGGCAGGAACTATGCCCCACTGTTGCTGACACTGAAGGGAATAATGCCACAAGGGCAGGATAAAAGCAAGCAAAGGGCCCCAGTTTGGAGACCACTGCTCTATACTAAAAATATCTGCACCACTAAATATTAAGCCACATACTGTATTATCAAAAATATGATATACTTTAGGTGAAACTTGGCTTATATGTTATTGTTTTAACAAACAGCCAAACACAACCCCTACCAGGGTCTCAATCTTTGTTGAGTTTTACCCCATGAGTCATGCTGTAGTGGATGCCATTTGCGTATAATACCCAGAGTATGAACACACAGGTTATTTATTGTATTCAGACTCTGGCCTTTTACTGTATTATACAGTATTCTGATGTCATGGTTATACATATTGTACTTTTCCCTGTAGTCTCATTATGATAATCATTTTTAATGCATAGTGAACCCGGGTCACTCCAGCGCAGGACTCACATTGAGTCTTTTAGCAGCTGGTCCATTTAGCTTATTACAGATTGGTGGATGGGTTTTGTTCAGGGCTTTAAATGTTGTTAGTCATGTGTTTACGCATCATTTGGTTATTTATGTGATCCTTGGGATATACTGTATGTTGTTATGATAAGTATATGATAATGATGCGCATATCATATTTTTTGATAACAGTATTTGGCTTAAAGTGGATTTTCCCCCAAAACCAAAAGCCAGACTCTGCATACAAATCTATATGCACATTCTATTAAAAAAAGTATATTCATTAGAAAACATACTTTTCATTTATTGTACTCTCTGATTTCTGTACATTGCCCCCCAAGTGCACCCTGGGAAGGCTACATTGCCAGTGTCTTCCATCTGCCCCCTGAAAAGGTTTGCTACGAATCCCTTCCAACTGTCCCCTGAAAGGCTGCATTATGAGTGCCCTCTAGTTGCCCCTTGGGAAAGCTTCATTATCAGTGCCATCTAGCTGCCCCCCGGGAAGGATTCATTACCAATGCCCTCTAGTTGCCCCCCCCCCCCCCGGAAAGGCTTCATTATCAGTGCCCTCTATCTGCCCTCTGGCAAGGCTATGTTACTAGTACCTTCTAAATGCCCTTTGTAAAGGCTATATTACCAGTGGTATCCCGCACCCCCCGAGATGGCTACATTACCACTGCCTTCCAGCTGCACCCTGGGAAGGCTATGTTACCAGTGCTGTTCCAAATGCCCCCTGGGAAGGCTACTTTACCAGTGCCTTCCAGCTGTCCTGTGAGAAGGCTACATCACCAGTGATTTTAAGCCGCCCCCTGTGAAATCCCAACTGTGGTCTGGGAAGGCTACATTTCAGGTGCCTACCTGATGCTTCCTTAAGAAAGCTACCTAACCAATGCCTTCCAGATGCCTCCTGAAAAGGTTAAATTGTCAGTGCCTTCCAGTCGTGCCCTGGGAAGGCTAGATTACTAGTGCCAGCCAGGGAGAGCCTTAGTATAAACTGCAAGATCTTAGGAGATTTCACAAAATCTTAGAAGATCTTGGGCAATGTGTTCTTTTTTTCCCCAAAGATGACATATAAGGGCCCTTTCACAACTAATGCAGTGGGATGCAGTTGGCTGCATTTTGGACGGCACCCCAACTGCATAGGCTATTCTATGGGCATAGTTCACACCACTGCAGTGCAATGCACGCAGTGCAGAAAAGTACAGCATGCTGCATTTTTCTGCACCGCAAATGTGCAAAAACACATGCAAACACACTGCAACGCATCACAGTGCACATAGAAGCCCAAGATAAGAAAGAAGTAAGTCTGGGCACTGACAGGCCGACAGCGGTGTACTGCACACAAACAGCTTGGCTCCCACAATGAAGAAAGTAAAGTCTGTTCCAGGATACAATGCCAGGGAAGAATAATGCATTCCTGATAACAACTGGCATCCCAATCACTAACAGGAAGACAAACTTTACTGATCTCCTTCCTCCTAAGTAACACAAGATTATCTCTCACATCCATCTACGGCAACACATGGGCTGTCACTATCACCGATAAACAGGAGGACTCAAATTTATCTAACTTGGCACTAAAGAAACACAGCAGAAAAAAATGAGACCCGTGTTATTCAACCTTTTTCCAGTCAGGGCAGCCTTGAATTTTTTTTCAATCTCGAGGTACCCCAGTTAGGGCTTCATTCATATTACTGCGTGTCGGAGAAAGCACACAAAATCGCATGCATTCTCAACACACACAAACGCGCTTCTCTTTAAGAGACGCACAGGACTGTCATTAATTCATAACCCCAAGCATTAGCAAATGGAGTGCGTTTTCAATGTGGCGTGATTTAAAAGAAGGGGTCAGGGCCTAGAGGCCAGTTCACACCCGAATGCGGTGTACTCTGTGTGCGTTTCCTGCACTGCAGGCGATTGCTCTGCCCTTGTGATCTGCATGTGGGTGCCAATGTATTGGTAAGATACCCCAAACCCAGATCACAAATGCAGTGTGCTTGAAGTAGGGATAGACCAATTAGCGGCAAGGCCGATACATCGGGGGCTGATATGCACTTTCCCCGATACATCGGTATCGCCCCCGAAACTGGCCGATATTGCCGATATTTTTGTGACGTCATTCTGCCTTCTTAGGCCGCCTCCCTCGCCTTGGACAGCCTCGTCTGGAGTTGGGACTAGTCTCGCGGGAGTGTATCACAGCCATACACCCACCCACAGCAGCCCGGTTCCAGCCAGCCACCCACACCCACAGGCCCTGTACCAGCCAGCCACAGGCACTGTATCAGCGAGCCAACCAGCCACCCACAGGCTCTGCACCAGCCAGTCAGCCACCAACAGGCCCTGTACCAGCCAGCCACAGGCCCTGTACCAGCCAGCCACAGGCACTGTACCAGCCAGCCAGCCACCCACAGGCCCTGTACCAGCCAGCCACAGGCCCTGTAACAGCCAGCCACAGGCACTGTACCAGCCAGCCACAGGCACTGTACCAGCCAGCCACAGGCACTGTACCAGCCAGCCACCCACAGCCCCTGTGCCAGCCAGCAACCCACCACAGGGTGCCAGACAGCCAGCCACCCACAGACAGGGTGCCAGACAGACAGCCACCCACCCACAGGCCCTGTACCAGCCAGCCACAGACACTGTACCAGCCAGCTGTCCACAGGCCCTGTACCAACCAGCCGCCCACAGGCCCTGTACCAGCCAGCCACAGGCCCTGTAACAGCCAGCCACAGGCACTGTACCAGCCAGCCACAGGCACTGTACCAGCCAGCCAGCCACCCACAGCCCCTGTGCCAGCCAGCCACCCACCACAGGGTGTCAGACAGCCAGCCACCCACAGACAGGGTGCCAGACAGACAGCCACCCACAGGCCCTGTACCAGCCAGCCACAGACACTGTACCAGCCAGCTGCCCTCAGGCCCTGTACCAGCCAGCAGCCCACAGGTCCTGTACCAACCAGCCACCCACAGGCCCTGTACCAGCCAGCCACAGCCCCTGTGCCAGCCACACACCTACCACAGGATGCCAGCAAGCCAGCCACCCACCACAGGGTGCCAGACAGCCAGCCACCCACCACAATGTGCCAGACATCCAGCCACCCACCCACCACAGGGTGCCAGACAGCCAGCCACCCACCACAGGGTGATAGAAAGCCAGCCATTGGTCATTAAAAAAAAATATAACTTGTTCAGTACCAGATTTGTGTCAAAAATTGTCTTTATTTTTCAAAACTTTAAAGGTACAAAATATCGGCCCATATCTACCGATACCGATATGTTGTGACCAAAATATCGGTATGGGTATCGTCCCTGAAAAAAACATATCGGTCTATCCCTAGTTCGAAGGCACCAAATTGCATTGTACTGCAGTACCATGTGGTTTGGTGTGGCGTGTTTTTAAAAATAGTACATGCACTACTTTATTTGCATTCCAGTGTGATCTGCAGCCCATTCAAATGGATGGGCTGCAAAATGACACTGCGTGTTCCCCTATCTGCTAACCTCTGCACTCCAACCCCACTCTGCTCACCTCTCAACCCCAATCCCCCTGCTAAGCTCTGCACCCCAGAACTCTGCAACCCCCTCTCTGCTCACCTAGGTACCCCAAACCCCCCTCTCTGCTCACTTCTGTACCCCAAACCCCCCTCTCTGCTCACTTCTGTACCCCAAACCCCACTCTCTGCTCACTTCTGTACCCCAACCTCCCCTCTGCTCACTTCTGTACCCCAACCCCCCCTCTGCTCATGTTTGTACCCCAAACCCCCCTTTCTGCTCACTTCTGTACCCCAAACCCCCCTCTATGCTCACTTCTGTACTCCAACCCCCCTGTGCTCATCTTTGTACCCCAAACCCCCCCCTCTCTGCTCACTTCTGTACCCCAAACCCCCTTCTCTGCTCACTTCTGTACCCCAACCCCCCCTGCTCATCTTTGTACCCCAAATCCCCCTTTCTGCTCACTTTTGTACCCCAAACTCTCCTTTTTGCTCGCTTATGTAACCCTACCCCCCTCTCTGCTCACTTCTGTAGCCCAATCCTCCCTCTGCTCACCTCTGTACCCCAAACTCCCCTCTCTGCTCATGTCTGTACCCTAAACCCCCTTTCCGGCTCACCTCTGTACCTCAAACTCCCCTTTCTTCTCACTTATATACCCCTAACCCCCTCTCTGCTCACCTCTGTACCCCAAATCCCCCTTTATGCTCACCTCTTTACCCCAAATCCCCCTTTCTGCTCACCTCTGTACCCCAAACCCCCCTTTATGCTCACCTCTGTACCCCAAACCCCCTTTATGCTCACCTCTATACCCAACCCCCCCCCCCCCCTTTTATGCTCATCTCTGTACTCCAAACCCTCTGTTGGCACACCTATGTACCTCACTCTTTCTACTAACCTCTGCATGCTAACCCCCACCCCCTCCCTTTTGATCTCCTCTGCTCCCTGCTTTTCCCTCACCAGAGCCTCAGGGCAGGACTGTTCTTCCATAACAATCCACATGTCTGTGGGCAGTGTTGGCCAAGTACTGTACTGTAGGGGAGGCGGAAAGCTCAGGATTCAGATAGCCGCCTCCCCCTGCCACTGATTTTCACTGTACTGTGCCAACCGAGCTGTGCCCATGTTCAGTGGAGCTGCAGTTTGTCCGGATAAGACAGCCTTTTTCAACCAGGATTCTGCGGCACCCCTGAGGACCTCAGGCAGCACCCTGAATGAGAAAGGCTTAACAAGAGAACAAAAACTCATAATTAAAGCGGTATTAAACTCAAAACCAGAAATGTCATATATTGCAGCTTACCAATCAATAGATGTGGTGGCTGCATTAGTTTTCTTTTTTTTTTTCTTAGGGTTTTCATCTGGTGATTTGGCCAGTAACACACCTCCTGTGTTAGAGAGACACAACTCTGGATGAAGGAGCACTGTGGGCACATTTAGACAGCAGAATTGTCAGTCTGGGGTGGATGGGAATGTTAGATTTACTAGCAGATTATTGTACCATGCGATCTGGTGCAGACAAACGCACTGGGTTTGCGACCTGCATTGGGGGAATCATTAAGATTGCACTGACACCCGGTGCAGATGGCAAGGGCAGTGCGGCCTGAAGGCAGTGTGGGCATTTTCCGCACTGTATTAGTGTGAACCTAGGCTAAAAGTGTTCTTCTAAAACGTATAATATTCCCATTCTTCCTTTGATAGAACAGATCTGATACAGATAGAGTCAATCAGATTTGTTTATTAGCCGAATTAGGCAAAAGTCCAGAGTCCAATGTTCAGTAACTCGTCAAAATTTCTCCTTTATTTGACCGAAATGTTCTGGGAGCCAATATGTTGCTAATGGCCAATGTACGGACCAGTCAATGTTGGAGCTCTACAGGTGAAAGAACAGCTGTTGTACCTGGTAAGATCATAAGCTTACCGAGTCCAAAACATGTCCCGAGTTCACAATCCATAACAACCAATCAGAGGTCTTCTTTTTTTTTTTTTTTTTTTTCCAAAAAGCTTTATTGAACAAAATGCACATTAGAAAAGTGTACAACAGTTGGATCATTCCGATCAACATTCTCGGTGATCCAATCTAACAATTTGTGCTGATTGGATTTACTAGGGGCTCTGCTGTTTGTCATCATCATGGCTGTTTCCGCTGTCTTACCAAATAAAGCCACCCACAGACATAAGATAAAAGACAGCGGAAGCAACCAATTTTGAAACAATCATACAATCCCCAGTAAACTTTTGGGCAGAATTTACCCCACCGGAATCGGCACCGCACATAGTGATTAGGGTGTGCCCAGGCACACCTAGTGCAGCGTCCCACTCATGACACGTGGGAACTGCAAATGTATTATTTCTTTGTCATCGCTGTATTGCATGTCATTTTGCATTTGACATTTGTTAATCCCTGTTCATAGGCTGGTCAAGTGTGCTTCATACTTCCCACCACAAGATGGGGATAGCACCACTCTGGGATATCTATTCCAGCTCAGGTTTATCTGTGGTCAAGTGTTCAGTTCAGGAAGTGAGTGTACAGAGAGAAGCTCCATGTGAAGGTGACAGAAGGTCAGTCCAGAGAGGGACAAATTGGAACTGCTAAAATCAAAGGGTAAAAGCCACCAAACGGCAGCAAGACCTTTGAGAATAAAGGTGAAGGATTTCTTAGCCCCCGGCAACCTCACCAATGTCACTGGATTCAAAAGGGATCACAAACAAGTAAGCATTATACTGAACCACAGCCTGAGTCCAGCATTACTAAAGCCTATTAACAGTGGATCAGCAGAATTCCTCTATTTACCCAGAGACTGTATTCTATCTGGATGTTTGTACTGCAATCAAAACCAGTCACAGTAAAAGTTGTGAGTTGTATCCTACCACTGTCTACCTCATTCTTCACTATTGCTATTACAACTGGTTGTACCACCATTAACGGATCTGGCGTCACGACAAATACCATCAAGGGACCCAGCCACCACAAGCACTGTAAACACCACTGTCATCACGGGCACCTCAACCACCATCTTGGCTGGCGTTTCCCTATCACAGAGCGTGCCCCGGAGGATTTCGTGCTGTCTTCCTCTTCACTGTGCGACCAGCCCAGGGAGGCTTTCTGCTAACCGTGAGTAAACCGATGAACTGTATTATTGCTGTCTCTCATCGGCCCACCGTGCACCTCACGTGTCGCCCCTGCGGTTCTGGCTCATCGCATAAAAATTTGGCGTCACGAACAGGATATTAACCCCTGCGCCTTATCTAAAAGACTGTTGCATCAGAATAAGCCCCTTTGCTTTATTGAGAGACTGTTTACTTATTGCATGCTGTGTGGGTCCACAGAACTGTTTAAACTGTTTCAAAGTCGCATGGAAGTGTTTTCCCAGTTATCAGCATAAAAATCGCAGCATCCAAAGAGAGGAAATCAGACATTGGTGTGTCAACAAAACTGCTTGCTGTATTTGAATTGACTGTTTCTTTTCACTTAAAATGGCCGCCGGAGGCCTTCTTCTTCAAAAATGTCTGTGCCATCACTGTGGATAAGTTAGTGACACCCCCTGGAAAGCGGGAAAGTTTGGTGCCACCCATTTATGCAAAATTGTCCAGCCAGCCCGCCTTACCTTTGCTGTGTCAATCCTGGGAGTAGAGTGTGACAAGCGCACGCCACAGAAGTCGCGAGACTTCGCATGCGAGCAAAAGAAGAGAAAATAATCGCATTGCTTGCCGTCCGAGCAGTAATCGCAACCTGTCAGCTGCCTCTACTAACTATAAGTAGCACTAATAGCAGGAACTCTGCCAGAGACCCAAAATCAACATTGCTGCAGCATTATATTCAGCCAGCATTCAATTCTTAAAGGGCCATACACCCGCAAGACAGCAGTCGCCCATAGCAACACCTTGCAAAAAGTGTCTAAAAACGCATTTGACTTACCTAACTAGAATTCACCTGCTGTTACCATGTCTGTGCAGGAAGATAACATGCAGCCTGACCTCAGCGGACCCCCTGCAGCAGCCGCAGTCGGTCCCAGTACAATACCAGCCGCTGCAGTACCAAGCTTAATGCCTTTAACCATGCCTTATTATTTTGGGGCCCCCTGGTTCCCACGATATTCTGGAGAAATTCATACTTTAAGGGACTTTAAAGAAAAAATTCTTGCTGTGTTCAGATTGTACCCTGTATCCCCAGAGCAACAGATGGAGATTCTTCTGGCGCAATTGGAAGGAGCTGCTCTCAGAGAAGTGAAATCTTGGCCGAGCTCAGAGAGAAAGACCATGGAGCAGATTTTTGAACGTCTCTACACCACCTTTGAACCCAGAACCGTGTCAGAGGTCAAGATGAGGTTCTTCAGCAAGAAACAGCAATCTGGTGAGTCACTCAGAGACTTTGCATTATCTTTGCAGGAATCCCTTAGAGCTGTTGTCCAAGTAGACCCCCGTGAGGCAGAGAATCAGGACAAAACCCTGAAAGAACAATTTATTGAAGGCGTCCATACAGACAATCTAAAGAGCCAACTAAGAATGTTAGCCGCCCAACATCCAGGAGCTACCTTCTTAGATTTTAAAGAATTAGCTATCAGCATACTGGGAAAAAGCCCACCAACAGAACCTGTTAGATCTGTTGAATTGCCTGTATCACAGCTGGTTACCCCTGTAAAGTCTTTACCTATAGTCAGTCAGGCAACCCAAGCTCCAGTTCCTGACGCAGTTGCTGACTTGACTGAGCAAGTCCATTTCCTGACTAAAAGTCTGGAGAAAGTCCACCAAAAGTTGGAACAATGGGAGAAACCATTAATGCTAGAGGATGAGAAACCTGTGTCCAGAAGACTCTTCCCCTCTAATTATAGAGAGACTTTTTCCAGAAATTCTGGCGGACGCCCCCCTGACCGCACTAGTACCCCTAAGCGGCCTATCTGCACGTACTGTCACAAGCCAGGCCATACAGAAGCAACCTGCTGGCAGTTAAACAGGGAAACCCCCGAGGCCAAGGACCACCCCTCAGGAGTTAAACCAATAGGTCCAGAAGATCCCCACTGGATGCCAAGATATGTTGGATCCCGTCCTGAAGTGGCACTTCAAATAAATGGAGTTCCTTTTGTTGCCCTAGTTGACACTGGATCCCAAGTCACCACTATCCAACAAGCAGCCTTTGAAAAATACTGGGATCAAAATCAGCTTACCCAGCCTCCAGAATCCTGGCTGAGTCTCATAGCCAGTAACGGCAAACCCGTACCAGTCCATGGTTATTGGGAACCTACCATTCAAGTAGGAGGAACTACACTTCCTCGACAAGGCCTTATTGTGGTACGAGTCAGAGACAATAACCCTAACCCTCCAATAGTCCTAGGAATGAATGTCCTCAGGAACTGTTATGTTGAGATGCTAGAAGCCTTGCACCAGTTAGTGCCTACTGCCTCTCCTGATTCTAAGAAGGTTATCCAACAAACCATCCGTGTACTAAATGCGCAACAGAGATTCACCAACGAAAAAGGAGAAATTTGCCGTGCCCGCATCCGGGATAAGCAACCTGTGATCCTCAAACCCAACACCGAAACTCTCCTGTGGTGCCGAGCTGTAGTCGGAATTCAAGGTCAAGACTACCAAGCCCTGGTAGAGCCTGTTGTTTTGGAAGACTATCCTCTAGTTAGAGCTGCAAGAAGCCTAGTAACCGTCTCTGAAGGTAAAGTGCCTATTCGACTCCTAAACTTGAGTGATAGCAGTGTAACACTAACCAAACACCGTCCTATTGCACAGCTAATCCAAGTCACTTTTCAAGATATCATCAGTGTGGCTACAGCTACCACAGAGCAAATTACCAAGAGACAGAACCCACAGGACCAAAATGTAAACACATCCTGGTGGAAAGAACTTCATGTGGGAGATGCTTCCACACCAGCAAACCAAATTGAGGGAGTACTAAAAATTGTGAAGGAGCTTCACCATGCCTTCAGTAAGCATTCTACAGACTATGGAGAAGTGGATATCATCAAGCACTCCATCCCTACAGGTTCACACCCACCGATCAAGGAAAGATATCGGCCTATACCACCAACTATGTACCAATCAGTAAAGCAAATGATCCAAGAGATGAAGGACTCCAATGTCATTAGAGACAGCCATAGTCCATGGGCTGCACCTCTAGTCCTTGTCCGTAAAAAGGATGGTAACATCAGATTCTGTGTGGATTACAGAAAAATTAACCAAATCACCCACAAGGATGCTTACCCTTTACCACGCATAGAGGAATCTTTGACAGCTTTAGGATCTTCAGCCTACTTCTCTACCCTTGATTTAACAAGTGGATACTGGCAAGTACCAATGGCACCTGAAGATCGTGAGAAGACTGCATTTAACACCCCTATGGGCCTATTTGAGTTCAACTGCATGCCTTTTGGACTTTGCAATGCGCCCGGAACTTTTCAAAGATTAATGGAGCGTTGCTTAGGACACAAAAATTTTGAAACCGTCCTGTTGTACTTGGATGATGTCATCATCTACTCCAAATCTTATGAAGATCACTTGAAACACTTGGCCGAAGTTTTTCAAATCCTCATTAAACATGGACTCAAAGTTAAACCATCTAAGTGCTATCTACTGAAGTCAGAAGTCAAATACTTAGGGCATATTGTAAGCTCTGAAGGTGTTAAACCGGATCCAGAGAAGATAGCCGCACCATTCACTGTTCTACTGGGTATACACCTTACTATCTCATGTTTGGCCGACAAGGTAAACTACCTGCTGACCATACTTTGGGCGTACAAGTGCCTGATGCAATCAACCCTCTACCAAAGACTGATTGGGTGAGTGAGCACCAAAGACGTCTAATTGATGCACAAGAAATTGTTCAACATCGCATGGAACATGCTCATGAAAAGCAACAAAAAGATTATAACCAATCTGCCAAAGCAGAACCTCTCAAAATTAGTGACCATGTATGGTTAAAAAACGACCATCGCACCAGCAAGTTAGATAGCAAATGGGAGAGAGAACCTTACACCATTACAGCTATTCGCAATCCAGAGACTCATACTTATGAGATCACCAAAGAAAACAAATCACGTGTAGTACATCGCAATCGCCTTAAGTTATGTCTCAAGGAAAGTACTCAAGAAGAAACTCTTCAAGAAGAAGCTGTCCAAGAGGAAACACAATCCATAGAACCAGAGCCTACAAAATCATCTGATTCAGAGAATCCACTACAGTCTTTTGGAAAAGCATTATTAGACTCTGATCCTTTACAATGGTTCCTTACACCATGGCTCAATATCTTAGTGCCTGCCAAGACCAATACAACCACACTTCAACCAGAGGAGCTATCTCAAGAAGTGTCTACTACACCTCAAGAGACACCAAATTCCCTTGAAACAAGACCTGTAGAAACTCAGCCACTACGAAGATCCGACAGGACTACAAGAGGACAACCACCTGTCCGTTTTAAGGATTTCCTACACCAGCAGCCGAGAAGACAACTACCAGCCCTGCCATCTCATCGTTAAATGCATCCTTACATCGTCTGAAGTTCCAGAGTGAGAAGAAGACTTACTTGTGATGATATGTTTATTTCCTTTAAAGGACTTTTTAAAAGGACTACTTACCTACTGTTTTGCAACGTTCAAGCCTGCACCCGGAGATAGACTTTCACATACCTGAGCCTCCGTGATATTCTTCTGTTGACATTTTTTCCTGTGCCCAGGGAACGGACTCATACCCTGTGAGCCTCCTGAGATGTTATTTTTGTTTCGTTTTTCTTTTTCCATCTCATCATGGACTATTCTGGTTTTGCCATACATCACCAGTCTTCAGAGGAAAAACTACACCTTTTTGACACATTTCGTTGTTGCCTGAGATATGTTTGCCTAACCCATTTTACTTGCAGATACAGGAAGTACAAGAATGGGGTTATGTTGTTATTTCCTATGCATGCATGCTTTTCCCTTTCTCTTATATCTTACAGGAAGACACAACAGCGAGTCAAAAATGTGTCGAGGTCGACACACGTTTTACCATGGGGGTATGCAGCGTCCCACTCATGACACGTGGGAACTGCAAATGTATTATTTCTTTGTCATCGCTGTATTGCATGTCATTTTGCATTTGACATTTGTTAATCCCTGTTCATAGGCTGGTCAAGTGTGCTTCATACTTCCCACCACAAGATGGGGATAGCACCACTCTGGGATATCTATTCCAGCTCAGGTTTATCTGTGGTCAAGTGTTCAGTTCAGGAAGTGAGTGTACAGAGAGAAGCTCCATGTGAAGGTGACAGAAGGTCAGTCCAGAGAGGGACAAATTGGAACTGCTAAAATCAAAGGGTAAAAGCCACCAAACGGCAGCAAGACCTTTGAGAATAAAGGTGAAGGATTTCTTAGCCCCCGGCAACCTCACCAATGTCACTGGATTCAAAAGGGATCACAAACAAGTAAGCATTATACTGAACCACAGCCTGAGTCCAGCATTACTAAAGCCTATTAACAGTGGATCAGCAGAATTCCTCTATTTACCCAGAGACTGTATTCTATCTGGATGTTTGTACTGCAATCAAAACCAGTCACAGTAAAAGTTGTGAGTTGTATCCTACCACTGTCTACCTCATTCTTCACTATTGCTATTACAACTGGTTGTACCACCATTAACGGATCTGGCGTCACGACAAATACCATCAAGGGACCCAGCCACCACAAGCACTGTAAACACCACTGTCATCACGGGCACCTCAACCACCATCTTGGCTGGCGTTTCCCTATCACAGAGCGTGCCCCGGAGGATTTCGTGCTGTCTTCCTCTTCACTGTGCGACCAGCCCAGGGAGGCTTTCTGCTAACCGTGAGTAAACCGATGAACTGTATTATTGCTGTCTCTCATCGGCCCACCGTGCACCTCACGTGTCGCCCCTGCGGTTCTGGCTCATCGCACTAGCACACCCCCTGTGCACACACCCCCTGTGCACACCTATGCTGACCAATGATAAACAGCTTGCAGTTTTTTAGGGGATTTTAAACATTTAAAACCATGACCATGCAGGTTACATATGTGTAGACATTATGTAGATTTTTTTTTCCCAAAAACATGTAGCAGAATGCACATTGCCCTAAATTTAGAAATTAGATCTAATTTCTTTTTTCTTTTTTGGGGGGGGGGGTGTTTTATAGCAGAAAGCAAAAAAATAAATTTATATATATATATATATATATATATTTTTTTTTTAATTGTTGCTTTTTTTTCTTCCAGCTCAAAAAATAAAAACCCAGTGGTGATCAAATACCAAAAGAGCCAAACTCCAGCTAATACTTTACAAGCAGTTACAGCAAACAGCTTTTACTTTAGGCTCCAGTCACATTTGTGCGACTTAAAAAAAAATTGCTATTTTCCTTGTGACTTTCTAGTGCGACTTTATGCAATTTTGATGCATCCTTGGATAAGTACGACTTTGTTTCAAATCTGGCTTTGATCAATGAGATTGTTTTTGCTCTACAAAGTCACACACAAGTCGCATGTATATCACACAGGTGCAACTTTTGGGTTTACATTGAAGTCTATGGCCTTCAAGTTGTATGAAAGTCGGACCAACGTAGTGCAGGAACTATTTTAAATTCGCTACAACTTTAAGTCACAGAGATATGATCGGTACTCATTGGGAAACATGGGGTCCAAAGTTGCATGACAAGTTACAGAATGGTGAAAAAGGCCTTAAAGATTAGATACTGTAGCTGCTGACTTTTAATATTGGGACACACACTTACCTGTCCTGAAATCCATTGGCTCTTGGGTGTTGCCGCTGCCATTGTCAGTAGGGGAAATCGGCAGTTCTGGCTTCACAGCTGGTTCACTGCTGCACATGTGTGAAGCGTGCTGCGCTTTGTGAATGGCCCAGTGGCAGTGGAAGGAGGGGGGAGGTGAAATGACCCAGAAATTGGAGCGGGTACTTTTCAAAACCAGATACCTGTTCCCCACTCGTCCCCGAAGGGGGGGGGGGGGTGAGATAAGCAAAGCTTCCCCCTTTGGGTGGAGTTCTCCTTTAAGAATAAAAGTTTTACGCAAATAAAATGTGGTCGTTGTATACGGCACCCCTGCCAGAGTTGATTGGTTTGTCCCATCTCTGTAACTGATACATCTATAACAGAGCTTGTTCCTCTGAAAACAACAACATATTTACTGGCCAGTCCACCAGAGGAAAATAGAAGAAAAAAGCATAAAAAGGAAAACGAATGCAGTGGAGCTGCACGATTAATCGTTAAAAAAATCGCAATCTTGGTTCAACTAACCCCCCCCCCCCCCCCCACCTTCAGAGCCGGTTCACATTTGTGCGGCTGCGGCGTTCACATGTAATATCAGAGCGCACTGCTCCTTCATTACATGCGATCGGCTGTGCGGTGCGAGTTTAGCCATACACTTTGTATGGCTAAATTCGCACCGCACCCGCAGCAAACTTGCACAGGACCCTTTTTTGCAGCCGCATCAGGATCGGATCGCACAGCGGTTCACACTTGTGCGATCCGATCCTGTGCGAACTGCAAGATCGCACTGCGATATGCGATCAAACTGGGGGTGTCGTTAAGATTACATTGACACCCCCAGCGTATCGCATATGGCAGTGTGAACTGCCGGGGGTGCATTTGCGATGCGGGAACAGGCTGCGAATTCGCAGCCTTCCCGCATCGCATAAGTGTGAACCGGGACTTATTCAGCATTTCCATGGTTGATGTTAAACAAGTGCAGAGCCATTCTCTAATCAGAGCTGTCAAAAAAAAAAAAAAAGGCAGCTGGAAAAGTTTATCACAACATTGATAAAAACTGAGATAAAATGAAACATTGTATCATTTGGTTCTTTTCGAAGGGATGAACTTCGGTCTGCAAATGAGGGCATTTTAACCACTTAAAGTGAAACTTCACTCTCTCAATCAACATTGACTAGTTTAATCCTTATGCTGTGCTTAGCATTAGTAAATAGATTGGAACATATACCATATTTGCTTGGTTTAAACTTTTTTTTTACATTTCTTCAGCTACTTTCTGCTTTCCAGGCCTAGGCAAATGATGTCAAACATCCCAGGCGTCTTCAGGAGGGGGGAGGGGTTTTCTCAATGAAGCACACCCTCCTGCCTGCATGCCTAAATGAAGGGCAGATGGATTCCAGGGAGTAAATGCTACATGAATCACCTGCCCTTACTTAAGAAGGGCACAGCCAGAAATGCTAGGGGGGTGCTAGCCTCTGGCTGTAATCAAGTGCTTGAAAAAAAAAAAAAACACACCTAGGAATCCATGCATCTGGCGCCATGCATGTAGATTAGGGGGCCGGATGCATGGATGGGGGGGGGGGGGGGGGGGCGACGCCCCTGCGCGCCCCAACGGATGGGCACCACTGTACCAAACATCTGTGCAATATAATCAGAATAAACAGGAATGTAAACATATATATATATATATATAAATTCATATTTAACATGTGCAATATCAAAAAAAAAAAAAAACTAAAATAAAAATCATTATTAAAGATAAATATTAAAGAGGTTGTAAACCTCAGAAAAAAATTAAAAAAAGGAAAACCCTGAAAGACAAAGGCATAATGAGCATGCATGCACCTTAGAACGAAGCCCCCACAGTGCCGCCTACTCACTGTAACACAGCAGACATTTTTGGCCGTCGTTCTTCCTGGTTCACCTCCTCCGGCCATCTGATTGGCCGGAGGGGCGATGATATCACACCGGCGCATGCGTGGGGGAACCGCCGTTCACAGCACAGGGCTCTGAAGGGAAGACACGGTTGGCCATTCCTTCAGAGCGCATGCGCACGATGACGTCATTGGCTGCATGCAATGTAAATATCTCCTAAACAGTGCAAGTTTAGGAGATATTAGAGATACTCCCTATAGTAGTGGATTGGGCTATCCTCCATGTTATACATGTGATATATCTGTTAGAAGGAAGAGAACCGACTGCTCCTCAGATGGTCCCTGTCTCGTTGTATACCACGGATGGAAACCATTTAGTCCCCGTTCACACTAAGGCGACCTGTGAGGCGACCTGGTCGCCTCACAGGTCGCTGTAGGTCGCCTCCCATAGGGAAGCTGCGGACCCGTTCTAATAGGAGCGACACAAGTCGCTCCGACTTAGAAAAAGGGTCCGGAGCTTCTTTGGGGCGACCAGGAGGCGACCGCCATAGACTTCAATGTTATGAAGTCCGTGGCGGCCGCTCCGAGGTCGCGGCGCGCTGCTCGCACCGCGACGTCGGAGGTCGCGGTGCGAAGTAGCGTCGCTTGTATGTGAACGGGGCCTGAAGGTTCTGATGCTATGTATTGTTGATATCCTTGTTTGTTTTGCATACCATTAAATAAAGAATTTGAAAAAAAGTTTAGGAGATATTTACAGTACCTATAGGTAAGCCTTATAATAGGCTTACCTATAGGCAAAAGTCATCAAGGAGAGTTTACAACTAGTGATCGACCGATATAGTTTTTTTATTGCCGATACTTTGGCCATTGAATATCGGTATCGGCCGATATTGGTCGATATTTTTGTAAATTTAATTTATTTTTTTTTTTCACTTGACAGGTACTCTTGTGGAGGGATCTGGGGGGGTCTAAAAGACCCCAAACCCCTCCTCTGCACTTAAAAGCATTCAAAACGCCAAGTTTGGCTGTTTTGAATGCTGTCATTTTTTTTAATATGGCGCCAGTACTAGGAAGTGATGTCATGACATCACTTCCGGGTTTTTGCATGGAGACCCGATCAAAGCTGCATTCGGCGGCTGTGCAGGCTGGTTACCCGGGTCGTCCGGTGGCACAGGAGACCCGGGCGAGCCGTGGAAGGCGGCGGGAGGGGGGGGGGGGGACATCCCCTCCCGATCCTTGTAATGACAGCCGAGAGGTTTCTCAGCCACATCGGTTGTCATTACAAGACAGCGGACCGTTGGCTATGGACACCGGTTCCGGGGTGATGACTCTAGCTGCAGACATCACTCCGGTACAAGCACTTTCCGAAACATCGGCAATATCGGTAACCTCAGGGGCTGATACCAATATATCGGGGGAAAGTGCATATCGGCCCTCAATATATCGGCTATGCCGATAATCGGTCGACCCCTATTTACAACCACTTTAAAAAGCAATATTCAATCTTCTATAGAGTCCCAAGTGAATATGAAAAGTGCAAAAAAGTGTCTATCAAATGATACAATTTCTGTGAAAAAGATGTGCAAACACCCAACGTGCTCCTTCCACCGTATCCCCCAAACTGACTCACCAGATGGGGTAGCTGGTCAAATTATAAACCAGCTAATGCGCCTTTTTATATACAATTTCCAGCAGGCCGGTTCTTATTCCAAAGGATGGTCATTCCCATCCTCCCATACAGGCATTCTCACAGGGATAGGTAAGGGCACCTGATTCCCTTTTTTTTTTTGCCTCTAAGAATCGGTCAGCCGTAATATAATAAATGCTGATAATAAGCGCGCATTATTTCACAAATACTGAATGAAATTTCACATTGATTAGACCCGTACTCAGAAACTTCCCGGGACGGTCCCTGGAAAGTGGAGAGAGTTGGCACTTACCTCATCCGATTCCTCGCTGCAATAGAGGTACATCGCTCACAGCCGGCGGAGAACTATTCCTCCAGCCTTTCCATCAGACCACAAAGAGTTTGTGTTGTTGTGACATTCTCCCCCCAGCATCTGGACGCCTCATTCCCACGCTCAGTCCTCCAGCCAAACAACGAGCGCTGCTTCTATAGATGGGAAGAGGAGAGGAGCCAGGCTCAGCGCTGCGGCCGGCCAGCCAGCCGGGTGAAGTTCCAGGGAATTGGTTGGAGCTGCACTGCTTGGGATGTGCACATCCGTTCCTGGGAGAGGGAGAGGGAGGCTTGTCTTAGGGAAATAATGCAGGCTTCTGGTAAATGAAGGGGGGGTCACATGGGCCAGACAGAGGTGCTCATTGGCTGGAGATGTACTCCACATCAACTTTCACAGACCGCTTCAAAGTCCTCAATTCCTGCGCTGATGGCAGAGGATCGTCATTACCATAACATCAGGATGGAGTACAGCAAAACAGCTGGAATGTTCACTGCCGCCCGAAAACTAAAGGCTCCTTTACACCAGACGCTGAACAAATGCATAACATGAATATATACCACTGCAACGCTTTCATGTGCGTTTAAAAAAGTACAGCATGCTGCGTTTTTTTTTTTTTTTTTGCACGGAAACAAACCAGAACGTATATAAAAAAGAAAAAAATCATAAATAATGCCTAGCATTAACCACTTCTGGACCAGAAGTTTTTCCCTTTAATGACCTGGCCATTTTTTGCGATTCGGCACAGCGTTATTTAACGAACAATTGCGCGGTCGTGCGACGCTGTACCTAAATAAAATTGACGTCCTTTTTTTCCCACAAATAGAGCTTTCTTTTGGTGGTATTTGATCACCTGTGTGATTTTTATTTTTTGCACTATAAACAAAAAAAGAGCGACAATTCTGAAAAAAATAAAAAATAAAAAATAAAAAATATACATTTTTTAACATTTTAGGCCAATCTGTTTTCTGCTACATATTTTTGTAACAAAAAATCCCGCAATAAGCGTATTTTGATTGGTTTGCAGAAAAGTTATCGCATCTACAAACTACTGGAAAGATTTATGTCATTTTTATTGTTTTTACTAGTAATGGCGGCGATCTGCGATTTTTAGCAGGACTGCGACATTGCGGCGGACAGATCGGACCCTTATCTGAAATTTACACTTTTGTGGGGACCAGTGACATTACTACAGTAATCAGTGCTAAAAATATGCCCTGTTACTGTAATAATGACACTGGCAGTTAACACTGTTGGTGATCAAGGGGTTAAATGTGAGCCTAGGGGAGTGATTCTAACTATATTGGGGCGGGGCGTATGTAATGACCATAGAGACATGTGATCCTATATAGAAGGATCACAGGCGCTCTGTGATCATTCCAGGGAGAAGAACGGTCAGCTGTGTTTACAACAGCTAATCGTCCTTCTCTCTCAGCGGGAAACGATAGCAGGTGTCAGGCGGTAATTGGAGCCACCAGCCCCGTGCATCGGAGTCCCCGCTGCTGAGTGGGGGTGGAAGCGCGCCGGCGGTGCATGCTCGCCCCCTAGCTGCAGGCTCGCGACCGATGTATACCTACATCGGTTCTCACAGGAGGGGCTGCCTGCTGCAGTATAACTGCGGCGGGCGGTCCTTAAGTGGTTAATATACACTGGTTCTAAAGGCAGAAGGTTATTTTTTATCTTGCCTCCATTCACATATTGGCGTCCCGGATCGCGGGCAGAGTCGCGGCAAATCGTGGGTTGCCCGTGCGATTCCTGTCACTTCCAATGGCACCCCAAACATGGCACAATTTTTCTGTGATTGTCGCTCAACGAATCATGATAAAATTGCGCAAACAGAATCACGGAACGCCTGTTACCCAAAATAAGTTCTTGTACTTCTTTTGAGTGACAGGCGTCCTGCGATTTTGTTTGTGGGACTTTACTGTGATTCGTTGGGTGAAAATAGCAGCTAAATCGCGCTGCATTTGGGGTGCCATTGGAAGTGACGGGAATCAGGATCCAGAATTGCTACAAAACATGGGACACGTTTGCAATGCCATCACTTTCTGATGGCACCCCACTCATAGTGCGATTTTGCTGTGTTTGACGCACGATACATGGCAAACCGCAACGCTGTCGCACAAAAGAAGCTCCTTCTCCTTTGAGCGACAAGCTTCGTGCGTTGCGATTTTGTCGCAATTTAACCTCTGACAACCACGGCAAAAATTGCAGCGCATTTGAGGTGCCATTAAGAAATAATGGCATTGCAAACAAGTCCTGCATTTTGCCCGTTTCTGCCTGCGATTCTGGAACGCCAGGTGTGAATGGAGCCTGAAGGCAGGCATTGTGATGTAAACAAATCCCTCTGTCTGATGAAGTAGAATAGAGTCGGTTCACACTGGGGCGACACGACTCTGTACTACTTCGGGGGCGACTTGAGCATTACCATGCACCAAGACTTCGGAGCGACTTGCAGGGACTTCACATAATGGAAGTCTATGCAAGTCGCTCCGAGGTCGCCCCGAAGTAGTACAGGACCCTTTTTCTAAGTCGGAGCGACTTGTGTCGCTCCTATTAGAACGGGTCCTGTGCTAATCTATGGACCGCGAGGGAGCGCGACTTGTCAGGCTGACAAGTCACCTGACAAGTCGCGCTAGTGTGAACCGACTCTTTTGTATCACTTGTATACAAACTAACATAAATAAAAAAACAAAAAACAACAGTGTTTAGTAGTTAAACTAAACTAGAACTAAAAGCAAAACTTGTTTTCTCATTTTTAGTAAGGGTGGGTCAATACCCCTGTCCAGTGTTTTTTTTTTTTTTTTTTACCATCTGTGTCCCATAAGGCCCAGTTTCCACTAGTGCGACTTGTTGTGCGTCTTGACACATGTCAAGTCACATGACAAGTCAAAACCTATTGATTTCAATGGCACCCGTTCCCATCTATGCGACTTAAAGTTGCAGCGACTTTGAAAAGGTGCCTGCACTACTTTGATGCGACTTTGAGTCAGAGTGTGTCTAGTCAGATCAAAAAAGTTGCATCAAAGTCGCACTGTAAATCGCACGACTTTGGCGTCCCACTAGTGGAAACGTAGCCTAAGGGAGATTTCTTCACTTCCTGTCCCACAGCCACAACAGGAAGTGAAACCAGAATGAGTGTTGGGGTTTCCTTTCATCCATGGGGTTTTTGGGGTTTCCTTTCACTTTTGGTGATAATAGTAAAAATGACAGAGAGGGTGACACTCTTTCCAAAACTTTAAAAAGTTTTGCCTTTAGTCATACTTTAACCTAAAATTATTATTATTATTATTACATTGGTTTTATCCACTTCAGCTCCAGAAGGTTTACCCACTTCATGACCAGGCCATTTTTTTTGCTATTCGGAATTGCGCTACTTTAACTGACAATTGCTCAACCATGTGGTTTTACCAACTTTTTATTCTAAAGCGGAGTTCCACCCAAAAGTAGAACTTCTGCTCATCTGCTTCCTCCCCCCTCCGGTGCCATATTTGGCCCCTTTCAGGGGGGAGAGGGGAGCGGGTACCTGTTTTTCACAGGCATCTTTCCCCACCTCTGAGAGACAGCGCTGCAGAGCCATCCCTCAGAAGTTCGCCCCCCCTCCCTCACTGCTGAGCCAATTAGAATGCGCAGTGCATTTCGCATGTGCGCAGTAGGGAACCCGCTGTGAAGCCGGTTTCCCATAGAATGAATGGCGGCAGCAGCACCCGCTAGCCGATCCGAAAATCGGGTGCCGACATCACGGGCTCCCTGGAAAGGTAAGTGTCTATATATTAACAGTCAGCAGCTACTGTATTTGTAGAGTATTTGTAGCTGTTGACTTTTAATTATTGTTTCCCCAGCTGGAACACCTCTTTAATCACTTGCGACCAGCCGCCATACTTATACAGCGGCAGGTGGGCTCTGTCCCGAAAAACGACGTACCTGTACACAGGGGGAGCCAATCAGCGGGTCCAGCAGCCGCGATGTCCGTCAGGGCACCCACGATCGCTCCCTGTGGAGACAGAATGGTGGACTGCCATTGTAAACACGGCAGACCGCTGTTCTGTCAGTTATGAACACAGGGCTCCTGTGTTCCTCCGATTCAGGAACACCGGTCTCTGTGTTCATCCAGCAAGCCCATCTCCCACACAGTTAGAAAACACCCCATAGGCAGTGATGGTGACCCTTGGCACCCCAGATGTTTTGGAACTACATTTCCCATGATGCTCATATACACTGCAGAGTGCATGAGAATCATGGGAAATGCAGTTGCAAAACATCTGGGGTTCCAAGGTTCACCATCACTGCCCTAGGGACACATTTAACCCTTTGATCGCCCCTGGCGTTAATTCCTTCCCTGCCAGTGTTATTACTGCAATAATGTCACTGGTCCCCCCAAAAGTGTTAAAAATGTCAGTTAGGGGTCCGATCTGTCCGCCGCAATGTCGCAGTCCCACTAAAAATCGCAGATCGCCGCCATTACTAGTAAAAATATAAATAAATAAATAAAAATGACATTAATCTTTCCCGTAGTTAGTAGACGTGATAACTTTTGGACAAACCAATCAATATACACCTATTGGGATTTTTTTTTTACCAAAAATATGTAGCAGAATACAAATTGGCCAAAATTGATGAAAATTTTTGATCTTTTAATTTTTTTATATATTGGGAATGTTATATAGCAGAAAGTAAAAAATATATATTTTTTTTCAGAATTGTCGCTCTTTTTTTGTTTATAGAGCAAAAAATAAAAATCGCACAGGTGATCAAATACCACCAAAAGAAAGCTCTATTTGTGGGAAAAAAAGATGTCAAATTTATTTGGGTAAAGAGTTGCACAACCTCGCAGTTGTCTGTTAAACCAATGCAGTGCCGTATCGAAAAAAATGGTCTGGTCATTAAGGGGTAAAACCATCCCGTCCAAAAGTGGTTAATGTATTCTATGTATTAAGATAAAAATCCTTCTGTGAGTAGCAGCCCCCCCCCCTCAGCTCCCCTAATACTTACCTGAGCCCCATGTCTGTCCAGCGATGTCCATGAATGCCTCAGCCGTCCGGGACTCTCCCTCTTGATTGGCTGAGACACAGCAACCGCGCCACTGACTCCCCCTGCTGTCAATCAAAGTCAGTTAGCCAATCAGGAAAGAGAGGGGGCAGGGCTAAAGCAGGGCTCCGTGTCTGAATGGACTAAGGGAGCTGTGACTCGGCTCGGGTGCCCCCATAACAAGCTGCCTGCTGTGTGGGGGCACTCAGCAAGAGGGAGGGGCCAGGACCACAGAAGAGGGACCCAAGAAGAGGAGGATCCGGGCTGCTTTGTGCAAAACCAACTACACAGAGCAGGTAAGTATAACATGTTTGTTATTTTTATGGGGGAAAAACTGAAACTTAAAGCGGTAGTATACTATTTTTTTTTACTTTTACCTACAGGTAAGCCTATAATAAGGCTTACCTGTAGGTACAATCAATATTGCCTAAACCTGCACGGTTTAGGAGATATTTGCCCAGCATGCAGCCGCTGACGCTAGCGGCGCATGCACTCTGAAGGTCCGGCGGACCTTCAGAGTTCCTTATCGGGCACTTGTGACTCCCGTGCGCATGCGTGGGAGTGACGTCATCGCGGCTCTGGCCACTCATAGTGCCGGAGCCGCCGAACCGGCCAAACCCAGAAAAAAGACGCCAAGGGAGCATGGCAGCTCCCACAGCGGTGTCCGGGGATACGTGTCGGGGCTACGTTTTAAGGTAAGTATTTCATAACTAGCTCATTATGCCTTTGTCTTGCAGGGTTTGTTTTTTTTATTTATTTTTTTCCGGCAACCGCTTTAAGTATCACTTTAGGGCGGAGTTCTAGCTGTTTTCGTGTTTATTAAAAGTCAGCAGCTACAAAAAAGCTGCTGACTTTTAATTAACACACTCACCTGTCCCACAATCCAGCGTTGCGACTGGGGGGAGCCTTGGTTCTCTCCAACTTCTTCCCACGGCGCCGGCATTTCTGGTGTGGGCACCCACCTCTGAGATTCACTTCTTAGACTTGAAGATAATGGTGCGGGAGGGTCAAATTTTGACATCTACATTTTTTAAGGCCACCGACAGGAACGGATTCATTGATACTACCAGCTGTCATCATGCTGCGTGGTTAGAATCCGTTCCTGTCAGTCAGTTCCTGCGGCTTAAGCGGAATTGTTCACTGAGAAGTGATTTTCTCAGAGAGGCCTCCATTCTGAAAGAGAGGTTTCTTGAAAAGGGTTACAAGGAACAACTTTTGGACGAAGCCATTACGAAGGCTGATGTGCGAAATAGGGACAATCTGTTACAACCAAGAACCAGGGAGAAAAACGAGTCTTTTGGGTTTGCATTTTTGTCATCTTATTCCACACAGCATTTTTCTGTCAAGAAAATTCTCCGCCGACATTGGCACGTCCTAAAAAGTGATGGGGTACTAGGCCCTCTCCTTCCTGATCAACCCCAGGTGGTTTTCAGAGGGGTTCCACCATTGAGACTCCAAGTGGCCCCCAATGTGAGAGATCCCCCTAAGATCATTTCCTTTTTCCAGACCATGGGTGGCTTCTTCTCTTGTAGGAAATGTGCCATTTGTCAGTTGAAACACAATAGAAACAGGCGAGTCTGTTCATTCACCTCCGGCTCTACAGGCCAAGATTTTAACATCAAGCCCTTTATATCTTGCACTACCAGATATGTAGTATATTTGCTGAGGTGTCCCTGTGGTCTTGACTATGTTGGCCGCACTATAAGGGAGCTGCATGTAAGACTTAAGGAGCATGTGGCCAACATAGTCAAGGGGTTTCCGAAACATAGTGTTTCGAGACACTATGACCAGTGCCATCAGAGGGACCCAAAGGGAACTATTTTTCTTGGGATTGATAGATTCACAAAAAACTGGAGAGGTAGCAACATGACCAGGGGGGTCTCCAAGTTGGAGACCAGCTGGATATATAGGCTTAAATCCTATACCCCATTGGGTCTAAACATTAAATGGGATATTAATGCATTCATTAATAACTCTTGAGGCTATCCCATTAACATATATCTCCGGTTCTATCTATTGTGATTTTATCTGTTTTGGATGCGTATCTTAAGGCTTTACAAGATTTTGATCTAGAGTGCCAACAATAAGAATTGAATCCATTGTCCAATTTCTTCTTCTTTTTTACCTGGTTATTTTTAAATTTGATTCATGTATTATAATGTTTTATATTTGTTTTGTACCGCTATGTGAAGAGAGTGTGGCATTTTCCTTCCTCCTATGGTTTATAGTGTGACCACCAGGGGGCGCTGTGATCTCTGAACAGTGGCGTGTTAACTTTCATTGACAGTAATGTTATGAATTGTTTAACCACTTAAGCCCCGGAGGATTTGGCTGCTAAAGGACCAGACCCCTTTTTTCAACTTGGCACTTCGTGACTTTAACTGATAATTGCTCGGTCATGCAATGCTGTACCTAAACGAAATTTACGTCCTTTTTTTCCCACAAACAGAGCTTTCTTTTGGTGGCATTTGATCACCTCTGCGCTTTTTATTTTTTGCGATATTAATAAAAAAAGAGCGAAAATTTTGCAAAAAAATGACATTTTCAACTTTGTCTTTTAAAAAATATCCAATATACTCAATTTATGTCATTTTTTTTGGCCAAAATATATTTAGCTACATGTCTTTGACAAAAAAAAAATCAATGAGCGTATTTTTATTGGTTTGCGCAAAAGTTATAGCGTCTACAAACTATGGTGTAAATACTGAAATTTACGAAGCTTTAATTTCTGACTGCCTATCTCATTTCATGAAGTGCTAAAATGGCGGGGCAGTACAAAACCCCCCCAAACTACCACTTTTTGGAAAGTAGACATCCTAAGGAATGTTCTGAGAGGCATGTTGAGCTCATTGAATATTTTATTTTTTTGTCACAGGTGTTTGAAAAATGACTAAAAAAATTTTTTTTTTTTTTTTTACACAAAGTTGTCATTGAAATGATATATTGCTCACACATGCCATGGGTATATGTGTAATTACACCCCAAAATATATTCTGCTGCTTCTCCTGAGTACAGGGATACCACATATGTGAGACTTTTTGGGAGCGTAGCTGTGTACGGGAGCCGGAAAACAAATCACCACCATCAGAATTTCAAAGGGCGTACATTTTTCATTGCATTTTCTCACTACCTATAACGGTTTAGGAGGCCCTGAAATGTCAAGATGCCACAAAACCCCCCCAAATGACCCCATTTTGGAAAGTAGACACCCCAAGCTGTTTGCTGAGAGGCATGGTGAGTCCATGGAATATTTTATATTTTGCCACAAGTTTCGGGAAAATTACAATTTTTTTTTTTAATTTTTTTTTTTTACACAACGTTGTCACTAAAAGATAAATTTCTCACACATGACATGGGTATATGTGGAATGACACCCCAAAATACATTCTGCCGCTTCTCCTGAGTATGGGGATGCCCCATGTGTGAGACTTTTTGGGAGCCTAGCTGTGTACAGGACCGCGAAAACCAATCAACACTCTCAGGTTTTCTAATGGCGTAAATTGTTCATGTCACCTCTGCACTACCTGTCGCAGTTTCGGAGGCCCTAAAATTCCAAGATAGCACAAAACCCCCCCAAATGACCCCATTTTGGAAAGTAGACACCCCAAGCTATTTGCTGAGAGGCATGGTGAGTCCATGGAATATTTTATATTTTGCCACAAGTTCCGGGAAATATATATATATATATATATTTTTTTTTTTTTTACACAAAGCTGTCAGTAAATGATATATTGCTCACACATGCCATGGGTATATGTGAAATGACACCCCAAAATACATTCTGCTGCTTCTCCTGAGTACAGGGATACCCCATGTGTGAGACTTTTTTGCAGTCTAGCCGAGTACAGGACCCCGAAAACCAACCTCCACTTTCAGGCTTTCCAAAGGCGTAAATTGTTGATTTCACTCCTGACTACCTATCACAGTTTCGGAGGCCCTAAAATTCCAAGATAGCACAAAACCCCCCCAAATGACCCCATTTTGGAAAGTAGACACCCCAAGCTGTTTGCTGAGAGGCATGGTGAGTCCATGGAATATTTTATATTTTGCCACAAGTTCCGGGAAATATATATATATATATATATTTTTTTTTTTTTTTTACACAAAGCTGTCAGTAAATGATATATTGCTCACACATGCCATGGGTATATGTGAAATGACACCCCAAAATACATTCTGCTGCTTCTCCTGAGTACAGGGATACCCCATGTGTGAGACTTTTTTGCAGTCTAGCCGAGTACAGGACCCCGAAAACCAACCTCCACTTTCAGGCTTTCCAAAGGCGTAAATTGTTGATTTCACTCCTGACTACCTATCACAGTTTCGGAGGCCCTAAAATTCCAAGATAGCACAAAACCCCCCCAAATGACCCCATTTTGGAAAGTAGACACCCCAAGCTGTTTGCTGAGAGGCATGGTGAGTCCATGGAATATTTTATATTTTGCCACAAGTTCCGGGAAATATATATATATATATATATTTTTTTTTTTTTTTTACACAAAGCTGTCAGTAAATGATATATTGCTCACACATGCCATGGGTATATGTGAAATGACACCCCAAAATACATTCTGCTGCTTCTCCTGAGTACAGGGATACCCCATGTGTGAGACTTTTTTGCAGTCTAGCCGAGTACAGGACCCCGAAAACCAACCTCCACTTTCAGGCTTTCCAAGGGCGTAAATTGTTGATTTCACTCCTGACTACCTATCACAGTTTCGGAGGCCCTAAAATTCCAAGATAGCACAAAACCCCCCCAAATGACCCCATTTTGGAAAGTAGACACCCTGAGCTATTTGCAGAGAGGCATGTTGAGTGTTTTGCAGATCTCACTTTTTGTCACAAAGTTTTGGAAATTGAAAAAAGAGGAAAAAAAATGCATTTTCCTGTTTTTTCTTCATTTTCCAAAAAAAATGAGAGCTGCAAAATACTCACCATGCCTCTCAGCAAATAGATTGGAGTGTCTACTTTGCAAAATTGGGTCATTTGGGGGGGTTTTGTGCTATCTTGGAATTTTAGGGCCTCCGAAACTGTGATAGGTAGTCAGGAGTGAAATCAACAATTTACGCCCTTGGAAAGCCTGAAAGTGGAGGTTGGTTTTCGGGGTCCTGTACTCGGCTAGACTGCAAAAAAGTCTCACACATGGGGTATCCCTGTACTCAGGAGAAGCAGCAGAATGTATTTTGGGGTGTCATTTCACATATACCCATGGCATGCGTGAGCATTATATCATTTACTGACAACTTTGTGTTAAAAAAAAAAAAAAAAATTATTTTCCCGAAACTTGTGGCAAAATATAAACTATTCCATGGACTCACCATGCTTCTCAGCCAATAGCTTGGAGTGTCTACTTTGCAAAATGGGGTCATTTGGGGGGGTTTTGTGCTATCTTGAAATTTCAGGGCCTCTGAAACTGTGACAGGTAGTCAGGGGTAAAATCAGCAATTTACGCCATTAGAAAACCTGAAGATGTGGATTGGTTTTCGGGGGCGCGTACACAGCTACGCTGCCAAAAAGTCTCACACATGGGGTATCCCTGTACTCAGGAGAAGCAGCAGAATGTATTTTGGGGTGTCATTTCACATATACACATGGCATGTGTGAGCAATATATCATTTAGTGACAACTTTCTGTAAAAAAACAACAAAAAAAAAAGAAATAATAATTTTCCCGACACTTGTAGCAAAATATAAAATATTCCATGGACTCACCATGCCTCTCAGCAAATAGCTTTGGGTGTCTACTTTTCAAAAAGGGGTCATTTGGGGGGTGTTTGAACTGTCCCGGCATTTTATGCTCAATCTTATCCACACATCACCCACTCTTCTAACCACTTGAAAACCAAGCCTTTTCTGTGCCTTTTTGTTTACATGAAAAAATATTTTTTTTTTACTAGAAAATTACTTTGAACCCCCAAACATTATATATTTCTTTAAAGCAGAGGCCCTATAGAATAAAATGGGGGATGTTGCAAATTTTTTTGTCACACGGTATTTGCGCACAGATTTTCCAAACGCAATTTTTGCGAAAAAAATACATTTTTTTTTAATTTATTTCACAAATACACTATATAATTCCAATTTTTTTGGTAAAATTTAAAAGATGATCTTATGCCGAGTTCATAGACACCTGACATGACATGCTTTAAAAATTGCGCACGCCTGCGCAGCGGCAACAACGTACGTACATTTTTAAAAACTTTAAAAGTCTCTACAGGTTACCACTTTAGACTTACAGAGGAGGTCTACTGCAAAAATTACTGCACTCGATCTGGCGATCGCGGCGATACCTCACATGCATGCTGAAATTGCGGTTTACATATGACACTAGACCAACGCTTGCGTGTGCCATTGCGTGCAAGCACGGGGGGAAAGGGGGGGGGCTCAATTTTTTTTTTTTTTTTTTTTTTGCTTTTTTATGTTATTTTGACACCTTTCCTTTAATTTTTTTTTTTTAAATCATTTTTATTGTTATCACAGTGAATTTAGATATCCCCTATGATAGCAATCGGTAGTGACAGGTACTCTTTTTTAAAAAAATTGGGGTCTTTTATACTCTAGATCTCTCCTCTGACCTTAATGTATCTGACCACGCCAAAATTGGTGTGATAAAATACTTTCCCAATTTCCCAATGGCCCTGTTTATTTCTGGCGAAAAAGAAGTCATGAAATGCTCGTAGCCTCCGGCATCTTAGGCCATAGAGATGATTGGAGCCATTCTAATCTTCAATTAGCTCTATGGTTAGATAACTGAACCACCGGCTGCACTCTCGGGTTAACCGGTGGGACAGGAGAGCCCGAGAAAAACCACGGAAGGCTTCGGAAGGCGGCGGTGGGGGGGGGGGAGACCCCTCCCACTGCATGTAAAAGCAGTCTAGCGGCCAATTACCTGCTAGGATTGCTTTTACATGTTAGCCGACCGCTGGCTGTAAAAAACGATACCAAGATGATGCCTAAATCTGCAGGCATCATCCTGGTACAACCACTCAAAGTCCAGCAACGTACCAGTACATTGCTGGTCCTTGTTTGGCATATAGGTTTTTTTTTTTTCATGCAGCCTGTGGGCTGAACGGAAAAAAAGAGAACCTATCAGAAATCAGCACAGGAATAATGCGTAGTATTACTCATCATTAACCGCCCAAACAACCACCCACTGAATTTAATGATGGGTATACACGGCGCTATCCACGTATACCAAAATAAGATTTTAACTGCAGTGCTGAAATCAGAAAATCACCACAGCTGCTATCAGCAAAGGTATCCATATATGCTGAGCGCAAACGCTGTTTGTGTCAGAATATATAAAATCAATGCGTGGTAGCCGACAATTACCTGCAAGAGAAACAGGTCACAAAAGAATGAAAAAACAAACAAAGGACATTGAAAAAAGTATAGTAGGAAGGAGTAGAAGGACATATAAAATTACTGACACCACAACAGTTTTTGGATCCTTTTATTTTACTTTCTAACTGTTCCTTTATTTCTTGATTTGGGAGGGAGTGCGATCTTCTGCGATCTTCTCTTCCAGCTTGGGTCTCTCAAAATGTCGATGGACATCCAACATCCTTCGAGACCCTGTGTTTATGTGCCCTACACTGTGTCGTGCTGTACCCTACACTAATACTCCACTAGTGTATGGTAGCGCTCAAAACATTCCCCGATGCAGAGACCAGGATGGTCAGGACATTTGGGACAATAATAACGGGTGTCACGCCTAAATCCGCGCTTGCTACAGACACGACATCGTCTTTGGGGTCGTATTTGGGTAGGGGTACTCGGGAGGGCATAAGGAAAATGCCTCTCATGCAGCCGGCTCACTGCATCTGGAAGGGGAAGTTGGGCAGGCATGCCTCCTGGGTACAGGTAGGCAAGGATGACCGCTTCCTGGAATTCCCGGAAGGGTCCAGTTCGTCCTGACGCCTTGTATAGGACAAAGGCGTTCAGCATAGCCAATTGGAAAAGGTAAACAGACACTTTTTTGTACCAGCGTCTGGCTTTACGGGCAACTAAATACGGCGCCAAAAGCTGGTCGTTAAGGTCCACCCCTCCCATGTTAAGGTTATATTCGTGGACACAGAGGGGTTTCTCCATAACGCCAGTTGCCGTAGGGATTTGGACTGTCGTGTCTGCGTGAAGGGAGGACAGAACATAAACATCCCGTGTATCCTTCCACTTCACCGCAAGTAATTTGTCCGTTTTCAAGCAGGCTCTCGCCCCCCGACTAAGACGGGAATTAACAAGCCGTTGGGGGAAGCCCCGGCGATTAGGTCGCACGGTGCCACATGCGCCAATTTGTAAATCAAGCAGGTGACTAAATAGTGGCACGCTTGTGTAAAAATTGTCCACGTACAAATGGTACCCCTTTCCGGATAAGGGTGACACCAAGTCCCAAACAATCTTACCGCTGCTCCCTATGTAGTCTGGGCAGTTCGGGGGCTCCACAGTGCTATCTTTTCCCTCATAGACACGGAAATTAACTGTATAGCCTGTGGCCCTGTCACAGAGCTTATACAACTTGACCCCGTATCTGGCACGCTTGCTGGGGAGGTACTGTTTGATAGCAAGACGGCCAGTAAATTTAATCAGGGACTCGTCAATGCAGACAACTTGTTCGGGGGTAAACAAGGCTGCAAACCGCTGATTGAAGTGGTCTATGAGGGGCCGAATTTTGTGGAGCCGATCGTATGCAGGGTCTCCCCGAGGACGACAGATTTCATTGTCGCTGAAATGCATAAATCGCAGAATTTGCTCGTATCTCCCCCTGGACATGGAGGCAGAGTACATGCGCATATGGTGAGCTGGGCTAGTGGACCAATATAGCCGCAATTCACTTTGTTTAGTTATGCCCATGTGGAGGGAAAGGCCCAGAAAGATCTTAAATTCGGAAACCGTTATAGGATTCCAGCCGAATCGTCTGGCAAGGTGCGAATTTGGGTTGGCGGCGATAAATTGTTGAGCATATAAATTTGATTGATCCACAATAGATCTGAAAAGATCTTCCGTGAAGAACAGCTCAAAAAAGTTCAGGGGCGTAAAACCAGCTGTCTCCACGTGGATTCCAGGTTGGGCGGTGAATGGGGGAAGTACTGGCGCTGTAGTATCAGTGGGTTGCCAATTAGGAAATGCCAGCGCATCAGGGAGGGCACTATGGGCTCTACGGGCCTGTCTTCGAATACGCGGTGGCTGCGGGCCACTACTTGTGCTAGCCACCGCACCAGCTTCAACTGCACTTAGGGGACTCGCCACGTCACCAGGTCTTACTGCAGTGCTGGTTGTACTAGGTCCAGGTTGTACTAGGCCGCTGGCGCTTGCCAGGTCGCCAGAAGGATGAGCGGCACTAGTACCCACACTCTGCTCCATACGAGCACCCTGCGATTCCTGCATTTCAACAACACCAGAATGGGGTCGGGTACGCCTGGGTCTAACAGGGACCCATCTGTCGTCGGAGCTGTCTGTCAGGGAGCCGCTGCCGTCATCTGGTTCGTATAATGACCCTGATTCTGCCGGTGAGGCTTCCCCATCGCTCTCACCTGACATGGTCATCATACTGTAAATAGCTTCATCACTGTACGAACGTTTAGACATTTTGGTAACTAAATTTACCCGTACAGTGATGCGACTCACAGGTAATAAAAGCACCTGGTTGTCGAAGACTATTTCAAGCGCTACCAAAAAAACTGCTAATGCTAGCAGGGATCAGGCCTGACTCTGCTAACACAGCGGTTTTGTGTCTTGTGTTTTTTGTAAGTGACAGTAATCTATTGATTACTACACTTACCTGGGTGAAAGGGTTAAACGCAGGTGCTGGCCGGAATCAGTGCTGATCGTGCAAACACCGCGTTTTGGGAACCCTAAACTATGGGGGCGCTAGTATAGCTCTGATCAGATCAGATATTGATCTGTTCAAACACTATACTAGAAATGGAAGTGTAGGTGCGTGCGTGCGTGTGTGGTGATCAAGGGGTTACTTCTAAACTATGCGCCGGGGATCTGGGGGGGGGTGGCGGGGACCCTAAACCTCCTTTGGGAAAGAAACTAGCTAGCTAGAGCAACCTCAAGTCACAATGACACCAATACAAAAATACAGTAAAAACAGTATATTATGTGTGTATTAGTGCTAATGTGACAGAGGGTGTAGGGGTTAACGGGATGTGATCAGGGGGGGATCAGGGGTTTAAATCTTTATTGGAAGGGGCTGGCGGGTATCCTAAGGATAAAAGGAACGGTGGCAAGCGCTAAACCTGGTCACAAGTCACACTTATACGGGTATATAGAAAATGCTATATACTGTATACAGTGTGCGTTGTGGCAGGGGGTGTAGGGGTGATCAGGAGGGGATCAGGGGATTAAATCTTTATTGGGCGGGTGGGGGGGACCCTAAACCTGCTTGGGACACAAACTTAGTCGCCTGCGCTAATTCTGATCACAATGACACTAATACAAAAATACAAAAACACAGTATATTACGTTTGTATTAGTGCTGATGTGACAGAGGGTGTAGGGGTTAACTAGCGGTGATCAGGGGGGGATCAGGTGGGATCAGGGGCTTAAATCTTTATTAGGGGGGGGTGGCGGGTAATTCAAGTGGAAAAAGGGGGGTCGCAAGCGCTAGACCTGACCACAAATCACACTTATACGGGTATATAGCAAAATGCTATATACTGTATACGGTGTGTGTTATGGCAGGGGGTGTAGGGGTGATCAGGGGGGGGTCAGGGGCTTAAATCTTTATTGGGCGGGTGGCGGGGACCCTAAACCTTCTTGGGACAGAAACTTAGTCGCCTGCGCTAATTCTGATCACAATGACACTAATACAAAAATACAATAACACCGTATATTGCGTTTGTATTAGTGCTGATGTGACAGAGGGTGTAGGGGTTAACGGCGGTGATCAGGGGGGGTTCAGGGGGGATCAGTGGGTTAAATCTTTATTAGGGGGGGGTGGGGGGTAATTTGAGTGGAAAAGGGGGGGTCGCAAGGGCTACACCTGTTCACAAATCACACTTATACAGGTATATAGGTATATGCTATATGCTGTATATAGTGTGTGTTGTGTCAGGTGCTGTAGGGGTTAATTGGGGGGGCGATCGGGGGTGAAATGTGCCTATCTAACTGTGTATGTACGTGCTTGGTGCTGTACTTACAATTAGATGTGCTCTCCTCTCACGCTGGATCCAAAAAGACCGTTGGGAGGGGAGGGCACATCTCCTCTAAGCCTGTGTTTACATTTCACAGGCTTAGAGGGAGATCTGATTGGGCAGGACCGATCAACAGGTCCAGACCAAAAATGATTGGCCTGGACCTGATGACTGATCGGTTCTGAACCCAATCGAGTCATCGGCGGGACCGCGGGTGCGCGCGCGCGCGCGCCAGAGCGGCGAAGGCTAGTGACGTACCGCTACGTCACTCTGCCTGGCCGGGGCTGACCGCCGCAGTATATAGTCGTGCGGCGGTCGGCAACCGGTTAATACCCAAAAGGTTTTTTTTTTTTCTTTTCTTTTTGCCTTATTCGATCCCATGTTGTGTGGTGATCGTTTCGATGGGGCTGCTATGCCCCTGTGTTTACCTTTTCATTCCCAATATCCGGGCGGTGGAGCGCAAGCAGGCCGTTTCCGGTTAGCGGTGAATTGGATTACTTCCGCCTGTCTCAACACTATATATATGGCGTCGATGCCGTAGGACCACACCCTTTGACGACGTCAACTCTGACGAAACGCGTCGGGTGGAGCCTACGGCGACCCACGCCACACGAGGAAGAGACACGGTGGACATTTTTCTGGTGGGATGCACGAGCACCCGACCATACGAAGGTGGAAATAAGCAACGCTCTCTATTAGCGGCAGTCGAGTAAGTTTAATTTTATCCTTTGGGGCTAATAAAACTTCAAAGCAGTGTACACTATGTGTTGGTATTCTGTTTCCTCCTATGGGGACCCCGCAAGGATTTATTGACTGCCTGCTTTGTGGATATGACTAAATGAGGAGGAGTGAAGGATCCCGGCTTTCCAGGGCTTGTGTAACTAGCGCTTTTGACCTTTGTGATGAGGGTCATGGAGATCTGGTAAGGATCAGTGTGTGCGGGTGCCTGGTGGTGGTTTTCCCTTGCTGAGGATCTTCACATCTCTCTTTTTAGAAGATTTTTACTTATATCCATGTGGAAGAAATTTGAACTGTTGCATGTTGTCCACTACTGACAAAGACGTTCTTTGCAAACATAACAAGATTAGCGCCACATTTTTACATCCATACCCAGCTGTTACAGCTTGCGGCTTCACAGCCGGGTGCAGCTGGGCACTGCACATGCACGAGTCGAGCTGCGTGTGCTGAATGGACAGGCGATCTTCTGAGACCTTTAACGTGTCCCAGAAGATTGCAGGGAGGGAGGGGGAGAGGAGAACTTCCACCCGAGGCGCCTAGGCAGCCCGAGTGGAAGTTGGAGTGGGGACCTGTTCAATCTAGGTACCCGCTCCCCCCCCCCCCACCCAAAAAAAAAAATGACAAGCCAAATGTGACATGTCAGGGGGTCAGGACCACTTAAAGCAGAAGTTCCACTTTTGAATGTGTATAATATGTGCTGCTTTTTACTTAAAATCATTTTTTTCCTTCTTGCTACTTTGCAGGGAGAAGAAACAAAGAAATCATTCCCTCTGTACCTAGCCCTGTGTGTTTGTCAACACAGAGCTCTGGGCTGTGATTGAACACAGCCGATCAGCAGGTCTCAAACATAAATCAATGGCTGAAACCCCCTGTGTCCAATCACGGTGAGAGGGCGACGTGCACGCGCCCTGAACCCGGAAGAAGGGAGCGTTGTACAGGCGGTCTATAAGTAGCTATATAATGCCGCCAGTGGGGGAAGGAAAAAAAATCAAATCATCTATGGGCTGCTTACCTGTCTCTAGCTTCCCTACCTTCAGAGTCACAGACCTTGAATAAATATGAAGATTAGAAAATCAGAGCAAAAGTCCGCAACAAGAACAATTCTACGTGCTGTGTTGAAGATTTTGTCTGCTGCCTTTGCTTGCCACCAGCAGACAGTAAGTCCCGGTTCACATATGTGCGATGTCAGACATCGCATGCGATTTGGAGCGCACTGCTCTGAAAATAACATGTGATGTCTGTGTGATGTGAATTCAGCCATACAGATTATATGGCTGAATTTGCATCGCATTTGGACACAACACGCACAGGACCCTTTATTGTAGTGATCGACCGATATTGATTTTTTGTTGCCGATACTGATACCGATATTTTGGCCATTGCCTATCGGTATCGGCCGATATTTTCGTACATTTTAAAAAAAAAAATGTTTTATTTTTATTACTTGACAGGTACTCTTGTGCAGGGATCTGGGGGTCTAAAACGCCCCAAACCCCTCCTATGCACTGATCACAAGTTTGGCTGTTTTGAATGCTGTAATTTTTTTGAATCTGACGCCGAGTACCCGGAAGTGATTTCATGACATCACTTCCGGGTTTTTACATGGAGATCCGATCAGAGCCGAATGCGGCTTTGATCGGGTCTTCAGCAGGCCGTGCAGGCTGGGTGCCCGGGTCTCCTGGTGGGACAGGAGACCTGGGTGAGCCGTGGAAGGCGGTGGGAGGGGGGGGACATCCCCTCCCGCTCCTTGTAATGGCAGCCGAATGGCTTCTCAGCCGCATCGCTTCTCATTACAAGACAGCCAACCGTTGGCTATGGACGCTGGTCCCGGGGTGATGCCTCTAGCTGCAGGCATCACTCCGGTACCAGCACTTTCCTGAAATAACGGAAATATCGCGGTCACCTTGGTGGCCAATTCCGATATATCGGGGAAAGTTCAGATCGGCCCTGGATATATCGGCTTTACCGATAATTAGTCGATCACTACTTTACTGGGTCCGCACCAGAATCGGATTGCATGGGTGTTCACACCTATGCGATCCGATTCATGTTCGAACTGACAGTTCGCACTGCGATATGCAAACTAATCTGGGGGTGCCGTTAACTTTGTATTGACACCCCCAGCAATTCGCATATGGCAGTGTGAACTGCCTGCGATTTGAATGTGATGTGGATTCACTGGGTTCCCGCATCGCATATGTGTGAACTCATCAGTCTCCAAAAACTTCTATGTTAATCTTATCTGTCATTTCATATTTTACCCATAGTTCCACTGTAAGTCAGCACGTGCTGCATCATCAGAGGCAGAAATATTAGATAATAAAGGAAAAGCTAGAAAGGGAAATCATAATGTTTCAGGGATTCGGCAGATTACAGAAAACCCACATAAGAAGGAAATGTGCCATCAATGTGTGGAATGTTATGTATGTTCTCACAGCGCTTTGTAAGGATTTCAGAGGAAGGGTCACAAGTCTGATCACATGATCATTTGTTATGCTTTTTTTTAAAAAAGATGTTTAATTTATTTTACCGCAAATAAATTATTGTAGGACAGAGATGTGCCTTTAGACAGCACATGGGATTACTTATTCATTAGAATGGCCCCTTTCACACGGGCTTTCCGATCCGGTCCGCCTGTCAGTTTTTCAGGCGGACCTAAACAGACGCTCCATGCATCCCTATGGGGCAGCGGATGTCAGCAATGACATGTCCACTGACACCCGCTGCTATCCGATCCGATCCTGTCCGTGAAATCCAGACGGATGGAAACCCTATTTTTCATCCGTCTGCAGGATCGGATCGGATGAAAACGGACAGGCGGTCTGTTATAATCTGATCTCCCATAGAGGGGAGCGGGGATCTGACAGCTCAGTCTCTGCCAAGTAAGCGGAGACAGATCTGTCATCCGCCTGCTCAGTGGGGATCAGCAGATCGATCCCCCGCTGAGCTAAACGGAGTCCGCCGGGCGGAAAGCCCGTGTGAAAGGACCATTACATACACATACAAATAGAGTAAATCCTTGGACTGAGAGTAAGGACTCTTTCGCACGGGCGCTCCGTATGTCCGCAAATCATCCTATTTTTTTGCGGATGATTTGCGGACACAATGTAAGTCTATGGCATTGCGGATGTCAACGGAATACCATCCTCTGACATCCGATTTCCTTCCTTTCAGTTCTGTTCCGTTTTTTCGAACGGAACAGAACCCTATTTTTCCTCCGTTCAAAAAACGGAAAGGAAGGAAAATCGGATGTCAGCGGTGTCATCCGCTGACATCCGCAATCCCCATAGACTTACATTAGGTCCGCATATCATCCGCAAACGGATGGGATGATATGCGGACCTACGGAGCGGATGACAGAAATGTCATCCGCTCCGTGAAAAAAAAAAAAAGGACCGCAGCGGAGCTCTCACACGGAAAGCCCGTGTGAAAGAGCCCTGACTTGGTCTGAGAGCATTTTGAAGACAAGCAAAATGTTTTTATAAATTTTGACTTGATAAACGATCAATGTCTTGATATACAGCTGATCAGCTTTATGGAGATTTATGGGGATGTCTCTGCTGACCAGCTTTATGAAGATGCAGATTTCATTTTCCAGCAGGACTTGCCACCTGCCCACACAGCCAAAAGTACCAATACCTGGTTTAACCACTTGCCGACCAGCTGCCGTACATATACTGCGGCAGGTCGGGTTCCCGCGTAACGACATACCCATATGTCACTTCGCGGGAGCGTGCACGCGCCCATTTGCCAGAGGGGACGCCGATTTGTGGGGCCGGTGGCCACAATTGCTGCCGGGCACTCGCAATCACTCCCCGTAGAGACAGAACAGTGATCTGCCGTTATAAACTCGGCAGACCGCTGTTCTGTCAGCAATAAACACAGGGCTCCTGTGTTCCTCCTATTTAGGAACACAGGGGCCTGTGTTCATTCCATAAGACTGTCCCCCACACAGTTAGAAAGCACCACCTAGGGACACATTTAACCCTTTGATCGCCCCTGGTGTTAACCCCTTCCCTGCCAGTGTCATTATTACAGTAACATTGCATATTTTTAGCACAGATTACTGTAGTAATGTCACTGGTCCCTCCAAAAGTGTCAGAAATGTCAGTTAGGTGTCCGATCTGTTCGCCACAATGTCACAGTCCCCCTAAAAAAAGCTAATCGCCGCCATTACTAACAAAAAAAAAAAATTAAAAATTACAAATCTTTTCCCTAGTTTGTAGACATGATAACTTTTGTGCAAACCAATCAATATACTCTTATTGGGATTTTTTTTTACCAAAAATATGTAGCAGAATACATTTTGGCCTAAAATGATAAAAAAATTAGATTTTTACATTTTTTTTATTGAGAATGTTATATAGCAGAAAGTGATAAATATTGTTTTTTTTTTTTTTTTCTTCAGAATTGTCACTTTTTTTGTTTATAGCACAAAAAATAAAATCTGCAGAGGTGATCAAATACCACCACAAGAAAGCTCTATTTGTGGTAAAAAAAAAAAGGACATCATTTTTATTTTGGTACAGCGCCACATGACTGCACAATTGTCAGTTAAAATAACGCAGTGCCGGATCGCATAAAATGGTCTGGTCATTAAGGGAGAAAATCTTCCGGTCCAGAAGTGGTTAATGATCATGGTATCACTGTGTTTGATTGGCCAGGAAACTCGCCTGACCTAAACCCCATAGAGAATCTGTGGGGTATTGTCAAGAGGAAGATGAGAGACACCAAATCCAACAATGCAGATGAGCTGAAAGCTGAAAGCTGCTATTAAAGAAACCTGGTTTTCCATAACACCTCAGCAGTGCCACAGGCTGATCGCCTCCATGTCACGTTGCATTGATGCAGTAATTCATGCAAAAAGAGCCCCGACCAAGAATTGAGTGCATACTATACTGTACATGGACAAACTTTTCAGTAAGCCAACATTTCTGTATTAAAAATCCTTTTTTTTTGGTCTTATGTAATATTCTAATTTTCTGAGATAGAGAATTTTGGGTTTTCACTAGCTGTAAACCATAATCATCAAAATTAAATGAAAGAAATGCGTGATATACATGTTACATGTGCGTAACGCCTTTATATAAAATATGTTACTAAAATAAATTAACTTTTTGATGATTTTCAAATTTTATGAGATGCCCTTGTTATGAATGTTAGAGACCTTGTGCTCCTCCACCTTCCGTTTGAGGATGCCCCACAGATGCTCAATAGGGTTTAGGTCTGGAGATATGCTTGGCCAATCCATCATTACCATCAGCTACTTTAGGAAGGCAGTGGTTGTCTTGGTGGTGTGTTTGGGGTCATTATCATGTTGGAATAGCGCAAAAAATAAAAATTGCACAGGTGATCAAATACCACCAAAAGAAAGCTCTATTTGTGGGAAAAAAAGGATCAATTTTATTTGGGTACAGCATCGCACAACCCCGCAATTTCCATTAAATTAACGCAGTGCAGAATAGCAAAATATTGCCTGGTCATTAAGGGGGAAAATCTTCCGGTCCAGAAGTGGTTAACATTTGCGTTGGTGGCAGAGGCGTAACTAGAACCTTCAGGGCCCCGATGCAAGAAACCATGAAGGGCCCCCCAGACCCCTGGCCGGGGCCCTTCCCTTCAAGCCCGGGGCTCTTCCCACTAATCCTGGGGCTCTTTAATCGCATGGCCTTTTATTATGGTCCCGCATCAGGATCCTTTCACAAGTTCTGCAGTGGGCCCCTTTCCTGCAATCTTGGGGCCTCCCCACAGTGGTGAAATGCCAGGGCCCGGTCGCAAGTGTGACCTTTGAGATCCTAGAAGTTCACCCACTGGTTTGCTACCGGGCCCCCTGGAGCATGGGGCCCGGTAGCGATTGCAACCCCTGCAACCCCTGTAGTTACGCCCCTGGTTGGTGGCGCTAAACTGCCTTGCCTAGCACATGGAGAAGGCAAACTGCCTCATGTTCAATTCTGTCATTAAAGGGGAAACTCCACTTTCATGGGGGAAAAAAAAATAGCAAAGAAAGAAAAAATAATATAGCGTACACAATTGCGACACAAGTCATATTGTAATTAAATGTTATTAACCACTTCCCGCCCGCCCTATAAAAAAATGACGACGGGAATGTGGTTGTGTTATCCTGACCGGACGTCATATGACGGCGGCAGGATAACACAGCTCTGGGCGCCCCCCGGGGGCGCGCAGAGCGGCGATCGGTGATGCGAGGTGTCAGTCTGACACCCTGCATCTCCAATCTCAGTAAAGAGCCTCTGACGGAGGCTCTTTACCATGTGATCAGCCGTGTCCAATCACGGCTGGTCACATAGTAAATAGGAACAGCCGTTGATCGTCTTTCCTTAGTTCGTGCCTGACAGGCACGAGTAAAGGAGCGTCGATCGGCGGCTCCCCTGACAGGGGGGGGGGGTCGGCACTGGTAATCAGATCATTGATTACCAGTGCAGACCCTCGGGGGGGGGGGATGCCACTAGATCCACCAGGGATGCCCACTATGACCCCAGGGATGCCCACTATGACCCCAGGGATGCCCACCAGGGATGGCAATCAGGGCTGAGGGAGCCCCCCATTGCCCTCCCCATCAGTGATGCCCACCAGTGTCCTCCATATCAGTGCTGCCCACAAGTGCCCATCATTGCCATCCTTTAGTGTCGCCCACCAGTGCCCATTATTGCCCACCATTGCCGCCTATCAGTGCCCATTAGTGCCCATCAGTGCCGCCCGTCAGTGCCGCCCATCAGTGCGCACCAGTGCCGCCTATCAGTGCCCATTAGTGCCACCTATCAGTGCCCGTCAGTGCCACCTATCAGTGTCCAGCAGTGCCGCCTATCAGTGTCCACCAATGCTGCATATCTGTGCTACCTATCAGTGCCGCCTATCAGTGCCGCCTATCAGTGCCGCCTATCAGTGCCACCCCATCAGTGCCACCCCATCAGTGCCTCCTCATAAGTGCCTGTCAGTGCAGTCTCATCAGTGCTCATCAGTGCAGGAAAAAACTTATTTATTTACAAAATTGTATAACATAAACAAAAAAACTTTTTTTTTTTTCAAACTTTTCGGTCTTTTTTTATTTGTTTAGCAAAAAGTAAAAATCGCACAGGTGATCAAATACCACCAAAATAAAGCTCTATTTGTGGGGGGAAAATGACATAAATTTGGTGTAGGTACAGTGTTGCATGACCGCGCAACTGTCATTCAAAATGCAACAGCGCTAAAAGGGGAAAATTGGCCTGGGCAGGAAGGGAGGGAAGTGCCCTGTATTAAAGTGGTTAAAAAATGCCTTTCCTTTTCAATCTGCAGCCGCTGTATTTATTGGAAAATGCAATGCAATATGGCAAGCTGGAGCTGTTCTGTACACAGAATGTGCACTGAACACCCTAGAAACATAATTTCCTGCTTGTGTGATTGGCTCATTGATTTGCCAGAAGTCTGCACAAGTCAGATTTCAGGCAACCCCTGCAACAAAAATGTAATTTTCGACTTACTGTAAAATCCATTTCTCTGATGTTCATTGATGGACACAGCTCCCAATCGTCTTAACTATTGGGTTATACTGCCCCCTACAGGACTAGGACACTAAGCAGAAAAAAGTCTGGCTACGCCTATGGGCAGTCCCAGGGGGTATACTTCCTCTCTCTCTGCTATAGTTACTCAGTTTTGTTACAAGCAGTGTTAGAAGAATTACAACTCCACAGAGGCGTGGGTGATTGTGTCCGTCAATGAACATCAGAGAAATAGATTTTACGGTAAGTCGAAAATCCCATTTTCTCTTTCGTTCGTTTCTCTTTCGTTCATTGACGGACGGCTCATTGACGGAAGATCTCCTGATCTTCCTAAAAGGAAGACGCCCCAAAGTAGTGTTAAACACAAGGGGTGGAAACAGCGAAAAATGAATTCCCAAGGCTTACTAAACCAGGTAAACAGGAGCTCAACCAAAACAACTGGAGCTCACCTGAAAAAAACAATACACCCTCAAAGAGGACCAGGTCCTCTAAACAGCAGCCTGCAAAACCTTGTGCCCAAAAGAAGCATTTGCAGATGCCAACACATCCACTTTATAGAACTTTGTGAAAGTGTGCACCAACGACCAGATGGCCGCCTTGCAAATCTGCGTCACTGACGCCTGATGGTGGAAGGTCCAGGAGGCACCGAGTGCCCTAGTAGAGTGCACCTTGACAAGGGAAGGAGGAACCTGACCCCTGATGGAATAGGCCTGAATCACTGTCTGTCTGATCTATCTGGAAATGGTCGCAGAGGAAAAAGACAACCCTTTCCGAGGCCCATCGGTGAGTACAAATAGTGAGTCTGACTTCCTAAAAGACCCTGTAGCTGCCAGGTACACCCTAATTGCGCGGTCCACATCCAAGGAATGCAAAGCAATTTCCTTCGGATGTGTTGGGCTGGGACACAGGGAAGGCAACACAATTTCTACATTCAAATGAAAATCAGAGACAACCTGAGGAAGGAACGACGGACAGGGGTGAAGAACCACCTTATCACTGTGAACCACCAGTAAAGTGAACAACAGGATAACTCCGCCAATTCCGACACCTTGCGCCCAGAGGTGAAAGCCCCCAAAAAGGCCACCTTCTGGGACAGCGTAAGCAGGGGAATCTCCCCAAAAATTCTCAGAAAGGAGGCTTCTGAAAGATAGGACAGCGCGACTGGTTGTCAAGGTGGTCATATGTTCAAGAACCTGTTCTGCCAGCTCTTGGTCATAACTAGAGACCAGAAGCTGTTCGTGACAGCTTGGTCACTGTGCTGGGAGCGTACACAGAAGCCTCAGCCGTCATTGGCGCATATGTGCGGCATGTAAGTGATAAGGCGCACCCATCTTGCCACCACACATAGGCGTTAGGTGGTTAGCCAAAGGTTAAGTAGATACCCCTCCTACTTCCTATGGGTTGGATATATTAATTGGGTTTGTGGCTACCAACAGTTAGCTATGATTAAGGAAGTATAGGCTGAAACACACCAGCGTCACCCTCATGTTTGGAGTTCTAAGCCATTTTAATGAATAAACTTCTGTAAGGATTCGGAGCCCAATAATCCTTCTGAATCACTAACCATCAGAGAAACCACTGCTTCCACACGAGCAAGGGTCCTTTTCTACAACATGTGTACAGAGAGTCTTCTCTGTTCTCTCCAAGACTAAAAAAAATATTTTGCCTGGACTTAGGCTTTTTAAGAATTTTAGCTAAACCTGAAAAAGGTTTGTCTGGAGTTCTACTTTACACACAGTCACTGTTTGATCAAAGCAGCATGAGGCCTTCTATCTGCAGATTTTAGTCACTAAAGCGCCTGGTTTTCTAAATGACCAGATCTGGGAAAAAGGTAGAACTGCCCTTAAAATGCACCTCTTTCAATTACCGTATGTATATGTTGAATACCCCCCTATCACTACTATAGCAGCTTCTGTGGCACCGTCATCCAGCAGACCAAAATCTTTTATTTTATTTAACCTCTGACTGTTAATGTTGCAGTATTAGTCCTGCCTCAGGCCACATAAACTCTAATTACACTAAAACATGCTAAGTAGCTTAAATTTAATTACCTCTTTTACTTTGAAGAATTAAGGGTAAACTCAGGGACTCCTGGAGAAGAGACTTTACTGTTATTCTCCCCAAAGACTCCAGAGTCCCATCAGGCATGTAGTCATCTGAATGATTTTTGGGTACAGTGAGGAAGATTTAGAACCCCTCATTGGGTTTTTCCTGCTATCCGGGGCACTGTTGTAGCGATTTCCCCTCAATTTCTGTCCGGCTGACAATGTTTTACCAGACTGGATGTGGGCGGAAATCTCTCTAATTACAATAAGACACTTAAGCCAGTCAAACAAGGTTCGAACTGTTAATGGGCAGCAGTGGCGGCTGATGCTCAAAAAGAAAGATTTGCGGCAAAAAACGCGGTAAAAAATTGCGTGACTTTGACCAACTTGGGAACCATCTTATACCAGGCCGCTGTGTGCCATTTACTATTAATAAATATATAGTGCCAGGCCAGCAGCCTGCTTAGCAGTGAGTGTACACAATATAAGACAGTGCAGGCCAGGCCAATGACATTGTACATCAGGTAATGTGCTATGCTAAGTTAGCATAGCACTTTACCAGTGTACAATGTCATTGGCCTGGCCTGCACTGTCTTATATTGTGTACACTCACTGCTAAGCAGGCTGCTGGCCTGGCACTATATATTTATTAATAGTAAATGGCACACAGCGGCCTGGTATAAGATGGTATAAAACTCATTAAATTATTAAAACAGAAAGTTAATATTTTGAAGAGGAGTAATTGTCCTATGAAAAGCAATGCAATTTAAAAAGTAAAATAATTTAGAGCCTGCACACTGAATTCTCATAAATTAGTAAATGTCTGCACATGAAGTAACTCCAACACAGATATATATATACTGTACACAGGCTGTTAATATTTATAGCCCACAGATACCCTGTGTATGTAGGCCTTAGACAAGACCAGCGTGCCATGCCCCCCCATCATCAATGCAGTGACCAGCTTGCCTTCCCGTGCCTCCATCATCAATGCAGTGCCAGTGACCAGCTTGCTGTGCCCCCAGGGCCATCATCAATGCAGTGCCAGTGACCAGCTTGCTGTGCCCCCAGGGCCATCATCAATGCAGTGCCAGTGACCAGCTTGCTGTGCCCCCAGGGCCATCATCATTGCAGTGACAGTGACCACCAGCTTGCTGTGCCCCCATGATCATCAATTCAGACAGTGACCACCAGCTTGCTGTGCCCCCAATGATCATCAATGCAGTGACTGACCACCAGCTTGCTGTGCCCCCAATGATCATCAATGCAGTGACTGACCACCAGCTTGCTGTGCCCCCAATGATCATCAATGCAGTGACTGACCACCAGCTTGCTGTGCCCCCAATGATCATCAATGCAGTGACTGACCACCAGCTTGCTATGCCCTCATGATCATCAATACAGTGACTGATCACCAGCTTGCTATGCTCCCATGATCATCAATGCAGTGACTGACCACCAGCTTGCCGTGCCCCCAACATCAATGGCAAATTTGCAGTGTGTGTGACCTGATCGGCCAGTGACCACCATTAATATGGCTCATAATGGTGGCCATACATGTACCAATCTGAATAAATCATTCCTCACAGGATCAGACAATGTGATTAAATCCATGGATTGCCAAAAAGACCCATACTGTGTCACTGATTTATAGCAAAACCAATTGAGTTCATAAAAATCATTCTGAATGGTCTGGACGGAATAAATATAATTATAGCAAAGTATAAATCTATAGGATCGTTAAATGTATGGTACAATCGAACAATCTTTTCAACCATCCAATTATATGTTTAACAGTAATACGATTTACAGTATGTACAAGCATAGATAAAATTGCTCTGTGTATGGCCACCATAAAACATCAGTCAGCCCCAAACTGGCCAGTGCTAATATTAGGGAGCCCATTCATATCATGACATGAGCAGAGCGCTGGAGGGAAGGGAATGGAGACTGGACATTCGATTAGGAGGAGAAGAATGGAGACTCTCAGAGATGGAAATGTGTTTTTTCTTGTGAAGTCATATGCAGCTAGATTGGGGATCTTTAAGGAATTGTCTGCTTCATGCGTGCATACTAACTCCTGTGGAGGATAGTGCTTTGCTTACCCGTTTGTTAGCAGCCAGGAAAAAGAGGCTCAGGTCCAGATTTGTCTGGGAGGAGGCGGGTAAGTCTGGGCCGACTCGGTCACTCCAGGCCGACACACTTTGAGTCTGGACCAGGCCGACAACACACTGCGCGGGTCACTGAAGGTCAGGTGGTCACTGATGCCGATGCCCGCCCCGAATGACAGTCGACTGACTCATGCGAACTGACAGAATGGCGCGGTCACACACTACGGTCAGATGTCCAGTCCTACTGAGTGCTCCACATGCGGCTGCTCTCCTCTCCATCCTCAGGCTCTCACTCACACTCAGACTGCGCCGGTGGGCGGGAAGGACGTGACGCCGGGGCGGTGCACCGCCCCCACACGTCACGTGACCCCAGGAACCTCTCGGGATGTTCTCCTGTGATTGGTCCAGGCTGGAGTCTGGACCAATCACAGCCAGAAGTCCAGGAAAGTGGGGAGTGTCGGGGTGCATTGCTCTGCGCCCCGACGACCCCCAGAAGGCCGCCAATCGGCGCCTCTTTCTGCCTAACGTGGGAGGCAAAACCCCACCCCCCCCATACCCAGCACTATGTTCGGCGCCCCTAGTGGGCTAAAAATGGACATTTTTTTAATCTTTTTTTTTTCTTTCTTTTTTTAGGGGGGGGAGCCCCTGCGCCCCCTATCGGCCGGCCGCCACTGATGGGCAGGCTGAATGTACCAAGTTGATCGATCCTGGCTAATAGCATTAAAATCTCACTGGAACAAACATGTCCTCAACATAGATGAAGGAAAAAAAGGAGGGGAAAAAACGCTACGGGATGCCTAAAAAAAAAAAAACGCACTAGAATGCATCAAAAACACACATGTGGAAGACACATCTGGGACACATATAATGCTATATTTCAATGGTTACTTTTAATAAATTGCACACCCTTGAGGTGAGAGCTTGAACACAAATGTGGCATTTTAAAGCACTCTAAATGCCAATCAAAGCAGTGATCACTAAATGAAATGGCTACCTTACAGTCCTATACAGACTGTTAAGTTTGTGCTGCTTTGCTTCAGAAATTATACCCCATGTTACGTTCTTGGTGCTTCTCCAAAGCCTCCATAGAGGTCTATCAGAGCTCTCCCTAACCGCACCTACAGCAGTAAAGGGGCGCTTCAGAGTTCGCTTTGCTTTGTTTTTTATGTATTGGAAAAAATAGAAAACCAAGACACACAGGGCATTTGCCAAGTTTTATTATTTTCTTCAGAAACAGAGATCAAGCAGCTATGGCGTTTTTCTACTGCATGGAACCGAGCGGTTCGGCTCGCTTTTGCGCTTTTCCACTGCATGGTACGGTGTTGGAACGGTTTGGTACGGTACGGCGGCGCTTTTCCACTACATGGAACTGAACGGTTTGGCTCGCTTAAACAGTACCACTTCAGTTGTGGTTCCAAGAGGGCCGTACCGGTACCATATCCTACAATCCTTTGCATGCAGCCTTGACTGTTTGTCACTACTAGCCACTGATTGGTCAGAGAATCATTGTTATCCCACCCACTTTACTTTAGTGGAAAAATAAACCGTACCAAACCGTACCAACACCGTACCATGCGGTACCATGCAGTGGAAAACCAAACAGAGCCAAGCAGGGCCAAGCAGGGGAGCCGAGCCGGTATTTGCAGTGGAAAAGTGGCACTAGATTCCTAAACTCACCATTGCATTCAACAGTGGCCAATTAAAGGTCACAAAGCTTCGGTCATAGAGGCCACACTGCTCCTGCCATTGACTCCATAGAGGCCACACTGCTCCTGCCATTGACTCCATAGAGGCCACACTGCTCCTGCCCATGACTCCAAGGAGGTCTCACTGCTCCTGCCATTTAAGCCATAGAGGCCACACTGCTCCTGCCATTGAATCCAGCAAAGAGGCCACACTGCTCCTGCCATTGAATCCATAGAGGCCACACTGCTCCTGCCATTGACTCCATAGAGGCCACACTGCTCCTGCCATTGACTCCATAGAGGCCACACTGCTCCTGCCATTGACTCCATAGAGGCCACACTGCTCCTGCCCATGACTCCAAGGAGGTCTCACTGCTCCTGCCATTTAAGCCATAGAGGCCACACTGCTCCTGCCATTGAATCCAGCAAAGAGGCCACACTGCTCCTGCCATTGAATCCATAGAGGCCACACTGCTCCTGCCATTGACTCCATAGAGGCCACACTGCTCCTGCCATTGACTCCATAGAGGCCACACTGCTCCTGCCATTGACTCCATAGAGGCCACACTGCTCCTGCCCATGACTCCAAGGAGGTCTGACTGCTCCTGCCATTTAAGCCATAGAGGCCACACTGCTCCTGCCATTGAATCCAGCAAAGAGGCCACACTGCTCCTGCCATTGAATCCATAGAGGCCACACTGCTCCTGCCATTGAATCCATAGAGGCCACACTGCTCCTGCCATTGAATCCATAGAGGCCACACTGCTCCTGCCGTTGAAGCCATAGGGGGTCACACTGACCTTGCCATAGAGGCTATGCTGCTTCTGCCACAGAAACTGCATAGTTCCTTACACAGAGGAAACACTGCTTCTGAAATACAGGTCATACTGCTTCTGACATTAAAGGCACACTGACCCTGCCATACAGACTACAATATTCCTTCCACAGAGGCCACACTGCTCATGCCAGAGGGATCAAACTGCTACTGCCATGGAGGCCGAAATAATTCTGCCATAGGGGCCACCTTGTTTCTCACAATAATCCTGCCATAAGTGACCACAGTGGTCAACTACATTGTTCCTTCCACACGGGCCACACTGCTCAAGCCACAGAGATCAAACTGCTCTGCTCCTTTCACAGAGATCATGCTGCTCATTCAATAGGTCCCACCAATCTTGCCATAGAAACCACACTGCTCCTGCTCACAGCAACCACATTGTTCCTTCCCCAGAGACCACATTGCTCATGTCACAGAGATCAAACTGCTTTGCTCTCACGCTGCTTATTCAATATGTCATACTGCTCCTGCCACATACATAGTTGCCAACATTTTAAAAAAATTTCCAGGGACACTTTGCAGCACAGCTATCAATTATCACACCCACTTCCCTGAAGCTCCGCCCACTCTGCATAATTAATCTCAACTATTTATCAGATTATAGGGTCTACTCAATATAGAGAGAATTACAGGAAATTAAAAAGGGAATTTCAAACTTAAGGCCACAGTAGCAGAGTTGGAATACATCTCCCATTCAGCTGCACTACTTCTGCGTAACATTTATGGGCAGCCTGATTAACAGGCGCTTCCAGGGACAATATAAATTACCTGGGACAGGCTCCTATTTACTGGGACTGTCCCAGGAAAAAAGGGACAGTTGGCAAGTATGCACATAGGCTACACTGCTCCTATAACACTGCTTTTCTTCTATAAAGGCTACACTGGTCCTGTCACAGAGACCACATTGTACTGTACCTTCCACAAAGACCACACTGCTCCTTTCAGAGACCAACCTGCCACAGAGATCATACTAATACTGCCACAGAGATAACATTGTTCCTTCCACAGAGACCACAATACTCCTGCCACAGAGACCACAATGTTCTTTCTACAGAGGCGACAATGCTTCTGCTACACAGACCACACTGCTACCTTCATTAAGGCCACACTAAAATCCTGTCATTGAGGCCACATTGCTTTTCACAATGATTCTGCAAAAAGCGACCACAATGGTTGCACTTTCACAATATTTGTGAAATTGAAAGCTTTGGCTTTTAAATTTTAGGCAAAAACTTGGGATTTTAGACCCCAGACCCCTCCACAAGAGTACCTGTCAAGTGATAAAAATAAAAAATATTTTTTTTTAAATGTACAAAAATATCGGCCAATAACGGCCGATACCGATATGCAATGACCAAAATATCGGCATCGGCAACGAAAAAACGATATCGGTCGATCACTTCAATATATTGAGGGGGGTGTGACATCAAGGTGGGTTTTAACATTTTCGGTTTTAATACCTGTACACCCCTCACAAACTAAAGGAATGTTTACATTTTAGCTATGGGTCAATTGATCCAGCCATAGCTTTGTCATTACTAGATAACTAAATGATACATATATTAAGTTTTGGGGTCATTATTTTGATGATATTGTCTTGCAAAAACAATTTTATTTCCTAAGCAATCTTTAGACAAAAAAAATGTATCAAAATGTATCAAAAAAAATGTATCAAAACTAAAAAGTTGTATTTTTTTCTACTATGACCAATGTTATTTTTAAAACAACTAGTGTTACCGTAGATAAAACGTTTACATTTTAGAATTGTCCAATTTATAATGACACTAAAATTATATTATTTAATTATATTATTATAAGTTTGATCTGCACATGGACAAAGCAAATGCAATGATAATAATAATAATAATAATAATAATAATAATAATGTTGTTACATTGTATGTAAAGTTTCTGAACTGTGTTCGAATCCCGGTTTAGAAGCTACTTTTAACACTGTGCTTGCTGAAGCCATTTTTGGAAATTATTACAGCAAATAAAACCTTGATCATGGCACTATGTAAGATAACAGTAGGAATAATACTAATAAATATCATTACTATCAGAGAGAACAGCTTACAGAAATAAATATTTAAAATCTTTGTCACTCCCTGAACAAAAAAAATCTGGTCCAACCTAACCTTGCAATGATCCAGGGCAAAACGAAAAAAAAAAAAAATCCCCATTGAAGCAGCTGCCAGTTTTATTGTCACAGTGGGAAAATTAGTTCTTGACCCCGTCAGCAGTCAGATTAATTCCCTAGAAAAGTCATTTCGCTGATGGATTCTAGTAATAACAACTGCAAACGTCACTTGTAGTAGGAGAGGCATTCAAAACACATTTTATATTCTATGATGGTAAATTACCAACCATTTCGAAAAAGCGTAAAGAGAAGTTTTATATACTGTAAAATGCATGGGATGAATAAGGAATTACTAGATGAAATATCTAGAATTATTAATTACTATAAAAATAATAAAATATATATACTGTTCTATTCAAAAATAAAAATAATCTAATTCTCCAGAGAAACTGACACTTCTGGAAGTGTCGATCTTCTGGGTCTACCACGGTGCTCACTGGTTGCTCCTGCTAGCCAATGACTTGAAGGTCAGCGGAACAAACGAGTAAAGCCCCATACACACGTACCGATCGTCGGCCGAAAAGCTTCGGCCGGCGACCCATCTGCCGATTGTAGGCTTGTTAGTATGATGCTTCCGACAGCCGACAGCGCACATTCGGCCGAAAAGAATGTGTCATGCAAGCATTAAAATTTTTGTATGCCGACACCAGAGCGGCCGATTGTTCGCCAGTCAGTACAGATTTCGGCCGACAGACCGCAGATTTGCAAGACTGGGCATGCTCAGAAAAGGAAAAACACAGGGAAAGTTAACCATTACATGACATCACTTCTGCAGTCGGCTGTTGTTGGCCGACAAAATTGTTGTGCAGTCTTTTGCACTTTTCAACAGACACCGACAGCCCTGGACAAAAGACGGCCGATCGTTCGCCGACGATCGGTACGTGTGTACGGGGCTTTAGGCTCGGTACAAATGGATCGAAAAGTCCTGCTGTCAGAATACTACTATGTTTCCCTGAAAATAAGACCGGGTCTTATAATAATTTTGGCTACAAATTGTACATGCTGCATGTACTTGATATACCCTTCTGAGAGCTGAATGTATCTTTGCTCTGTTGTTCTCTTGTTATGCTCTGGTGAGCAATTGTTGTACTTTGCAAAATTTTCAATAAAAAATTAATGAAAAAAAAAAAAAAATATATATATATATATATATATATATATATATATATATATATATATATATATATATATATATATATAGAATTTTGGCTACAAAAAGCACACTAGGGCTTATTTTCAGGGGATGTCTTATCTATGTCACCCGTCATCTCTCCCCCTCTGCCCCTGTAAGCTTGGGAGTCATCATTGTAAATGAAAAATATCACAAACCTATATTCACAAAAAATAAAAAAAATAGTAAAACTATAATAACGTCTCTCAAAAATTCTTGTATTGTGTTCCTTTTTTTTTTTTTCATCACCAATCATGCTCATTTATCCTTCACATTCAACCACCTGTTGTGCTCTCACCTGGACTCCATGATCTCACATGCTTTATAAAGTCATATAAGGCTTGTGTCCCCCTCAGTGGACACGTCATCTCCATAGCCTCATTGGTGGTTTTCCCTCTTCCTGAGCACTGGCTATAAACCAATTTCTCCTCTGGATAATTTAAGTACTGTCCCTTTAAAGAAATCTACAGCTCTCTCCTCTGCTCAGCAACACATAAGAAAAAACAATTACATGGATGCTTAACTGCACCAGAGGTAACCAGCATGTATAGATATAATCTTCCTTTTACACAGTTGTGGTGCTCCTTTGTTGTTTTACCAACCCTCCACTTTTCCCAAGCGTCGTAACTTTATACAGCCAGCCCTGTCGCTACACGTTTCGTCACAGGATCACGTGACTTCTTCAGGGAGAATCTACTTTTTCAGTTTTTTTTTCTTATTTGTAATCATAGCAGCTCACAAGCCACAGTTTGATATTTGTTCAGGTTGAGGAGCTCATGGAGGACATTGCAAGGAGGCAGAAAAACACAGTAAGAACATTTTTAATAAAAATAGATTACAGGACCATTAAGTACGGTAGTTGATGTTTGATACATTTTTAAACTTTTTTGAATGTATGTAGTAAGAGTTTGTTGCCTTAAACGTTTCATTGAAGTAATATAAGTGGTTGGTTGCAATTTTGAAGGGATGTTGGCAACATGTAGCACTGTCTACGCCTGTCTTTATTCGGAGGAAAAAAAAAAAGGTTTAATGCTACTTTAATGGTACAATTGAGTTACAGCCCATTCAGACTGGCGCGACACGACTTTGTGGGGCGACCTGTGAAGTCGCGGTGCACAGCGTGCACCGCGACTTCGGCGCGACTTGCACGGACTTCATATAATTGAAGTCAATGCAAGTCGCCTCCAGGTCGCCCCAAAGTAGTACAGGACCCTTTTTCTAAGTCGGAGCGACTTGTGTTGCTCCTATTAGAACGGGTCCTGTACTACTCAATGGCGAGCGACCGACCGCGACTTGTCAGGCGACCAAGTCGCCTGACAAGTCGCGCTAGTCTGAATGGACACTTAGTTTTAAGAGCTATATACTGTGTACATACACTCACCGGCCACTTTATTAGGTACACCTGTTTAATTGCTTGGTAACACAAATTGCTAATCAGCCAATCACATGGCAGCAACTCAATGCATTTAGGCATGATCTAATCTAAATGTGGTGAAGACAACTTGCTGAAGATCAAACCGAGCATCAGAAGAAGAAAGGGGATTTAGGTGACTTGGAACGTGGCATGGTTTTTGGTGCCAGATTGGCTGGTCTGAGTATTTTCAGAAACTGCTGATCTACTGGGATTTTTATGCACAACCATCTCTAGGGTTTATAGAGAATGGCCAGAAAAAAGAGATAATATCCAGTGAGCAGCAGATGTGTGGACAAAAATGCCTTGTTGATGTCAGAGGAGAATGGACGGACTGGTTCAAAATGATAGAAAGGCGACAGTAACTCAACTAACCACTCGTTACAACTTACAACCAAGGTATGCAGAATACCAACTCTGGACGCACAACACATCAAACCTTGAATTAGATTGGCTACAGCAGCAGAAGACCACACCGGGTGTCACTCCTGTAAGCTAACAACAGGAAACTGAGGCTACAATTCGCACACAGGATCAGAATTTGGCATAAACAAAATGAAAGCATGAATCCCTCCTGCCTTGTATCAACGGTTTAGCCTGGTGGTGGTGGCGTAATGGTGTGGGGAATATTGTATTGGCACACGTTGGGCCCCTTAATACCAACTGAGCATCGTTTAAACGACACGGTCTACCTGAGTATTGTTGCTGACCGTGTCCATCCCTTTATGACTACAGTGTACCCATCTTCTGATGACTGCTTCCAGCAGGATAATGCACCATGTCACAAAGCTCCAATCATCTCACCACTGGTTTCTTAAACATGACAATGAGGTCACTGTCCTCCAATGGCCTCCACAGTCACCGAATCTCATCCAATAGAGCATCTTTGGGATGTGGTAGAATGGGAGATTCATATCATGGATGTGCAGTTGACAAATCTGCAGCAACTATCCTGGCAATATGAACCAAAATCTCTGAGGAATGTTTTCCAACACCTTGTTGAATCTATGAAATGAAGAATTAGGGTAGTTCGGAAGGCAAAAGGGGGTCCAACAACCCAAAACTAGCAAGGTGTACCTAATAAAGTGGCAGATGAGTGTAAATACACATATATATATATATATATACATTGTGTGTGTGTGTATACGTATATATATATATATATATATACATATATATATATATATAAATAAATAATATATACTGTATATAGTAAATAAAATATGCAGGGTAAATAATTCCAGTAGGTACAATTTTTCAGAAGACAAAGAATTAAAAAAGCAATCTATGGCATTAATGAAAGCAATCTGCAGATTTAATTAGAGCAATTTATGACGTTAATACATACAATGTATGGCCTTAATAAGGAAATAACGCAATCCAAGGAATTTACGAGTGCAATATGCCCAACTAAGCTTACCTTGGTGCGGAAATGTCTGTTCTGCGGAGCCATTACATTCCACATAAGGTATTCTATTGTGTCATGAAGAATTATGGATGGAAGATTGTGCAAACAAACAGAAACATAAAAGAAAGTTGTCTGATGAGACACGGAATTCTCATTCTGCAAACTCCCTGGTCTCAGCTGTCACCATCCCCAACTCTCCTTCAGATAGTTTACTTGTTGATCCGCTCAAGCTCCAGCTTTAAGTTAGAGATCAACCGAGTGTCCCATCAACATCGATTACCTGGCAGAGCTCACGTGATTGGCTGTGACGTTGGCTGTTGCATGCTGTATACGAGAAATGCTATCAAACACCATCGACGCCCCAAATTCTTGTGTGGATCTGGCCCAAATCCTAGATCCTGACATGATTTGTCACTGACAGCTTTGTTTAAAACTCCCGTCCCGTGTGCAGCACTTTCTGATGTGGTTATAATTAGAATTCAGAAAAAAAAGGGTTTTATCCTTGCCTTGCAGCGCTGGAGTCCTGGGTCGGATGCCTGCCAAGTGCACTGCCTGCAGGCTGTACGTTCTCTCCTAGTGTTTGTGGGTTGCCTCTGAGTGCTCCAAAAACATACTGGCAAGCATGGCTCGTGTGTGCATTCACATGTATGATCGTAGTAAGGACCATATGCTGTACGCATCTGAGGCTGATGGAAGGCTGCCGAGGCTGGTGGAATGGCTCATTGAAAACAACCGCAATAAGGAACTCATACATAAAAAAAACGGCGGAACCATATAAAAAAAGTAAATCACAAAAAGTCCTACACCAAGGAAAACTCATTTTTGTCTCTGGTGGTGAGGCATACCTCAAGCTGAATGGTATTGAAATTCTTCAACCAATCCGTCACATATGAAGCTAGAACAATCCGTCACATATGAAGCTAGAACAATCCGTCACATATGAAGCTAGAACACAGACAGACTGAGACTCTAAAAACCCAATTTACTTTATATAGCAGCGAAAAGAAATGCTCCTAGCTTTTTTATTTTTTTATTTTTAGTGAGCACTTATTTAGAGCTACAATAGAAGTGTTTTAACTTAAAGTGGTATTAGCCCTGATCCTGGCCCTTTACCACGTGATCAGCTGTCAGCCAATGACTGCTGATCACATGATGTAAATAGCAGTCGGTCATCAGCTTTTTTGTTTTTCCTCATGCGAGAAAAAAATAAAGCAGATCACTGGCTTCTGTAAGAGGGACATCAGTCCCACGCTGTCCCCACCAGTGCTGCTAACCAGTGCCACCTACCAGTACCCATTAGTACTGCTAATCAGTGCCCACCAGTGCCACCTATCAGTGCCCATCAGTGCTGCCAATCAGTGACATCAGCGCTGTCTATTAGTGCCACCTACCAGTACCCACCGGTGCCACCTACCAGTGCCCATTAGTACTGTTAATCAGTGCCCACCAGTGCCACCTATCAGTGTCCATCAGTTCTGCCAATCAGCAACATCCATCATTATTGCCACCTACCAGTGTCTATCAGTGCCACCTATTAGTGCCCATCAGTGCTACCTCTCAGTGCCCTTCAGTGTCACCTATCATTTTCCATCATTGCCACCTATCAGTGCCCATCAGTGCCTCCTGATCAGTGCCCACCAGTGCCGCCTCATCAGTGCACCTATTAGTGTCACTGTACCAGTGCCCATATCAGTGCAGAATATCAGTGTAGCCTATCAGTGCCCATCAGTGCAGCCTCATCAGCACACATCAATGAAGGAGAATGTTGGAAAATTTTATAACAAACTATGAAAACAGCTGTTTTTTATTTTTATTTAATTTAATTTTCTGTCTTTTTTTTGCTTGGTTAAAAAAAAAAACTCAGTAGTGATTAAATGCCAGCAAAAGAAAGCTCTATCTGTGTGGAAAAAAATGATAACATTTTTTATATGGGCACAGTGTAGCATGACATTCAAAGTGTGGCAGCACTGAAAGCTGAAAATTGGCTTGTACGGGAAGGGGGAATATGTGCCCGGTGAGCAAATAATTAATATGGAAGTTGAAGGTTAGCAAGAACAATGAATGGCAACGCAAGTGCAAGGCGCATTTTTCATGCATTCTGGTAACATGCGCAGAAAAGCATTCTAAGGTTTGACGTGCTGAGTATATGTTTTTTCAGCACAACCGCATCTTTTATTTTTTACCAAAAAAATATACAGAGCATCCGGAAAGTATTCACAGCGCTTTTTTCCACATTTTGTTATGTTACAGCCTTATTCCAAAATGGATTAAATTAATTATTTTCCTCAAAATTCCGCAAAGTATACCCCATAATGACAACGTGAAAAATATTTGTTTGAAATCTTTGCAAATTTATAAAAAAAAAAAATCACATCTACAAAAGTATTCACAGCCTTTGCTCAATACTTTGTTGAAGCGCCTTCGGCACCACTTACTGCCTCAAGTCTTTCAAATTTAAATCTTTGTTTCATCAGACCAGAGAATTTTGTTTTTCATCTTCTGAGAGTTCTTCAGGTGACTTTTGGCAAACTCCAGGCGGGCTGTGGTGCCTTTTACTGAGGAGTGGCTTTAGGGTTGCCAACCGTTCCGTAAAATACGGAATCGTCCCGTATTTTAAACAGACAAGTGCTGTTCCGTATCAAACTGATACGGAACGCACTTTGTTCCGTATTCCGCGGTACCTTATTGGTGTTCGTCACTTTCATCATGTAGTGACTGTGCGTCCCCTCCCCTCCGCCTTCTGACCAATTCCGCAATGCTTTGCCGATGACGTCGTGACGTCACGACGTAACCCCTCCCTGCATTCCCCGCCCGGCGCCCGCGGTACCAAGAAGAAGAAGAGAAGAAGAAGAAGAAGAAGAAGAAAAAGAAGAAAGAAACGAAAAAGAAAGAAAACTAGCTGCTGCTGCAAGAAAGCGAGCAGAGCACAAGAGAAAAAAAGGTAAGGAGAAGAGAGAAAAGGGGAGAAGAGCAGAGAAAAGGGGAAGGTTGAGCAAAGAAAAGGGATATTAGGCAAAGCAGCAGATAAGAGGAAGGAGAGCATCCCATCAGGAGAGCAAATAAAATGGGAAGAAGAGACAACAAAATGGGACGGAGAGTAGAAAAAAATGGGGAAGAGGAGCAGAGGGAGGAGAGCAAAGGGAAGAGGAGCAGAGAAAAGGGATAAGAGAGCAAAGAAAATGGAAGGACAGCAGAAGGAGCAAAGAAAAGGGGAAGGAGAGCAAAGAGAAAAGGGATAAGAGAGCAAAGAAAATGGAAGGACAGCAGAAGGAGCAAAGAAAAGGGGAAGGAGAGCAAAGAAAAGGGGAAGGAGAGCAAAAAAAGGGGAAGGAGAGCAAAAAAAGGGGAAGGAGAGCAAAAAAAAGGGAATGAGAGCAGAGAAAAGGGAAGGAGAGCAAAAAAAGGGGAAGGAGAGCAAAGAAAAGGGGAAGGAGAGCAAAAAAAAAGGGGGGGGGGAGAGTAGCAGATAAAATGGTAAGGAAAGCAAAGAAAAAGTTATGGAAGTATAATTATATAAAGATATTTGCACTACACTTCCTTAAAATGTTGTCTTATTTTTTGCACTGGAAAAAACATCCCCGCCACGCCCCCGCCCCGCCCCCTCCCCCCGTTCCTTATTTCCATTTCAGAAAGTTGGCAACCCTAAGTGGCTTCCGTCTGCCCACTCTACCTTACAGGCCTGATTGGTGGAGTGCTGCAGAGGTGGTTGCTCCTCTGGGAGGTTCTCCTCTCTCCACAGACAAACGCTGGAGCTCTATCAGAGTGACCATCGGGTTCTTGGTCACCTCCCTGACTAAGGACCTTCTCCTCCGATCACTCAGTTTGGCCGGCGGCCCGCTCTAGGAAGAGTCCTGGTGGTTACAAAATTTTTCCATTTACAGATGATGGAGGCCACTGTGCTCATTGGGACCTTCAATGCTGCAGAAATGTTTCTGTATTCTTCCCCAGATCTGTGCCTTCATACAATCCTGTCTTGGAGGTCTACAGACAATTCCTTGGACTTCATGGCTTGGTTTGTGCTCTGACATGCACTAACTGTGGAACCTTACATAGACAGATCTGTGCCTTTCCAAATCATATCCAATCAACTGAGTTTACCACAGATAGACTCCAATCAAGTTGTAGAAACATTTTAAGGATAATCAGTGGAGACAGGATACACCTGAGCTCAATTATGAGTGTCACGCTAAATGCTGTGAATACTTATGTACATGTGATTTTTTTCCTTTTTTTTATTTTTAATAAATTAGAAAAATTTCAAACAAACGTCTTTCACATTGTCATTATGGGGTATTGGTTGTAGACTTTTAACTACTTAAGCCCCAGAAGATTTTACCCCCTTCCTGACCAGGGCCTATTTTGCGATTCGGCACTGCGTGACTTTAAAGGACAATTGAGCTTTCTTTTGGTGGTATTTGATCACCTCTGCGATTTTTTGATCATGCGCTATAAACAAAAAAAAGCGACAATTTTGCAAAAATAACAATATTTTTCAAATTTTTTTATATGAAATTCCCAAAACAAAAAGATATGTAAAAATCTAATTTTTTTAACATTTTTAGCCAATTTGTTTTCTGCTACATATGTTTGGTAAAAAAATAATCGCAATAAGCGTATTTTGATTGGTTTGCGCAAAAGTTATTGCGTTTACTAAGGGAAAGATTTTTGTCTTTTTTGTTGTTTTTTTTTTTTTTAACGAGTAATGGCGGCGATCTGCGATTTTTTTTGCGGGACTGCGACATTGCAGCGGACAGATCGCACCCTTGACTGACATTTTTGACACTTTCGGGGGTACCAGTAACATTACTACAGTAATCAGTGCTATACATATGCACTGTTAATGTAAAAATGACACTGGCAGGGAAAGGGTTAACTTTATTGGGGAAGGAGGGGTTAAGTATGTCCCTAGGGGCGTGCTTTTTACTGTGCAGGGATGTGGCTTTTTATGTAACAGCAGAGATCTATATAGTAGAACCGTATAATCTCTGCTGTTACACAGGGAAGAATGACAGGCTGCTTTGTTTACATTAGCCGCCTGCCTTTCTCCCTCTAACTGACGATCACGAGTGACCGGCAGACATCGGGTCCGCCGGTCACTCGCGCTGAGGTGTCCGTGATCGAGCGGGGGCGGGAGCGCGCCTCCGGCGACGCGCGCTCGCCCCCTATTGGCTCACAGGCTAGTGACGTACCGGTACGTCACTTTGCCTGCACGGGGCTGACCGCCGCAGTATATGTACTTGCGGCGGTCAGCAAGCGGTTAATCAATTTTGGAATAAGGCTGTAATATAAAAAAATGTGGAAAAAGTGAAGCGCTGTGAATACTTTCCGGATGCTCTGTATTGGGTTTGTGTGACCTAAGATTAACTTTAGTGTATATTTTTTACTGGAAGCTGGAGCTTGAGAAACTGTTGCATTTTTTATTGTATGACATAAAAAATTGTCACTACCACTATTTTATTCTCCAGGGTCTCTGCTTTCAGAAAATATAAAATGTTTGGAAGTTTTACCTAATCTTCAGGCCTAAAATTACTTTTTAAATGTGTGCAAAAACACAAAAAAATAGCCCTGGCAGCGAAAAGGTTAATGCTGCATAGGGACAAAGCCCAGGTTTCCTTTAGGTACCTCTACATGGGACGGAAGTGTTGACACAGATTCAGAGAGAGGAAAGGAGAAGAGAGGAGAAAGGAGAGAGAGCCAGAAGCCTCATTACCCATCCAGTACACAAGAGCAAGGTATAATCTGATGTTGTAAGTCCACAGCGGAATGTTGGCAGCTTTCCCGGCTCGCTCTGGAATGTGCACTAATAATCTTAGGATCCCAGCGAATTTAGGACTATTACGGCAACTGTCTCTAGGAGAAACTTTCTCAAGGAGCAGAACATGTAAATAAACGTCATAGAGTGACCGAAAGCCGCATGTTCTGTCTGTCTGGCAGCCAGTTCTGTGCGCAAAATACAAGAAAAAAACACAGTCGCCCAGTCAGGGATATCAAACAGAACTCAAGAGAGCAAGAAAACCCCGAAATATCCAATCTGATGGACAACATCAAAACATGGCCGACAAGTGCTGGACATAGGAACAAAATCGGGTCTTCTACCTCCTGCCGCCCACGTAACTCATATGCGTGGCTATTGGCTAGAACCGATCAACAGGTCCAGGCCAAATATCATTGGCCTGGATCTGATGACTGATCAGTTCTGAACCAAATCAAAACATTGCGGGGACGGGCGCGCGCTCCCTTCTGGCACCACACATGACCGACGTATGGGTACGGCGAATTGCGCAGCCGAGCCACCTTGCCACAGTATATCTGCGGTGGGAGGTCGGCAGGGCTGGGACAAGGGGTGGGCAGGAGGTACGGCTGCCCTGGGCACTGTGTTTTTTGCAGGTATGGGGATGCCCTGACCCTAACCCTAAGGGAAGGGGGAGGGCGCAGTTTGGCATCTTTGCCCTGGGCGCTAGATCACCTTGTCCCGACACTGGAGGTCAGAAACTGGTTTACGCCCACATGCTGTGCTGTACATATGCGTCAATGGGCTGTGATGGAAGTGCAGTCACTGCGCATTCCCGGAACAGGAATCAAGCTGTCAAAGGCAGTGCTCAGTCTGTACTAATGATTGGGAACTGGTAGGACTGGCTTCCATTCATGTGACCAATCTGACAGCGAATCACACGATTAGGCAGATCTTCCCAACCCCATCAGGCAAATAAGTCCAGCTAAAGCGGAGCTCCACCCAAAAGGGGACGTTCTACTTGTTTGCACCCCTCTCCGCTGCCACATTTGCAACTTTTGGGCTTTTTTTTGGGGGGGGGGGGCAGGTACCTGGTTGACAGGTACCCACTTCCAAGGGGTTAACACTGTGGGTGATCAAGGGGTTAAATGTGTACCTAGGGGCGTGTTTCGAACTGTATGGGGTTATGGAATGACCATAGAGACCTGTGATCCTATATAGAAGGATCACAGGGGCTCTGGGATCATTCCAGAGAGAAGAACGGTCAGATGTGTTTCCAGCTGACTGTTCTCTCTCAGCGGGGAGCAATCGCGGGTGTCAGGTGGCAATCGGAGCCGCCTACCCCGTGCATCGGAGTCCCCGCTGCTAAGTGGGGCGGGAGTGCGCCGGCACGCGCTCGCTGCCCCCTAGCTGCAGGCACGCGACTGACGTAGGTCTACGTTGGTTCGAGCAGCCTGCCGCATTAAATTGGTGGCGGGCAGTCCGGAAGTGGTTAAAACAGCCCATTCAGTTTAAAATTGAAACAAAAGGCAAAACACTTGTGTATAGCTATTGAAAAAAATATATAAATACCTCCCGCCCCCCTTTTATAGGTGGTCACATTTCCTATGCTCCCTCTCTTCTCAGCTGCATAAGATCGGTTGTTTTAGGACAAGTCTGCTCATTGGAGGAGAGCAGGCTGAGTTCCAAGCACAGCTAGAGAACTGATCACAGTGTGTTTTCCTGCTTAGTGTGGTCAGTTTTTAATAGGAAAGTAGAGAGACTGGCAGGGAAACCAGGGATTAAATACAAAGGAAGCAATACAAAGAGAACAGGAGACTTTCTCATAGAAGTAGATGGTACAGCAGCCACATATCAGGAATATAAAATGCTGGGGTAACAAACGCTTTTAATCAATAACGCTTTTTAAGCAATAACAACCTGAATAGCGCAGATCTCTTGATGGCTTGTTCTGAAATTTTAAAGTGGAACTAAACCCATCAATCTAACTGTTTTCCAAAACAGTTACATTTGAGGCATGCCGGGAATGCTAACATGTCCCTGTCACATTTGCTTGTGCATTCAACTGAACTGTCAAGCCATCAAATGATTGGTATCATAGCTAATTACATGTGCAGCACCATGGCATCTGCAGATCCAACAAAGGCCAAGATGGCAGCTTCCTTGGCTGTAAAGGATAGGAGGGTTTAGTCCTCATTTAACTCTTTTTAGCGTAAATCAAAAATTATCACGTACAGTTTCTGTTTCTCAAAGCGGAGTTCCAGACAAAAATTTAACTCAGTCTAAAACAAAAGAACACATAACCCCCCCCCCCCCCTTGTTTTTGGATATTTTTTTTTTTGTACCTTTTTGGCATGTTTTCTTCAAGACTTCCATCCCATGTCGCAGCGAGGTATGTCACTTCCGCAGTTTTATAGTGCCCTCCCCCCGTTACCTTCTGGGAAGGACCATTCAGAAAGTGCAGTGTGACTCGCGCATGCGCAGTAGGAAACTGGCTGTGAAGCCTGAAGGCTTCTCTGCCAGTTTCCCTTACTTGCAATGCTGGCGCCTACACCCGAAGCCGATGGACAGATCAGTTTAGGGGGCTCCCTGGACAGGTAAGTGTCCTTGTATTATTAGTCTTTTATAAACTATATGTCCTTATATAAAGTCTTTTAATGACTTTTTTTTTTTCCCCAGGCTGGAAGTCCGCTTTAAGCCTTAGTACACATGATGAGATTATTGGACGTAAGATCGAAATTTCGTATGACAGAATAAAAATTTGGAAGTGATGTAATGTATTTGTATTGTATTTTTGGATGAAAACTGTACTGATTAAACGAAAATCATACGATCAGGTATCATAAGAGAAACATTTTCGTATTTGTCCCTTCGGAAAATTTTGGACGACAGCTGTGTATTAACGATAAGAATATTGTAGGATCGCTTTGAAAGCAGGATTTTGTATACGATATTCTGACGGCGTATACGGGGCTTTCGTTTAACCACTTGCCGACCACCCCATGCAGATGTACTGCGGCAGGTGGCTCGGCTGCGCATAATCATGTAGATCTACGTGATTATGTGCATGTGGTCTCAGTGGCGTGCGCGCGCCCCCGGAGCCGCGATCCCACTGTGATTAGACACGGTGGGAGCAAGACCGCGGGAGGAGCGGGTGCGACCGCCGCCGGCCTCCTGCTATCTTCAGGGAAACTGACTGGGAGGGGGGGGGGGGGGCAGGGCTCTGTGACAGGCACACAGAAACTGGTGTTTCAGCTTAGCTGAGATACACAATCTCACACAATCTCACTGTGCCTGTCTGACAGGAGGGCCGCCTGCTTTGTTTACATAGGCAGGCGGGTCTCCTGTCAGACAGGCACAGTGAGATCGTGTGTCTCAGCTAAGCTGAAACCCCGATCTCTGTGTGCCTGTCACAGAGCCCTTCCCCCCTCACAGTTAGTAAGCACAATTTAGGAGCACACTTAACCCCTTGATCACCCCCGGTATTAACCCCTTCCCTGCCAGTGTCATTTATACAGTAACAGTGCATATTATTTAGCACTGTATTGGTGTCACTGGTCCCCAAAAAGTGTCACTTAGTGTCAGATTAGCCCGCCGCAATGTCGCAGTCCCGGTAAAAATCGCCGATCGCCATTACTAATAAAAACAACAAAAAAGATAAAAAGGTCCAAAAACGTATCCCATAGTTTGTATACGCTATAACTTTTGCGCAAACCAAATAATATACGCTTTTTGGGATTTGTTTTACCAAACATATGTAGCAGAATACAAATTGGCCTAAACTGATAAAAAATTTTGATTTTTTTTAAAAAAAAATTTGCAATGTTTTATAGAAGAAAATAAAAAATATTGTTGTTTTTTTTTTTCTTTCAAACATGTTGCTGTCTTTTTGTTTATAGCTCAAAATCTAAAAGCCGCAGAGGTGATCAAAAACCCCCAAAAGAAAGCTCTATTTGTGGACATCAATTGTATTTGGATACAGCGTTGCACGACCGCGAAATTGTTAGTTAAAGCAACGCAGTGCTGAATCGCAAAAAATGGCCTGGTCATTAAGGGGGGTAAAACCTTCCAGGGCTGAAGTGGTTAATGAGTGCTCTCTTTAAAGATTGCACCTTATCACACAGCTTAAAAAACAAAAAATACATTGCAGAAAATAAAAGACGTATATAAGAGACCTGTCTCCTCATGTAATAATATGTAACATTCCTTTTCTAAGGATAATACGCCGCTGAAAAAAAAAAAAGTCGCCACCTGGAATTAATGAAGCAACTAACTAAACTAAGCATGCAGTAACTCTCCTATTGGACAGTTACTGGATGTGCCCAAAGAATGAGGTCAGCTGACTACCTGAATATACTGAATGACCAGGTTATTCCATCAATGGATTTATTCTTCCCTGATGGCACGGGCATTTTCCAAGTAGTGGCGGCTGGTGCTCCATCAGTCGGGGGGCATCAGACGGACCTTGCCCCCACCTATATCACTGAAGCCTGCACCACCACATCTCTCGCCTGCCCGCCAGCCAGTCAGTCAGTTTACTTACCTTGTTCCTCCGGAATGACAGGCGGCGGCTTCCCCCTCAGGCTCCTTCGTGTCCCTTCTCGGCGGCCATCTCCTCCCCCCTTCTTGGCCAATAGCATGCCTTCTCCTTTCGGCCAATCGGGAAACAGGTCTCAGGACCCGCTTCCTGATTGGCCGGGAGGAGAATCAGTGGGGCAATAGCAAATATTAATTCGCTATTGTCACACAAATGGGTGGGCTCAGCCCACCCTTTTTTCAAGCCTATTAGATCCTCTGGCTCTAATCAGGTGCTTAAAAAAAAAAAACAAAAAAAAAAAAACCTCATTGGAATCCATGCGTCTGGTGCCCTGCATGTAGATTAGGGGGCCGGATGTATGGATAGGGGGTGGTGCCTCTGCTCCCCCAAAGGAAGGGCCGCCACTGATTCCAAGATGACAGGCAGGATTCATCGGGCTCAAATTGTGAAAGAGTGGTTCAGGAAGCATAAAGCCTCGTACACACGCAACGAATTTCCGCCGACCGGTCGTTCGTCTTTTGTCCAGAGTGGTGTCTGTTGGTTGGAATGTGCTCTAGACTGCACACAAATTTTCCCGCACGACAGAATTCTACTTCAGAAGTGATGTCATGTGTTGGATTGCTTTCTTTGTGTTCTTTCATCTCTGAGCATGCCTAGTCTTGCTCATAAGATTTTTCACCATCGAAATCTGTACTAATGAGATGAAAAACGGATGTGTTTTGACGGTCGACAAAAATTATATAGCCTGCACACCAGGATTTTTTCGGCCGAAAAGTCTGAGTCGGTTGTTGAAGGCATCATACTAACAATCCAAAAATAGACAGATCTGTCGTCGGACGAAATTTCCCGGCCGAATTTCTACTCGTGTGTAGGGGGCTCATTGAGAATGTTTGGGAGGTGCTGGAGAAGATTTTGCGCAGTGATCCGACTCTCCCATCATCAATACAAGATCTTGGTGAAAAATGAATGTAACACTGGACGGAAATAAATCTTGTGACATTGCAGAAGCTAATCGAAACAATGCCACAGCCAATGCGTGCCGTAATCAAAGCCAAGGAAATATTAGAGTGTGTGACCTTTTATTTTGGTGGCGACTTTTTTTTTTGGCCAGGCGGTGTATAACCACCATATGAACGTGTGTGCACAGCGAGTCCACAGGCGGGATAATATGTGCTGCATTACTCTGAGCTTGCTGGCCGGCCGCTCTGCTTCAAAATGATTGTTTTGTTGTAAGGAGATTTAGACAGATTACGTCAATCATGGATTTAACGAGAGACACAAATACCAGTCCATCCTAATATTCAAAAACAGCTGCTAGTTCCTTGTCCTCGCTGACTGCAGCGCCACAGTCATTTCACACACAAAACACTTTACAGACCAGCCAAGGAGAGGTCCTCACAGTGCTACAAATACACCAAATAGTAGGAATGCACTGACAACAGTTTTTAGGACCTAATACAAGTAGCGATACTTTCTCTCATGTATTCGCCAATACCAATTACCAATGCCCAGTTTGCCCTTGCATTTATTTTTTACACACCCTGGTTCTCACAAGTGCGGCTTTGAAATCAGTACAATTTCAAAGTCGCACATCAGTGCGTTTCAGACCTCCCAGTTCATTGTAGCTTGGGACTTCATTTAACAGAAGTCAATGCAAGTTGCAATGAAATCGCAAAAAAAGAAAGTGCAGGAACCTTTTTCAAAGTCGCAACTATATGAACGGTTCCATTGCCAGCAATAATGTGTGACTTGTCATGTGATTTTGAACTGTCAACTCGTATGACAAATCACACTAATGTGAACTAGGGCTTACAGTCTGTGGATTTGGTTCTAGTCTTGGAGCATTTGCACGAGAACAAGTACTTATGCAAATGCTTTGTCGGCACCGATACCGGGATCAGTGCAAAGCTACCAAATAGGACCACATACACATCAGCAGGGATCTCACAGTTATCAAGCACAAAAAAAAAAAAAGCAGCAGAAAAATACAGTCAGGTCCATAAATATTGGGACAGACACAATTCTAATCTTTTTGGCTCTATACACCACCACAATGGATTTGAATTTAAACAAACAAGATGTGCTTTAACTGCAGGCTTTCAGCTTTAATTTGAGGGTATTTACATTCAAATCAGATGAAAGGTGTAGGAATTACAACAGTTTGTATATGTGCCTCCCACTTTTTAAGGGACCAAAAGTAATGGGACAATTGGCTGATCATCTGTTCCATGGCCAGGTGTGTGTTATTCCCTCATTATCCCATTTACAAGAGCAGATAAAAGGTCCAGAGTTAATTTCAAGTGTCCTATTTGCACTTGGAATCTGTTGCTGTCAACTCTCAATATGAGATCCAAAGAGCTGTCACTATCAGTGAAGCAAGCCATCATTAGGCTGAAAAAACAAAGCAAACCCATCAGAGAGATAGCAAAAAACATTAGGTGTGGCCAAATCAACTGTTTGGAACATCCTTAAAAAGAAAGAACGCACCGGTGAGCTCAGCAACACCAAAAGACCCGGAAGACCACGGAAAACAACTGTGGTGGATGACCGAAGAATTCTTTCCCTGGTGAAGAAAACACCCTTCACAACAGTTGGCCAGATCAAGAACACTCTACAGGAGGTAGGTGTATGTGTGTCAAAGTCAACAATCAAGAGAAGACTTCACCAGAGTGAATACAGAGGGTTCACCACAAGATGTAAACCATTGGGGAGCCTCAAAAACAGGAAGGCCAGATTAGAGTTTGCCAAACAATATCTAAAAAAGCCTTCACAGTTCTGGAACAACATCCTATGGACCGATGAGACCAAGATCAACTTGTACCAGAGTGATGGGAAGAGAAGAGTATGGAGAAGGAAGGGAACTGCTCATGATCCAAAGCATACCAACTCATTAGTGAAGCATGGTGGTGGTAGTTTCATGGCTTGGGCATGTATGGCTGCCAATGGAACTGGTTCATTGGATTTATTGATGATGTGACTGCTGACAAAAGCAGCAGGATGAATTCTGAAGTGTTTCGGGAATATTATCTGCTCATATTCAGCCAAATGCTTCAGAACACATTGAACGGCGCTTCACAGTGCAGATGGACAATGACCCAAAGCATACTGCGAAAGCAACCAAAGAGTTTTTTAAGGGAAAGAAGTGGAATGTTATGCAATGGCCAAGTCAATCACCTGACCTGAATCCGATTGAGCATGCATTCCACTTGCTGAAGACAAAACTGAAGGGAAAATGCCCCAAGAACAAGCAGGAACTGAAGACAGTTGCAGTAGAGGCCTGACAGAGCATCACCAGGGATGAAATCCAGCGTCTGGTGATGTCTATGAGTTCCAGACTTCAGGCTGTAATTGACTTCAAAGAATTTGCAACCAAGTATTAAAAAGTGAAAGTTTGATTTATGATTGTTAATCTGTCCCATTACTTTTGGTCCCTTAAAAAGTGTGAGGCACATATACAAACTGTTGTAATTCCTACACCGTTCACCTGATTTGGATGTAAATATCCTCAAATTAAAGCTGAAAGTGTGCAGTTAAAGCATATCTTGTTTGTTTAATTTCAAATCCATTGCATTGGTGTATAGAGCCAAAAAGATTAGAATTGTGTTGATGTCCCAATATTTATGGACCTGACTGTAACTCTGATAATAATGTGTTTCTTGTGTCAGAGACTGCAGACATACTACAGGAGATGGTCAGAGACTGCAGACATGATACAGGAGCTGGTCAGAGGCTGCGAACATACTACAGGAGATGGTTAGAGACTGAGGACATGATACAGGAGATGGTCAGAGACTGAAGACATGATACAAGATCTGGTCTGAGACTGTGGACATGATACAAGAGCTGGTCAGAGACTGCAGACATACTACAGGAGATGGTCAGAGACTGCAGACATACTACAGGAGATGGTCAGAGACTGCAGACATGATACAAGAGATGGTCAGAGATTGCAGTCATACTACAGGAGATGGTCAGAGACTGCAGACATGATAATAGAGATGGTCAGAGACTGCAGACATGATACATGAGATGGTCAGAGACGGCAGACATGATACAAGAGCTGTGAAAACAAAGGGTTAATGCTGCGCTATGGCGATGTGTAAAGTGCCTCCAGAAGTGCTGCTGTGCATGAAATCAAAAGGATTTAGTATATGTTGATGCAAAGAAACAGCGCAGATTTGGTGTAATGAACCATAAAGTGCTCAACGTGGCTGAATATATAAATAATATCAAGAACAAACTACAAAATAAAATTATAACATTATGACACCCCGTGAAGTGAATATATGAAATTCATAAAATATTAATATTAATAGTAATAAATATTAAATCTCAGATGACAGTCCAAAAAATTAAAAAATTATCAGTCCGAAAATATTAATTCAATGCTTCAGCAAGTAGCCAGTGAAAATTGCTGAAAATAAGGTAAGGTGCTCAGGTGCTAGAAATCAAGTGAAATAGCATGCTGCAATGGTGTGGTGACAAGGTGACTTTATCCTCTCCCTTAGGTTATTCCACTTACCGGACTGAGTGGACCCCCAAACCTTATAGTATAAGGGTCACACAAGCTGAGTCCGGCATGTAATCCGGGCAGTGATCCTTAGATCTTGGCTGTGACCACTAAGGGTCTTCTATGAACTCCCGGCAGGATATGACCATATGGAAAGGAAAAAAAATCCCAATAGCGTAATATTGCTACACAATATTTATTAAGGAATCCAAGATAAAAAAACTCACATTTAATACGATATATACAGGCGGTGAATGTCATAGATCGGTAGATCTCTAGGATTACGGTGTGCAGCGGGCTCCCTTGGCTCTGGCGTGCGTTCCACCGCTACCGGAAATGACGTCATGAAAGGCGTGGAACAAAGCTTTTTTTTTCAGCAATTTTCACTGGCTACTTGCTGAAGCATTGAATTAATATTTTCGGACTGATAATTTTTTAATTTTTTGGACTGTCATCTGAGATTTAATATTTATTACTATTAATATTAATATTTTATGAATTTCATATATTCACTTCACGGGGTGTCATAATGTCATAATTTTATTTTGTAGTTTGTTCTTGATATTATTTATATATTCAGCCACGTTGAGCACTTTATGGTACATTACACCAAATCTGCGCTGTTTCTTTGCATCAACATGACACAAGAGCTGGTCAGAGACTGTGGACATAATACAAAAGATCGTCAGAGACTGTAGACATGACACAAAAGATGGTCAGAGACTGCAGACATACTACAGGAGTTGGTCAGAGACTGCAGACATGTTACAGAGATGGTCAGAGACTGCAGACATGATACAAGAGCTGGTCAAAGACTGCGAACATACTACAGGAGATGGTCAGACACTGCGGACATGATACAGGAGATGGTCAGAGACTGAAGACATGATACAAGAGATGGTCAGAGACTGCGGACATACTACAGGAGATGGTCAGAGACTGCAGACATGATACAGGAGATGATCAGAGACTGAAGACATGATACAAGAGATGGTCAGAGACTGCGAACATACTACAGGAGATGGTCAGACACTGCAGACATGATACAGGAGATGATCAGAGACTGAAGACATGATACAAGAGATGGTCAGAGACTGCAGACATACTACAGGAGATGGTCAGACACTGCGGACATGATACAGGAGATGGTCAGAGACTGAAGACATGATAAAAGAGATGGTCAGAGACTGAAGACATGATACAAGAGATGGTCAGAGACTGTGGACATACTACAGGAGATGGCCAGAGACTGCAGACATGATATGCGAGATGGTCAGAGACTGCAGACATTATACAAGAGCTGGACAGAGACAACAGACATGAAACAAGATGGTCAGGGACTGCAGACATGATACATGAGATGGTCAAATACTGCAGACAAAATACAAGAGATGGTCTGAGTCTGTGGACATGATACAAGAAATTGTCAGAGACTGTGGACCAGCTGCAAGTACATCTAGTGTACATGTATAAAGTGAATAGACCAGTGTAAAACATAAAATTTGCATTAAATAACACAATTTCAACATGTGACATCAATTTTATAAATAACGTAAGCCGTATCCACTCTATGTGAACAAATAGATGCACATAAATGCACTGTTCATGCGTATATAACATTTCCAATCCAAATATATAATAATTCCAAAAAGTCCCACTGTGTGTCAAATTCCAAAAAAACTTCCACCCTGAAGTGATACAAAACTTGCATGTGGCACCTTCACCACAGACGGCCCCCTAAGATGTAAGATCGACTCACAACCGGACCCTGGAGAAACAGGAGCTTTATGTTGCCACAGAAAATAGGATCAATAAGTGCGGATGGTTGCTAAAGATTATTCTGTGATCATGATATCAGCTGTACTCCCCTCACTATAGAACCCCAGTGCCAGAGCAAGGGAAGATTAAGGTTGCCACAGGATATAAAATCAACAGCTGTGGATGATTACTTCGGGTTATCCGGCCATCATGTCATCAGCAGTATTCCACTCAAAAAAAAAAAAACCTCATAGTGTAAACCATACAAAATAATTTATTATAAAAAAAACAATTGCACTCCAAAACGGTAAAGGGCTTAATAAAAGTACCCGGCCGCCACCTCCCCTCCAGTCTCTGTACAACAATACACAAAGCTAGGGCTGCAACTAACATTTATTTTCATAATCAATTAGGCCCCTTTCACACGGCTTTCCAATCAGGTCCATCTGTCAGTTTTTCAGGCAGACCTGATCAGATGCTCCATGCACCTCTATGGAGCTACCCTTATGGTAGCGTCATAAACGTCCAGTGTGCATGAGGCCTAAAGAAGAAGAAGGAGTCCTGGAAGTGATGGTCTCGCCCCCACAGAGCCCTGATCTCAGCATCATTGAGTCTGTCTGGGATTACATGAAGAGACAGAAGGATTTGAGGCAGCCTACATCCACAGAAGATCTGTGGTTAGTCCTCCAAGATGTTTGGAATAACCTACCTGCCGAATTCCTTCATAATATGTGTACAAGTGTACCTACAAGTGTATTGATGGTGTGTACCTAGAATTGATGGTGGTTTGGAGACAAACGGAGGTCACACCAAATATTAATCTCTTCTGTTCATTTACTTTTCATTTTGTGAATTGATAAAAAATAAGCTATTACTTCTATTTCTGAAAGCATTCTTAATTTATAGAATTTTTTTCACACCTGCCTAAAAAAAAACTTTTGCACAGTGCTGTATATGGGTTATTACACACTGTTCTAAAGTGGATGTTACTCCAGGATCGGTAACCCCGAGTCACGCTCGGGGTGGATGGGCAGAGAGCGCAGCGGTGTTCTCTTACCTTATCCTGGCGATCCAGTGATGATCTCTCATTGCTGAGATCGGCAGCCGAGAGTCCCGCCGCTCCTCCGTCCACCGTCGGTGTGATCACTTCCTAGTTCCGTTCCCTGCAGCAGCAATGCTGCATGGGAGCGGAACTAGGGAGGGAAATTTAAAAAAAAAAAAACGTTGCACAAAACATAAAACACATTATATATATATATATATATATATATATATGTAT
>NC_138772.1:68392344-68442344 GCF_965119305.1 Pelophylax lessonae | reverse complement strand
GTGATAGGTGGAATTGATGGACGGCACTGATTGGCACTGATGGGCAGCACTGAATGGGACTGATGGGTGGCACTGATGGGCAGCACAGATGAGCAGGCACTGGTGGGCACTGATTGGTGTCACTGATGGGCACTGAGCTTAAAAATGCACTGATGGGCATTGGTTGGGGTGACTTAGGGGCACTGTTTTTTTACTTTACTGTAATCAGGGCACTGATGATCAGTGCCTTGATTACCTGTCCTAGACTCCCCTTTGAGGAGGAGCCACTGATCGGCTCTCTTTGCCACACACTCTGACAGTGTGAGGCGAGGAGCGCCGATAATAGACACTTCCTCATTTACATGTGACTGGCTGTGATTGGATACAGACAATCACATGGGTAAAGAGCCACGTCATTGGCTCTTTATCAAGATCAGGACGTGACGCGGCCGCTCTCGCCGCGATGCGCGCCCCCCCGCGGGCATCAGAAAGCGGACGTTCTGGGGCGCAGTCATATGACGTCCTCCCAGAATGAGAGCAGCACTGCTCCACTGTCAATTGACAGTGGGCGGGAGGCAAGTTTTGAGAGAAGTCTTCTGACAGAAAAAAACACTCCTAAACGCCTGTATAAAAATGCTCTATATGAGCATTTTTTCTGCCAAGGGAACTGGCGTTTTTTAAGTTCAGTGTTCATGGACCCTATATGTGTATGTGGGAGGCAGCAAAGATAAACCACCTGGTCTTTTTCTGCTGTCACTCTTCTGTGTTTCTATAAATCTGTTTGACTGAATGCCAGTTCACACTCCAGCACCACGCTCAAAACACGATATCCCAAACGCAGATACCAAACACAGTGTGTTTGCCTGCACCAGATTGCATGTTACCAAAGTACCATGCAATCCAGTTGCTGTGCGTTTTTCAAAGTAGTGCATGCACTACTTTTTGTGCGATACTGTGCGATTTCAGCCCATTCAAATGTGAAGGCTGAAAATGCACTGTGTTCAAATCGCACACGAACGCAAGGGTGTCCCTGTGCAATTCCTAGTGTGAACTGATCCTGAATATTATTAACACTTTTGCCAAAGAGGTTTATGATAAATGTACGTTCAGTATGTGTACAGCATACTAGAGCTATGTTTCTATCAATGGAAATAATACATCCACTCCACTTATGTTTTATGGTAACTTTTGTACAAATTTATAATATTGTATGAATAGAACAATTTTGTTTTAATAATATAATTTTTTATGGTAAATGGTGCGATACCTTTAAAAGTTCTAAATGGTGCCTTTAATACAACCGTGTATGCCTGAATTTATAAGAATTTAAAGGAATCCAAAATGAAAATAAAACCAGGAAAAGCACCATAATAAAAGGTCTAACTAGGCTGGACAGCGAACCTTGGCTGGACTTGCCAGTAACCTCAGCTCTAGCAAAATACATTGCAGATTCTGCTTTTACGAATACATTGCATTTGCAAATTGACAGCACTTCAGTGAAATCATCCATAAACACCGTCAGAAATCATTAATGCTTTGTATTTCTCTTACGCAGCTGCAAGGTCATTTATGTATGAAATGATGAGAGCAGGCAGTTAGTGAGATGGAAAAAGACAAAGACATCCATCTATTCTGGTAGACAGCTTCTCCTCTACCCTGCACCTCCGTATCCTAAGCTCTGCTCTCCTCTGCTCATTTACATGACGGGTGTCAGGGACAGAATACCTAGCAGAACCAGCTTCATACACTCCTCGAGGAAATTAACTTATGCTGACCACACCTTTCTGATTTGGCCAAGATCACGTTCATTTTGAAACAGGATAAATTAGATCAGATAATCTGGTTTGGGGTCCAGCGGCCAAGCCAAAATATTTAGGTACCTTGCCTTAAAGGACAACTGTGCCTAATGATATATCCTAAAATAATTTTTTTGCCTAGAAGTTTTTTGTACATGTTATCCTCCTGGAAAAGCCAGGCTTTTTTTAATATACCTTCTCCTAGGTGGTACTCTTCTTTGATCTTGTATCGCAAGAGAGCCTGAGTTGCACAGGAACTAGGACCCCACCTATTCTGGTAGACAACTTCTCCTCTGCTCTGCATCTCCGTATTCTAATCTTTGCCCTACTTCTGGTCGTTTACATGATGGGTGTCAAGAAAAGAATATCTATCAGAGCCAGCTTCAAAGCAAGGCCTACTTTCTTTTTTTTATCTAATACCTTCTCCTAGGCAGTGAAGGTCCTCTTTGCTCCTGTGACATGGGAGGGCTCCCAAGGTCAAGGACTCCAAACACAAGGCATCTTCTTGGATCACATATCAAGGTGCTAATGAGCAGCAAGGAGAAGGATTATTAGCAGTAATAACCCTCATATCCCAGCTCCCCAGCGTGTGTGAAGACACAGCCCTGCATGGTGTGTTACTATGGCTATTTTAGTGATTTTTATAGCATAAATATATGGAATAACATTTTAAGGCCATGTATTGTTTGTAGAAGGTAGGCTGTCCCTATTCATTGCTAATGAACTCGTTGGACTGGTTCATGGAGTTCATGCTACAGGAAGAGATGTTGGCAGGAAGTAGAGGGAGGGAACAGAGGACTTGAACACAGCCATGTGCTGAGGAAAAAAAAAAAAAAGAGTTGTTTTTGCAGTACTCCAAGAAGCAAGGAGCAGTCTGCAGAGATCCTGGATAAAAGGAAGAAGATTCCATCACCACTCGCTGGCATACCTAAATCCACTATTAATAAACTTCAATATGTTTAAAATTCAGCAGCCAGAATCCTGACTAGGTTTCATACAAGTGATCATATTGCCCCTATTCTGGAGTCTTTGCACTTGTTTCGTGTCAGGTTCCGCATAGCCTTTAAGATCCTCTTTCTCACCTATAAGGCTCTTCATGGTTTGGTTCCCCATTATCGCTCTGAACTTATAACAACAACTCCCTCCCTCATAACCTCTGCTCATGAAATTCTGGTCTTCTGTGTGTCCCCCTCTACTTACCTACACTCGATGGGAGACAGAGCCTTTTCCTGCTATGCCCCAAAACTCTGTAATTCACTTCCAAAGAACATCAGAGAGTCACCTTCTCTAAACTCATTCAAATCCAATCTAAAAATTTATTTCTTAAGACAAACTTTCACTTATTGTCCATTTTTTCTTTGATGTTTTTCGGTGTATTTATTGTGTTTCCTTGTAAAGTGCTTTGAGACGCTTCCTTTAGTGTCGGTTCACACTACCGCGACTTGTCAGGCGACCGGTCAGCCTGACAAGTCGCGGTCCATGAAGTGCTACGGGAACCGTTCTAATAGGAGCGACATAAGTCGCTCCGACTTAGAAAGTAGTTCCTGTACTACTTTGAGGCGACATCGGAGCGACTTGCATTGACATTCATTATATGAAGTCTGTGCAAGTCGCGCCGAAGTCGCGGTGCACGCGACTTCACAGGTCGCCCCCGAAGTCGTGCCGCGTTAATGTGAACCGGCACTTAAAGGTGCTATATAAAATAAAGATTATTATTGTTATTATACATTGTCCATGCTAATTTGCTAAGAAGGATAGTTAGCTTGTGCATGAATATTGTATGCATATTTTGTGATATTCTGTATGTTGTCATGTTGTAAAGCCCTGCGTAAACTATTGGCACTATATAAATCCTGTATATTATTAATAATAATAATGTATATTGTGTTTTGCTACAATTGATGAAAAGCGTTTTTGTTTAGTAAAGCACAATCATACCCTACAGAGGTTTTTATGTTTCCTTGCTTTTAGCGCCGGTTCACATAGGAGCGACGCTACTTTCAGGGGCGACCTCCGAGATCGCGGTGCGAGCAGCGCGCCGCGACCTCGGAGCGGCCGCCACGGACTTCATAACATTGAAGTCTATGGCGGTCGCCTCCCGGTCGCCCCAAAGAAACTCCGGACCCTTTTTCTAGGTCGGAGCGACTTGTGTCGCTCCTATTAGAACGGGTCCGCAGCTTTCCTATGGGAGGCGACCTGCGGCGACCTGTGAGGCGACCAGGTCGCCTCACAGGTCGCCCTAGTGTGAACCGGGGCTTACTGGATAGAACCTCAAAAGACACAAGCGAAACACACAGCTCCTGGAGGTGAAAATGCTACAGTTAATTCGCTGCAGGCCCTGCATTGTCATCAGCCTCCTCCATTAATATCTATGCCTCATTTTGGAAGATTTTCTCTTACTTGCTCATAGGACGCAAAGTGATGGGAAATTCCACTAATGGGAACATAGACAAATACAAGAATACATTTTTAGTAGCGTGAGAAAAGGGAAGCACTTCTGACAATGCGTTTACAGTTGTCGTGTCCTTGAGACAACCACTCCCTCTATCGCTTGTATGGGTGACACTGGCAATGGGAGTGAGGAACAATATCCCCAGTGAGGTAACAGACAGAAATAAAAATCTGTTTGATAGAAATAATTCTTCCCAGAACAAAATTCTGTCTGGAGTTATGCCTTGAGGGGGGCACAGGTGGGCTTGCATCATGAAAGCTGCTTTTTTTTTTTTTAAGAGACTCCTAAAGGGAGATTGACCCAGAACATTTGGACTTTTATAGCCCTTCCACATGGACCTACATTATGGGGCCAGTTTGTAGACGCCTAACCATCACAACACTATGAGCTGTTGGACATCACATTCCAAAACCATGGGCATCATTAACATGGAGTTGGCCCCAACTTTACAGCTATAAGAGCCTCAGCCTCCACTCTTCTGGGAAGGCTTTCCACAAGATTTAGAAGTGTGTCTGTGGGAATTTGTGTCCATTCAGCCAAAGGAGAATGTATGAGGTCAGAAACTAAAGTACTAGAAGACATGGAACTCAATCTATCCCAAAGGTGTTCAGTAGGGTTGAGGTCAGGGCTCTCTACAGGCCACTTGAGTTACCCCACACCAAACTCATTAAGCCATATCTTTATGGAGCTAGCTGGAGCGGAGTCATGCTGGAACAAAAGAAGGTCTTCCCCAAACTGTTGCCAATAGGTTGGAAGTGCACCATTATCTAAAATGTCTTGATATGCAGTAGCAGTAACAGAACCTTCCACTGGAAACATCTGAACCAGAAAAGCTGTCCACAAACCAAATAATGTATGCAACTGTAATCGAGCCAGAATACATATTAAAGCTTCAGTCAATGCTGCTCCTTGGGCCATGCCCCGACATGTTTTTCTCACCCACCGGACCCACAAGGACGCATGCGCAGACGAGGGACGCGGCGGCCATCTTGCTGGTGGTATACCCACATGATTTTTCATGCTACACGCTGGATGTCATCTCCGTGAATGTAAGCTGCTTTCTTATTATTTAATAAATCTGTTGACGATAGTACACCATGAGGAGTATTCTTTTATGTCCCTTGAGTATTTGAAGGAACGGTTGGGAGTCCGATCTGGTCGTTTTAGGAAGAGACGAACCGATGTGATTGGTTTCCCTTTGTTACCTGTTTATCCACATTCAGAGCGTGTTTGACCCCGTGGGGTCTTTAAAGTTGGTAAGAGTACCTTGGTATCTTGATTGGTGGCGGACTCTCCTGCTTGCACCCTTCCATCTATCTGGGATTTATGTGGATTGGACATTTTGCACTTGGGACTTCTTTGCTCCTTATTGTCAGCTAAATTTTTATATGTTGATTAGCGCGACACCATTTTTCACCATTTTATTGAGGATAAGGTTTACTGTCTTTTTGTGTCAGCTGCTTTTCTCACTAAGGATTATACCGTTTGCCATATCATTGTTTTAATATTTTTAATGAATATAGCGCAGCGATCCTACACCATTAAAATATTTATAGCTCACTGGATGAGTCTTTCTTACTCTGGCATCCCTACTATCCTGAGTGCCAATGGGTCTTTACCCCTCAGCCTAGAGCGGCACCACCAAGTATTGTAATCGAGGCAGGACAGACTTATGAAACGGTTGTATAGTTGTCTACAAGGACCTAACATGCTGGGCTAAGGCTGCAAGATTCTGGTAAATATGTAGCTGGGGCAGGAAAGGTGGGTTACTTTAGTTTGGAGGGAGACAATAGGCAGCAAAGGTAAGCACTTTAAAGCCCAACTCCAGGCAAAAACAATGTTTTCCCATACAGTGGGGTTTTGTCTGAGGGATTTGAAAATGGAGATATACTTACCTAATTCTCTGATCCACCCAGTACAAAACAGGTTCCCTGTGGCACCTGCATCCACCCCGAACCCCCCCTCCCCTTTTGGTCTAGCGGGCTTAGTGCGGTGGACAGTTCCTGGCGACACCACAGCCATAGACCTGCTCTGGGGATGAGGACATCAGGAACAGTCCACCTCTGGATCATGGGGGAGCATCATTTGCAGGTAGAGTGGAGGATCGGGTGAGTATAAGCTTCCTTTAATCCCCTAGGCAAAAATGAGCCATTGACCCGTGCAGTGTGACTACAGCCCCATTGCATGGGAAAACTTTTTTTTTTGGCTAGAGTTGGGCTTTAAGGGTATACTGCAATAAATCTGCTCCGGAACCATACACCATTTAAGCTTATAAATACCCTGAGAAAAATGATATAGCCTTCGCACAATGCTTCAAACAGCCTTGTAGCGATAAACCTGGCATGTTTTTCAGATGCTCACTTGCTTCATCTCAATATTTACTACTGAGGTAACCTGAAATTGACACTGACCTTGCTGTAAAATATCAATAGCTATTGTTGGTCCATTCTCTTCATCTTTCTAACTTACATACACGGCTTCGGCTTGTTGCCAGGCAACAGTAACACAATACCCGTGCATGCACAGATATAAAGGAAGGGGTGGAATTGTGTGCATGTTACGAGTGTGTAATACTACTCCCTCAACAAGATCATCTACTAGTCATCAATTAACGGATAAAAAAACGTAAACTTCCTGAATTTCAGCTAATCATACCGTCCAGACACTTTTTTTGGGTAAGTAATACCAAGTGGGGAGGTTAGGTTACACCTAAGGGATGACTGTGCAAGTGATGTATAATATTTATTTCATCATAAAAAGTTTTATGTGCCGTTTTCTGAAAAAAAAGAAGGAAATTAAAAGAACAAATGAATCTGTACGCTAAAGTTTCTCCTAAAATGTGCCATATATAACCTTCATTATTATAAAATAAATGCCAAAATAGGACATAAATATAACGACTTCAAATGAATTACTTGCAGTCCTGCTGGTATCAGATGACCCTGGTGATGAATGGGACAGGTCTATGGTATGGTATGGTATGCTGTGTCCAGATTGTGACTACCTTAAAGTAGAACTATAGGCAAAACTTTTTTTTTTTTTTTTCATTTTAAATAGGTATATTTTTATCCACTTTGTCCCAGTGGGGAGATTTACCTTCACTTCCTGTTCCATAGCCAAAACAGGAAGAGAAGGGAAATCCTTGTAAATTAAGGAAATCTCTTGGGGACACCTAGGTCACCAGAATTAGTGTCCCCATTGGAACATAAGGTGAGTACCTGGATAGAGAACTGGCTCCAGGGGAGAGTCCAGAGGGTGATGATTAATGGGGAGTACTCGGATTGGGCGGGTGTGGAAAGTGGGGTCCCCCAGGGTTCTGTCCTGGGACCAATCCTGTTTAATTTATTAATCTAGATCTAAAGGAGGGGATATCTAGTACAATCTCAGTATTTGCGGATGATACTAAACTAAGCATGCCAATATCTTCTATGCAGGATGTGGAAACCTTACAAGCGGACCTGAACAAAATAACGGGGTGGGCAACTACATGGCAGATGAGGTTTAATGTTGAAAAATGTAAAGTAATGCACTTGGGGGCCAGAAACCAGAAAGCAAGCTACTCACTAGGGGGGGAACCTCTGGGTGAGTCTAGGATGGAAAATGACCTGGGGGTACTGGTAGACAACAGGCTTGGCAGTGGCATGCAATGCCAAGCCGCTGCAAGCAAAGCCAACAGAATACTGGGTTGTATAAAAAAGGGGATTCACTCCAGAAATAAAGAGATTATTCTCCCACTCTACAAGACTCTGGTCCGGCCACATCTGGAGTATGCTGTCCAGTTCTGGGCACCGGTCCTCAGGAAGGATGTGCTGGAACTGGAGAGAGTCCAGAGAAGGGCAACAAAAATAATTAGGGGGATGGAGGGCATCAGCTATGAGGAAAGACTACAAGCACTGAACCTATTCTCTCTGGAGAAGAGACGATTGAGGGGGGATATGATATCAATGTACAAATACTGTACTGGTGACCCGAGCATAAGGAACAAACTATTCAGAGAAAGGAGATACAATAAGACACGTGGCCACTCACTAAAACTAGAGGAAAGGCGGTTTAACCTTAAAATGCGTAAGGGGTTCTTCACTTTAAGAGCGGTAAGGATGTGGAATTCTCTTCCACAAGCAGTCGTATCAGCGGGGAGCATTGATAGTTTCAAAAAACTATTAGATGGGCACCTTAGAGACCACAACATACAGGGGTATACAATGTACGGTTAACAGCAAACACACACACACATCATAGGTTGAACTGAATGGACTGATGTCTTTTTTCAACCTCACTAACTATGTAACTATGTAACATTTCCCCTGTATTACTTTTCTGGGGACAACCCAAAATTTGGGATTTTCTTTTACTTTCAATGATAACAGTACACAGGACAGATAGAGAGGGTGAATCTCCATAATGGGGACACAGACACCCATAAAATCTGACAGGTGTTCCAATCCCTCTCCCCTCTAGCCAAAACAGAAAATAAGTTTTGCCTTTAGTTATACTTTAAAGAACGTGTAAACCCAACATTTCATATTCCTGATATGTGCCTGCTGTACCATGTACATGTATGAAAGAGTATCCGGTTCTCTTTGTATGGCTTCCTTTATGTAAAATCCCTGGCGATCCTGCCAGTCCCTTTGCTTTCCTAATAAAAACTGACTACACTAAGCATAAAAGCACAGTGTGCTCAGTTCTCTAGCTGTGCTGGGAACTCAGTGTGCTCTCCTCCAATAATCAGACTTGTTCTTACACACCTCCCCTGCACAGGCTTTCACTGGAAAGATAAGTGTACTCCTGTTTCTCCTCCAGCTCTCTGAGCTCATTATGCAACTGAGAACAGAGGGTATGTGATCACTTATAAAAAAAGGGGGAAAAAAGTGCATATAATGTTTTTTTTATATGTATACACAAATGTTTTGTCCTTAATTTTTTGTTTTAAACTGAATGGGTTGCTTTACGAGGTGATCATTTACATTCACTTTAACTAAATTCTCTTATTCTTTAGGCCTCATGCATTTTGCAAATGTGTCTAGGCGGGGTGAGATGCATTTAGGCCCCTTTCACACATACGGACCGTTTGTCCGTTTTTCATCCAGTCGTTGACGGATGAAAAACGGTCATCAATGCATTCCTATGGGAAAGCGGATGACAACGGATGATCATCTGTTTACATCCGCTTCCGTCAATATCCGTTTTTTTGGATGGATGAAAGCCCTAAAAACGGACATAATGTATCTCTATGTAAATACGGATGTCATCGGATGATCATCCTCTGACATCCGTTTTTTGTCAGTTCAGTTCAGTTCAGTTTTTTTGAACGGAGGAGAACCCTATTTTTTCTTCCTTTCAAAAAACGGAACTGAAGCAAAAACGGATGTCAGTTGTGTCATCCGCAGACATCCGTATTTACATAGACATGCATTATGTCAGTTTTTCATCCGCAAATGGATGGGATGAAAAACGGACATACGGTCCGGATGACACAAGTGTCATCCGTGTCCGTTAGGCTTCTTTCACACGGTCCGCCTCCGCAGGCGGATCCGTGTTGCTCAGCGGGGATCGATCCGCGATCCCCGCTGAGCCGGGCGGATGATAGCTCCGTCTCCGCTTGCAGTGCGGAGAGGGAGGTGTCTCAGCACCCGCTGCCCTCTATGGGGGATCGGAGGAGAGCGGACCGCTTGTCCGCTCTCATCAGATCCGCTCCGCTCCGATTACTGAACGGATGGAAAAATAGGGTTTCCATCCGTCCAGATTTCAGCACAGGATCGGATGCGGATGGCAGCGGGTGTCAGCGGAGGTGACCTCCGCTGACACCCGCTGCCCCAGAGAGCTGCATGGAGGATCCGATCAGATCCGCCTAAAAAACTGACAGGCGGATCTGATCGGACCGCCCGTGTTAAAGAGCCCTTACAAAAAAAAAAAAAAGGACCTGATCGGGCAAAAAAAAAGAAACGCCCGTGTGAAAGAGCCCTTAGACTTCATGTACACTTGAACTACTTTGACTGCCAGCTTTGGGAAAATGCAAAACGTGGCATTGCGATTTTACGGCCGGCGGTCAAAATGTTCCTATCCTGAACGTGATTTTTCTGCGTTGAGGAGAGGAAGGTTAGGAGAGGTCGAACCTCCTGTAACTGCAGCAGCTTCTAAATGATCCTAAAAGCCTACATGTACATGGACACACAGGCTTTTATGGAGTTGAGTTTAGGAGCTTTGGCACAAAAACGCCAAAAGCTCCTAAACTCAAGTTTAAGAGCTGCTACTGTACATGGAGCCTAGGTATATCAAGCGTTCGGTCACTTATTCATTCCACTAGCCAGAATATTAATTTATTCTAGCCTTTGGAATGAATGAATGCTCAAGTACTAATCGTACCTAACATTTAAGCAGGTATACATGTGTTTAGATGCGTTCAGCATTTTTTTCCGCTCAAACGCTCCTCTCCACAATGCGCACCTGATTTTTATGTTTTTTTCAGCCTCTTAACACTCCTCTTCTAATACACCTGTAAACACCAATGTGTGCATGGATACATAAGCTAACATAGAGGTGCATTTAGTAGCTGAAAAAATAGGATTTTTGACCATAAAATCCATTTCTCTGATGTTATTTGACGGACACAGATCCTGAAATTCATAACCATTGGGTTATACTGCCCCCTACAGGAGTAGGACACTAGGCAGAAAATATTTCTGGCTACATCCATGGGCAGTATCAGAGGGTATACTCCCACAGAGGGGTGGGTGCTGTGTCTGCCAATGAACATCTGAGAAACTGATTTTATGGTAAGTCAAAAATCCCATTTTCTCTTTCGTTTATTGAAGGACACAGCTCCTGATCTTCATAACCATTGGGATGTCCCAAAGTAGTGTTAAACATGAGGGGTGGGGACAGCATAAAGAAACTCCCACGGCTAACTGTAGCAAACCAGGTAAACAGGGGCTCAACCAAAACAACTGGAGCTCACCCGAAAAAAACAATACACCCTTAAAGAAGACCAGGTCCTCTAAACAGCAGCCTGCAAAACCTAGGAAGCATCCACAGATGCCAACACATCCACTTAATAGAACTTTGTGAAAGTGTGCACCGACGACCAGATGGCCGCCTTGCAAACCTGCATCACTGATGCCTGATGATGGAAGGCCCAGGAGGCACTGAGCGCCTGAGTAGAGTGCGCCTTGAGAGGGGAAGGAGGAACCTGACCCCTGATGGAAAAGGGCCTGAATCACCGTCTGTCTGATCCATCTGGAAATGGTCGAAGAGGAAACGGAAAACCATAGGCGTGCGCACAGGGTGTGCCGGGTGTGCCTGGGCACACCCTTATCACCTAGGGCACATTAGCATTACCGCTCTGTTTGCCAGTGAGGAGATGGGAAAGATCTCCCTCGGACCTGCTCTGCCATAAGAGAAGTGCCACACACTTCTATTTCACTTTGCCAGCAGGGAGAGTAATGTACCGGGGCTCATATACATGTAGGCAAACACATGCATGTGTATTTAAACTTTGGGGTGCACACCCTAATGCAATAGGCTGCGCACACCTATGCGGAAAACCCTTTCCGAGGCCCATCCGTGAGCAGAAATAGTGAGTCCGACTTCCTAAAAGACTCTGTAGCTGCCAGTTACACCCTAATTGCCAGATCCACATCTAAGGCATGCAAAGCAATTTCCTTCGGATGTGTTGGCCTGGGACACAGGGAAGGCAACACAATATCTACATTCTAATGAAAATTAAAGACAACCTTTGTAAGGAACGACGGACAGGGGCCAAGAACCACCTTATTTCTGTGAATCACCAGGTATGGTGAACGACAAATCGCGGAATGCCTGTGCGATTCCCATGACTTGCAATGGTCCCCCAAACGAGGTGCAATTTTGCCACGATTGTCGCCTGTCGAATTAATCATGCAAACAGAATCGCTTCCTGATTGGCCAGGAGAAAGATCCGTGTGACAATAGTGAATATTCATTCGCTATTGTTACACAATTGGGTGGGCTTGGGGCGCAGTGCTCTGCGCCCCGAGCCACCCTTTTTTGAAGCCTATTAGAACCTCTGGCTCTAATCCCGTGCTTCAAAAATAAATAAAAAAAACCCCATTGAACTCCATGCGTCTGGCACCCTGCATGTAGATTAGGGGGCCGGGCGCATGGATAGGGGGGGGCGGCGCCCCTGCGCCCCCAATGGACGGGCGCCCCTGGTACTGACTGAAGTTCTAGTTTAAACCCTTGTCCTGATTTTTTATTTTGGTATTTTTAAATTGGACTATAAAATTCAAACAAAAGGAAGAACTTATAACACCATGGCCATTACAGAAATGGATTGTAAACCCCCTAAGCAACATTGGGAATATATTTAAAATTGTAATAATTGCATTCATTATTAGGAGATGGACAGATTGGAGTCTACCCACCTCAAAATGACTTATTGATTATTTGCCTGTTAGACAGACAGAGGTGATGGGTACCAGGACAACCTGACAGGAAGGTAGAAATAGAATTGTTTCTAGAAGTAAACATCTCCTGACATTTCTTGCAAGAACTGCAAATTGAAGACAAGGCATTTCAGCTTTATCCCTGGAGCAATAATGTTTTGACAACCCACAGAATGAATTCTGCACAAGAAGACACTTTTCTGACATTACCCCAAACTTTGGCGTGTGAACGGGAGTGCTGACTTCCGCATTTTTCACTTCTAGACGACGGTACTATCGCTTTTCTTCTTTTTATGGTTTACAAAGATGCACTGATTAACAAGCCATATCTGGCAACCCTTTGGCCTCACGCACACAGGGCATTTGAAAAAATGAGCTGCAAAGCCAGTTGTGACACCTGGAACAAGCAGCTGTAAAAACGTGCTTCTAGAAGCTTCTAGAAGCATTTTCCATTGGCTTTTAGCCACGTTTAGCAGCGTTAACGTTTAGCAGCCTTTCTCTGCCCTCTTCTATTTTCCACTCTCAAATTCAACTACTACAGCTTTAAAAATGCTTGATGTGGCTTAACGCTGTATACAGCGTTTAGGCGTGTCAGGCGTTTTTACAGCCTAACGCTGCTGCTCCAGAACGCACTGGCCCTTGGTTTTTTTTTACAGCTTAAAAAGGCAAATGCCACTTACAGCTCCTAAAAGCCTATGTGTGAATGAGGTCATGGAATAACATGGAGGGGCGTTTTTAACTGCTTCCCGACCACTCGCTGCCTTTTTACTGCGTCAGGGTGGCTCTCCTGCGCTAACTGACGTAGACCTACCTGGGTTGCGCACCTCCACTCGTCAGCGGGGAAGCCAATGCACAGGTCAGGCGGCTCTGATTGCCGCCTGGCACCCACGATCGTTCCCCGCTGAGAGAGAAGGACGGTCAGATGTTGTTCTTCTCCCTGGAATGATCACAGAGCCCCTGCGATCCTTCTATATAGGAACACAGGTCTCTATGATCATTTCACAAGTCACACCCCCCCCCCCCACAGTTAGAATCACTCCCCTAGGCTCACATTTAACCCTTTGATCACCCACAATGTTAACCCCTTCCCTGCCAGTGTCATTATTACAGTAACAGTGCATATTTTTACTGTCACTGGTCCCCCCAAAAGTGTAAAAAATGCAGTTAGGGGTCCGATCTGTCCACCGCAATGTCGCAGTCCCGCTAAAAATCGCAGAACGCCGCCATTACTAGTAAATAAATAAATAAAAATAACATAAATCTTTCCCGTAGTTAGTACACGCGATAAACCAATCAAAATACAATTATTGCGATTTTTTTTACCAAAAATATGTAGCAGAAAACAAATTGGCCTAAAATTATAACAAATTTGGATTTTTTTATTTATTTTGGAGAATGTTATATAGCAGAATGTGAAAAATATTGTTTTTTGTTTTTTTTTTAGAATTGTCGCTCTTTTTTTGTTTGCAGCGCAAAAATTAAAAATCGCACAAGAGAAAGCTCTATGCGGAAAAAAAAGGATATCTTATTTTGGTACAATGTTGCACGACCACGCAATTGTTCATTAAAATAACGCAGTGCCGAATCGCAAAATATGGTCTGGTCATTAAGGGGGAAAATCTTCTGGTCCACAAGTGGTTAAGCTGCAAAAAAAAAAGTCTGACGCTCCTAAAAGCAGCTGTAAAAACGCCCTGTGTGCATGAGGCCTTACTGTTAAGATGCACCTCCTTTAGAGGCATGTATTCCTACCCATAGATGTATAGTAACTAAGTAGATCTACTTCACTACTGTACTTAAGTACCGAAAGGCGGTATCTGTACTTTCCTAGAGTAGAATTTTTTTCTCCTACTTCCACTTTTACTTCACTAAATTTTTTCAATGATTTCAATACTTCTACTCCAATATTTTTTTTGTGCTGCATAGTTACTCGTTACAATTATAAAAATTACCACTGCCAGAACAGTAGATGGCAGGTCTCATGAAGTTCAAAACATGTGTATTATCAGCGCATACGAAAATAAATGCTACTGTATGTATAAATAAAAGCTGCATTTGAAATAATAAAAAACAATATGATGTTCAAACTTTTGACTTCTTTCTTTAATAACTACATAACGCAGTACTTGTACTTTTACTTTCAGTACTTGAGTAGCAATTTTTTTTTTCAAAACTACTGGTACTTTTACTTTCAGTACTTGAGTAGCAATACTTAAGAACAAAAAATGTTGAATACTTTAGTACTTCTACTCAAGTCACTTTTTGATCAAGAACAAAAAATGTTGAATACTTTAGTACTTCTACTCAAGTCACTTTTTGATCGAGCACTTGTACTTTTACTCAAGTATGGGTTTCGAGTACTTTATACAACTCTGTTCCTACCTTAATCAACCTTTAATGCTGCTAATATACAGTGTCCTATGATAAATGCTGAAGGGTCCCTGCTCAGGCTGTCCAGATCCCATGAGTTGGATTCTGCTGGCAAGTGAGGGTGCAGGCTGAGAAGAGACTCGTCCAGACCCAAAGCATACTGCAAAAATAGGAAGAGATTACCCGGCCGCCACACCTAGCCTGGGCCGAGTGGTTAGCAGGTAAAACCAGCCTCAGTTTGATTCATCCAGACCACAACTCCAACATGTTTCGCCCCGCCCTCAGGGCATAATCATGGCGATGAGGGTTTGCTGGTGGCAGGGAAAAAAAATACTATCACCAGCAGCCTAAATATTGATGTAGGTAAACCACTCAAAAAATGTAAAAAGACAGGTAAGTGAGAAAGTGCACCCTGTAGTAAGCCCCTAAAAAAGCAACCACAATCAGGAACGTCACGGGTGATATAGCAATAATGCTATATAGCAATAATGAGAACTGATTGACAATTTAGAGTATTGAATACACAGGTGCAAAAAGGAAATAGGGACTAAAAACAATAAGTGTAAAGAAAAATTACAAATATTAAATATGAATGAAAAAAGAAAAGAAGAAACTGCCACAAGCAATCCTACAAAAAGCCTAATCCCCTAGTTGAAAAATTAAAAAAAATACCGTATTTATCGGCGTATAACACGCACTTTTTCCTCCTAAAAATGGAGGAAAAAGTAACAGTGCTTGTTATACGCCGATATTAAAAAAAAAAAAAGCCCAGGAAGCAGCGCCGAGAGGTAGAAGGGGGCGGGCGGCGCCGAGGAGAAGGAAGGACGCGCTGTCATCGGAAGACCCGCTTCCTATGCCAACGTCTATCATAGGACTTCCGATAACAGTGCGTCCTTCCTTCTCCTCGGTGCCGCCCGCCCCCTTCTACCTCTCGGCGCTGCTTCCTGGACTTTTTTAAAAGTGATTCGGATAGTGTCAATGGCGCTGGCGAGGCTGCAATTATGGGCACTGTGCTGGCGAGGCTGCATGTATGGGCACTGCGCTGGCGAGGCTGCATGTATGGGCACTGCGCTGGCGAGGCTGCATGTATGGGCACTGAGCTGGCGAGGCTGCATGTATGGGCACTGAGCTGGCGAGGCTGCATATATGGGCGCTGTGCTGGCGAGGCTGGATGTATGGGCACTGAGCTGGCGGGGCTGCATATATGGGCACTGTGCTGGCGAGGCTGCATGTATGGCCACTGCGCTGGCGAGGCTGCATGTATGGGCACTGCGCTGGCGAGGCTGCATTTGTGGGCACTGCGCTGATGAGGCTGCATTCGTGGGCACTGGTAAGACTGCATTTGATTAAAAAAAATGTTCTGAGTTTAAAGCTGTTTATTATAAATTTCAGCTTTTTTCCTGAAATTTCTCTCCTAAAATTTGGGTGCGTGTTATACGCCGATAAATACGGTAATCCTAATTTTCTTTAGTTATTGGTGTTCTGTTCACTTTAAAATATGTAGCACGAAAAAGCTAAAAAACAGGTCTTAAAAGACAGTTGAAAAGCTTAGGTGGCAAGGATTGAGGTTGTGCCATGATAATAAACCTGTGTATAGTAAATCCCAAATGAAAAACTCACCACTATGGTGCCACTATAAAAGCAATATTAATTCTTTCTGGGCTTTGCATAGTCTATAAAAATAAAGAAATACGGCTTGTGGCTTGTCTTTATGCTCCAAGCCTGGCTTCAGTCTTTTAAGTACCGGCCTGTAATATCCCTTCATTACCAGCCCAGTTTTCAGCAATGTTTTTGCTTGACTGACAATTACTCTGTCATACATCACTGTACTCAAAGGACTTTTATATAATTTCTTTTAAACAGTTTAGATTATTAAAAAACACTTTTTTTTAGTGTTTTTTTATCATCAATTTTTTATTTATTTTATTGCTGTATCAAGGCTAGGTTCACACTTAAACAGTGTGGGAAACAGTGTGATCCGTTGTGCACTTCCCGCACCGCAATGCAATCACACTGTCCTTGCAATATGCTGTGGGTGTCAAAAGAAGGGTAACAACATTCCAAATGCAGGTCACAAATGTTCAGTGCGGCATGCACTTCAAATTCAAAATGAATGGGCTCAAATTGCACCACACTGAATAGCATGTGAATTGCCAGAACAGTACAAACACCCCTAAAATTATCCCATTTTGGAAAGTAGACACCACCAAGATGATCTCAGGTATTGAGGTGTTTAAACACTGAGCTTGGTAATGGTGCACTAGATACAACAACATTATTTAGTGCCTTGAAAAAGTATTCATACCCCTTGAAATTTTTCAGATGTTGTCATGTTACAACCAAAAATGTAAATTTATTTTTTTGTGTTTTTATGTGATAGACCAACACAAAGTGGCACATAATTGTGAAGTGGAAGGAAAATGATAAATGGTTTTCAATATTTTTTTACAAATATCTGAAAAATGTGGCATGCATTTGTATTCAGCCCTCTTTACCCTGATACCCCTAACTAAAATCTAGTGGAACTAATCGTCGCCAGAAGTCACTTAACTAGTAAATAGAGTCCATCTGTATGTACAGTAATTTATTCTCAGTATAAATACAGTTGTTCTATGAAGCCCTCGGAGGTTTGTTAGAGAACCTTAGTGAACAAACAGCATCATAAGGTCCAAGGAACACACCATACAGGTCAGAGATAAAGAAGATTAAAGCAGAGTTGGGTTATAAAAAAAATATCCCAAGCTTTGAACATCTCACGGAGCACTGTTCAATCCATCATCTGAAAATGTAAAGAGTATGGCACAACTGCAAACCTACCAAGACATGGCCGTCCACCTAAACTGACAGGTCGGCAAGGAGAGCATTAATCAGAGAAGCAGCCAGGAGGCCCATGGTAACTGTGGAGGAAATGCAGAGATCCACAGCTCAGGTGGGTGGATCTGTCGACAGGACAAGTATTAGTCGTGCGCTCCACAAATCTGGCCTTTATGGACGAGAGGCAAGAAGAAAGCCATTGCTGAAAGAAATTACTACCAAATCTGAAGACAATCCATAAATAAAAATGGGGATTTGGTCCCACCATATGGCCATATCGTGCTCAAGCCCACTACTGCGTCAAAGTACCCCATTATCAGTGGGTCCTACACTATCCATGAAAAAGAGATGAATCCAGCCTTTCTAACCCTTGGAGATAATACTCCTTGCTGGGAAAGATGTGCAAATGCACTACAGGGGACTCCTCCTATATCCACTTGATGGTGGACACTGATTGAGTACAGGTGTGTGTGGGGGGGTGGGGAGGGTTGCTCAACCTCGATAGTCTGGTCAGACCGAATACATAATAAACAGGCAAAAAATTTGGGGGAGCATACCCATGTATTTCTAAAGCTGCTGCAGCTATGAACCAAAAGACATGTATAAAGCTGCAGCAGCTTTAGAAATACATGGGTATGCTCCCCCAAATTTTTTGCCTGTTTATTATGTATTTGGTCTGACCAGACTATCGAGGTTGAGCAACCCTCCCCACCCCCCCACACACACCTGTACTCAATCAGTGTCCACCATCAAGTGGATATAGGAGGAGTCCCCTGTAGTGCATTTGCACATCTTCCCCAGCAAGGAGTATTATCTCCAAGGGTTAGAAAGGCTGGATTCATCTCTTTTTCATGGATAGTGTAGGACCCACTGATAATGGGGTACTTTGACGCAGTAGTGGGCTTGAGCACGATATGGCCATATGGTGGGACCAAATCCCCATTTTTATTTATGGATTGTCTTCAGATTTGGTAGTCATTTCTTTTGCATTTGCGCGCTATTCTTTTTTAATATACATGTCTTTTGGTTCATAGCTGCAGCAGCTTTAGAAATACATGGGTATGCTCCCCTAAATTTTTTGCCTGTTTATTGCTGAAAGAAAGCCAGAAGAAGTCTAGTTTGCGAGAAGCCATGTGGGGGACACAGCAAACATGTGGAAGAAGGTGCTCTGGTCAGATGAGACCAAAATTTAACTTTTTGGCCTAAAAGCAAAATGCTGTGTGGTGTAAAACTAACACTGCATATCACCCTGAACACACCATCCCCACCGTGAAACATGGTGGTAGCAGCATCATGTTCTGGGGATCCATTTCTTCAGCAGGGACAGGAAAGCTGGTCAGAGTTGATGGGAAGATGGATGAAATCAAATACAGGGCAAACTTAGAAGAAAACCTAGATAGAGTGCAATAAACTTGAGCTTGTGACTTGGGCGGAGGTTCACCTTCCAGCAGGACAACGACCCTAAACATACAGCCAGAGCTACAATGGAATGGTTAACATCAAAGCATATTCTTGTCTTAGAAAGGCCCAGTCAAAGTTTAGACCTAAATCCAACGCAAGACTTGAAAATTGCTGTTTACAGACACTCTCCATCCAATCTTACAGAGCTTGAGCTATTTTGCACAGAAGAATGGGCAACAAATGTCACTCTCTAGATGTACAAAGCTGGTAAAGACATCACCAAAAAAAATTGCAGCTGTAATTGTAGCGAAAGTTGGTTCCACAAATTATTGACTCAGGGGGGCTGAATACAAATGCATGCCTCGCTTTTCAGATATTTATTTGTAAAAAATTTTGAAAACCATTTATCATTTTCCTTCCACTTCCCAATTATGTGTCACTTTGTGTTGGTCCATCACATAAAATCCCAATGAAATACATTTACGTTTTTGGTTGTAACATGGCATGTGGAACATTTCAAGGGGTATGAATACTTTTTCAAGACACTGTAGGTTATGCACAGAAGAAGGATGGTCGTAGGAAGGATCGGCGTGTAGTCACATGATCTGAAGTCGATCCCACCAGATACCAATTTTTAGCTCAGTTTGAGAACTTGATCTTTGTGTGTACAGTTAGCATGCTTTCAGCACATAAACATTGGCTAACCAGTGACTCATATATACGGCATGTTGGCATTAAACCCCACCCTTTTGCTGCCAAATATTTGTGTTGGGTGGTCGTAAAGGGGTTAATGTACAGGAAAAGGGAGGTGAATTTAAGTGCCGGTTCACACTTGTGCGATGCGGGAATGCTGCGAATATGCAGTGTGATCCCGCATCGCATCCGCACCTCTGGCAGTTCACACTGCCATATGCGATACGCAGGGGGTGTCAATTAAATGTTAACGACACCCCAAGTTTGATCGCAGTGCGATCTGACAGTACACACAGAATCGGATCACACAAGTGTGAACCACTGTGCGATCCGATTCAATTGCGGCTCAAAAAAAGCCTCCTGTGCGTGTTTGGTGCGGATACAGTGCGAATTCAGCCATACAAAGTGTATGGCTGAACTTGGATCCGCACATCAGATCGCATGTAATGAAGGAGCAGTGCGCTCCGAATTACATGCAATCTCGCAAGCCGCAGTAATGTGAACCGGCACTCAGTTGTTTTTCAGTCTAAACAACTGTAGCTTGTACAATGCTGGTACAAGCCTTGCGTAAAATAACTGTTCATAGATTTTTCCAGTACTGATAAAATAATGTGATGTAATAATATGTTAATAAAGTCCTTAAAGTGTGCATTTAAATATTAATAAAAAAACTAAGATTCCCCAAATTAATTGGTAGTAACAACAAATCCCTTTCTGTCAATCCCAAACAATGGATAATAGCATTAAATATCCCAACATTTACTCTGACAATTAGTTACTATAAACTTCTAAAGTAAATAGAAATTCTTTATATTGTTTTCTTCTTCCTTTCTCACCCTGAATCTGCTGCTGCTTGCATTCTGGAACTAATGAATGATCTAAGGAAAGATAATTTATTCATTAGTTCTTCCTTTTTCTGTTCTGAGGAACTTTGAAAAAAGTAGTCCTGTTTACATCTGTGTCCACTGCGACTGGCTAGCACAGCAATCACAAGGTACAGAGCCACTGGAATAGGCTCTGTACACTGTGTCTGTGAACTTAACAATCCAATGACAGCACTGGCCTCTCGGGGGCTATTTCTGGAATGCTGTTTATAAATGATACTCCAAAAATAGACATCCAGCTGCCTGCTGTTTTTTTTTTTAAATATGTCGATAGGGAGGGGTTTAAAGAGGGAGTAAACCCGTTTTAAAAATGTGGAAAAAAAAATACCCTGTAAAGACAAAGGCCATAATGAACTAGTATGCATCGCATTGCCCCCAATGATTGCAGAGTGCCACAGCATTGCCCCAATCATTGCAGAGTGCCCACAGCATTGCCCCCAATGATTGCAGAGTGCTCACAGCAATGCCCCCAATGATTGCAGAGTGCCCACAGCATTGCCCCCAATAATTGCAGAGTGCCCACAGCATGCCCCTAATGATTGCAGAGTGCCCACAGCATTGCCCCCAATAATTGCAGAGTGCCCACTGCATTGCCCCAATAATTGCAGAGTGCCCACCACATTGCCCCCAATAAATGCAGAGTGCCACAGCAATGCCCCCAATAATTGCAGAGTGCCACAGCATTGCCCCCAATGATTGCAGAGTGCCACAGCATTGCCCCCAATAATTGCAGAGTGCCACAGCAATGTCCCAATAAATGCAGAGTGCCACAGCAATGCCCCCAATAAATGCAGAGCGCCACAGCATTGCCCCCAATGATTGCAGAGTGCCACAGCATTGCCCCCAATAATTGCAGAGTGCCATAGCATTGCCCCCAATAATTGCAGAGTGCCACAGCAATGCACCCAATAAATGCAGAGTGCCACAGCAATGCCCCCAATAAATGCAGAGTGCCACAGCATTGCCCCCAATAATTTCAGTGTGCCATAGCATTGCCCCCAATAATTGCAGAGCGCCACAGCATCGCCCCCAATAATTGCAGAGCGCCATAGCATTGCCCCCAATGATTGCAGAGCGCCACAGCATTGCCCCCAATGATTGCAGAGCGCAACAGCAATGCCCCCAATAAATGCAGAGCGCCACAGCATTGCCCCCAATGATTGCAGAGCGCCACAGCATTGCCCCCAATGATTGCAGAGCGCCACAGCAATGCCCCCAATAAATGCAGAGTGCCACAGCATTGCCCCCAATAATTGCAGAGCGCCACAGCATTACCCCCAATAATTGCAGAGCGCGACATTATTGCCCCCAATAATTGCAGATTGCCACAGCATTGCCCCCAATGATTGCAGAGTGACAGCGATCCCCCCGCTAGACCCATGCACTTACCTCACGGATGGTCACGCAGCTTCTCGTCAGTCCCCAGCTCCCCGCGTCTCCGAGTCCTCAGTCCTCCCACCTCCTCGTCCAATGGCACGGGGTTTGCTTTTCGGCCAATCAGGAAGCGGGAGGACCCGCTCCCTGATTGGCCAGGAGGAGGATCCGTGTGACAATAGCGAATTTTCATTCGCTATTGTCACAGAATGGGCGGGTCGTGGCGCGCTGCTCTGCTCACCGGCCGCCACGTCTGCGGCTGCGCGGTCCGAGCGCGGGACATTCAATTGTACTGTGCGTCTTTAGATGCGCAGAGGGATCAGCCGGTTCTGCGAACTTGCAGAAAGTTAGTAACCGGTTCTATGGAACCGTTGCGAACCGGCTGAATCCCACCACTGCCCCTATCCAAAGACACCCCCACAGAAGATGTAGTGTTTGTAGAAAACGCAGGTGTAGGCGTCACACCTGCTTTTTTTGTCCCTCCTGTCCTGGCCAACCTGGTCTCTGTATTGGGGAATGTTTCCATCGCTACCACACACTAGTGGAGTATTAGCATAGGGTACAACATGGCACAGTCTAGGGCACACTTACACAGGGTCTCAAAAGATGTTCGATGGGTATCGCATTTTGAGAGACCCTAACCTGGAATGTTTAAAGTTTTTTTACAGTTACAAAAAAAGCCAAAAATAGTTGTCATTTTATTGAGTTAATTTTGTGTTCTTACTGTTTTACTGTACTTTATAATATACTGCTATACTGTAATGTTTTATTGTTACTGTTTTTCATTGTTAACCATAGTTTGCTTTGCAGATACTGCCAAATTGCAATGGCCTGGTCATTAAGGGGGTAAAACCTTCCAGTCCTTAAGTGGTTAAGGCCTGCCCCGTGTACATTTACTGCGGCAGGGCGGCCACCTAAGTGCAAAATCACGTACCTGTGATTTTTTAGAAAGGCCCTAGGGGGCGTGCACAGGCCGTCGGAGCCATGCTCCCACTGTGATTAATAATTTTTATTGGATGTTTTATAACAGAAAGTAAAATATATTGTTTTTTTTGTTTTTTTTTTCAAAATTGTTTTTGGTTTATAGCACAAAAAATAAAAACCGCAGAGGTGATCAAATACCACCAAAAGAAAGTTGTGGGAAAACTGTGCAATCGTCAGTTAAAACAACGCAGTGTCGTATCTCAAAAAATGGCCTGGTCAATAAGGGGGTAAAACCTTCCGAAGCTGAAGTGGTTAATAAAGGGCTCTGCATTGGACTTGATGACATCCTGCAAAATGCGGAAGCATAGGGAAGAAGAGGCTGCAGGTACTAGTCTTAGTCCGGGTTCACACTGCCTGCAACTTTAAAGTCGCATGACTTCCGCACGACTCCAAAGTTGGACCCCAGCGTGACTTCGGCACGACTTGTATGCGACGCCTTTAATAGTGATCAATGCAAGTCGTACCAGAAGTAATGCAGGAACCTTTTTCTAAGGTGGAGCAACTCAAGTCACACCGATTAGAACGGTTCCATTGCGCTTGATGGGGGTCGGCTTCTGATGTGACAAGTGTTCCAAAGTTGGAGCGATTGTCGCATCAATGTGAACCGAACCTTTCAGACTTGAGGGAGCTTACGGGAGAGGAGGATCAGGTAAGGAAAACAGCTTTCTGCTGCCCCCTAGACCTAAGCAAACACTTAACCCTTGCAGTGCAGAGGCAGTCTCACTGCAAGGAAACATTTTTCTTCTTTCCCTGGAGATCAGCTTTAAACTCTGTAGTTCTACAAAAAAAGTTTAAAGAACTTAAACGGCAAACTGGTTAATTCCAGTTTGTAGCTGAATGTCAAATAGCAATAAATTTGCACCAAGATAGCTTAGCAAATGCTTCTTACTGCACAGAGGGGGATCTGTGATTAATAACAATGATCCCGAGGTCTGACTTGAGCACTTCTATATTCTAAACTTAGTTTTCCTTTAACATCCTCCCTAATGTGGTCCCCTTCCCATCCCAGGCCCCATTAAATCCGCATGGGCTGCTATGGCTATAGTTATACCACTATAAGGCTGGCCATAGACAGATCAAAATATCAAGCTGAATTCCGATCCATCTATGGGCAGGCTGGTTGTACTGAAATTGATCTATCATTTAACTTCAGTACAACCAGCCTGCCGGGTTTTAATTTTGTGTGATCGCTGCTGGTGGCTATAGCTGCTAGCAGTGATGGTTGTATTCCGATGGCAGGGGAAACCTCCCGCTGTCAGAACACAATAGCGCAGCAGAAGGCATTCCCCCATCTACACTGACTGTGGTGATGGAGGAATCGAGCGATTTTCTTTGAAAATTTCATAATCTATGGCTTGCTTTATCCAAGAAGTTATGTTCAGCCATTCACACTCCCCAATCGATCTGAACCCTTGCAGCATTTCTGTATTGTAGCAGACGCTTGGTTATGGAGGAGCTTATGACCTACCCCAATTGTCAGGCCCAAACACTGTCACTCAGAGCTAAGCAGTGATGTCATCTATGTAGGTAAGTTCTGACATCTGTAGTCCTGCAGCCATGGTGAATGAGTGAGCAGAAATCAGCAGATTTTGTCACTTTGCACTAAATGGCCAGATGTGGAAGCATCTCTTTAAAGTGTATGTATAGCCATTCTTTTCAGTTTTAGAAATAGTGTGGAGGTGTCAGAACCCTGGTTAGGTTTTTAGAGCTGGATAGATTTACTCTCTCTAACTGTGCTAGTGACCATTGTCACCGAGACAGAATGTGATGGAAAATCCAAAACTTTAGAAGGTGACAGTAAAACATCCAGTGGGGACAACCGTTCAGGTGGCCACAGTCTGGGATGGGACTTCCCTTCATTTTAAAGATCTTTTAATCTTCTTATTTCCTGTTGTGTCTCCTGGGCAGGGAGTGAAAGAGAAAAACAGAAAACTTTTGGCTATACGTATACTTTAAAGCGGAACTAAACCCAATGATTTAACCGTTTCAAAAAACAGTTACCTTCCTGGATTGTCAGGATTGCTAACTGTCACATTGGTTATGCTCTCAACCAAACTGTCAAAATGGCTGATATCATAATTGATCACATGTGCAGCACCATGGCAGTTGAAGATCAAACAGAGGCCAAGATGGCAGCTTCCTTGGCTGAATATGATAGGAGGGTTTAGTTTTGCCTTTTAGTTCCAAATGGCCCAGGAAGGATCTGCATTTAAAGTGGAGTTCTACCCATTTTAATAAGTTTAGATGTACGTAATCCCCTTTAAAAATGCTTTTACCAATGTAAACTATTTTTAGTTTTTTTGCAAGGAAATACCTTTTTTTCATCTTTATTCATCCGCACTTCCGGGTCCGGCCGCCTATAGGTGATTACGTCACTAGGCGATTCGCAAGGGCTGCTGGGATGTATCCCAGCAGCCCTTGCGAATCGCCTAGTGAAGAAAACTCGCATTATTACACCGGCACCAGCTGTACTCCGCCCCGCCTCCTCTCAGTGAGCTCTACAGGATGTATTGCTTGGAGTTCGTGCTCCGCTCCGCCTCCGCAACGCCTCTTCTCAGTGAGCGCTGAGTGAAAGCATTACATCCCGTAGAGCTCACTGACAAGCCACCCCCTTCCTCTCCTCATGGCTGTCCGAACATACATCTAGCAATGTGAGGACTGCTTTGACAGGTGACACTTTTCTCCATCTCCAAGCACTTGCCTGGAACATTTTAGGGGACATTCCCACTCTTCCTTTCCTTGCGAGATCTTTGTCCTAGATAAGCGCTGGGAAAATTATAAAAATTAAAAATTGAAGTAATGCCCCGTACCGATAATCGGAGGACTTATCGTTCGCATTTTGTTGCATGATACTATTATCGAATTCAACAGTGCTAAATGCGCTCTAGTATGATTCTGGAAAAGTTTCCTGTTTGTGTAACTACGTATCGGAAGTGATGTCATAGACATGTGACCCCTGTGTCTGCCACACCTTTTGGCCATTCCCATTCGTATTGTAGAGGCCTTTTCGTGTACTTTTGAGGGACATTGTGATAGCCTGCAAAATGACTTTATGGTCATATGTTTCGCGGTTCGATCATTTTTTACATTCTCCCATCTCCTTCCGGGTTATTTTCGTGTTTTCGATCATGCGTGGTCTTTGTCTATCAATTTTTAGCGAACGCATACTGTAATGATTAAAGTACCGTTCATATCTGTACAACTTCAAGGCGCAATTACTTCAAAGTAGCCCCTGCACTACTTTTGGCGAAGTCCAGTGAAAATCGCGACAAAATCGTGGTAAAATAATGCGGCTTTTAAGTCACAAGAGTGTGAAAGGGGCCTTAACGATTGTCATTCACTAGGCTATCATACGAGAAAAGTGTAGTTGTCCCTTTGAATAATGTTGGACAAACTGTCGTGATCAGCTGTCAAAAGCTCGGTACAAACTATCAGATTATCGTGCGATCAATTCAAACACGATTTTTTTCTTTTTCTTCCAATTATCTGATCGTGTGTACAAGGCATTAGACTTCTTCATAAACCATTCCCTCATGCCAAATAAAAAGAAAGAAAAGTTATGGCCTTGGATATATTTAAAGCTCACTCTACAGCAAAATGCATAATAGGGATGAATCCAAGTGGCCAGAGAGTGGTCACCAGATTGATAACGTTTTATTGGAATATGGGAGTTCGGCATGCAGCCTCCATTTTTTTTGTATGCTGGGACTTTAAAAACAGCCATGGATGAGCTGTCCAGTGCTGATCCAGTATTCTTATGCAATTAGCGCCGGATGCTTTTGTGGGGGACCATGAGAGTGCAGAACTTTGGCCGTACTACGAGCCAGTATACATGTCAGATCATTTAAATGGATGAGACGCCTCTCTCAAAACATGGCCACAGTGATTACCACAACCAGGCTCTTTCTTCTTGTTCACTTTTTCACTCTACTACTACTGTCTTGTGGCTGTAGTAAGATGGAGTTAAAAGATAAGTATAGGAATTTAGTTTTTTTGGGAATCATATTTACCTAGGTGGATGTAGCAGCAGTCCGATGCGGCCTCTGTACCCCAACAGCTCTAAGGCTGAGGAACCGAGCGATCAAACACAAACGATCACTCGATTCTCAGAGTTCCCTGAGCAGAGAGCTGGTCACTGTCAGTCACTGGAGCACTGGGCTGTGGAGGGGGCGGGAGCAGCTGACTCAGGCTCTCAGCAGGTCACTGAGAGCTTGAGCTGGATGCCGATCTAGGCATGTGGGCGGATCTCAAAATAATGGTCGGCATCTTTCCCGAGCCTGGACTGGCTCTGTGATGTCAACTGACAGCGGGCTTCAGAACGAACTACACTTCTGTGATCCATAAGAGAAGTACAGCCAAATGAGCTTTGATGGTACTTCTCCTTTAAAGTAGAACTATAGGCAATAGTTTTTTTTTCTCATTGTGGATAGAGTAAGGAAGGGTTATAACCCCTGTCCATTTATTTTTGGCCATCTGTGTCCTATTGGGGAGATTTCCCTTCACTTCCTGTCCCATAGCCAAATCAGGCAGTCAGAGGAAATTCCTGCAAATTAAGGGAATCCCTTGGGGACCCATTGGAAGATTCCCCCTCTATTACTTTTCTGTGGACAACTCAACATTTGGGAATTTCTCTTACTTTTACTTTCAATGATAACAGGAAGCAAAAAAAAAATAAAAAAACTGATAAGTGTTCTATTTCCTTGCCACTCTATCCAAAACTTAAAAAAGAGTTTTGCCTTTAGTTGTACTTTAAAAACCGATTAGGTTTTATTGCTGTTTGCATTGAATGGAAAGATTCACCCTCCTAATTGGTCTTTATGATCATTGACCTTGTTTCAGTTTTCACAGGAACAAGAGCTGAGGGAAATGAAACACCTTCTTTTGGAGACAGATGTCTAAGAAGGGAATTTACTTTATTTTGTAGAAGTTTCCTCTCACTTCCTGTTTTGTTTCTGGGACACCAACTGAAGGGAAATCACCCCAATGGGACAAAGAAAGCAAAAAAATAAATAAATATTACTTTTTTTGACCATTCTCTAATTTACAACCCAACAATCAAAATGTTTCTTTATATATACTTTAAAAATGATATATTCTATTTAAAGCGGATCTTCACACTTTTTTTTTTTATTAAATAAGACTTATCCTAATAATACATATGAATGATTTTGAATATTTCATTTTTTTCTGTTAAAGTACCTTTTTTAGTTTAGGTTTTGTGCCGCATGGGTGAATGACATATTCAAGAGATCCTGAAGACTCCTAGGATATCGGTGTCATCAATCCCAGGAGCCTTCGGGCACCCTAAGCTTCTATCATTGTGGTAGTCCTGCACATGCACAACACCGGAAGGTGCATGCTGGGTAGCCAGCTGCAGGAAATCCTGGAAGTTAATGGGCGCCAACTTCAGATGCCCACACACGCAATGGCCGTCACCAGAACTTCTACAAAAGGGAATAAACTACAGATTTGGAAACCAAACATTACACGGACGTATATGAAAATTTCCAAATTCGATGCAGTAATTATTAAGAATGGATGTTTTCATTAATATTTGGGTTTGGCAACTGTGGCTCCTCTTTAACAATTAAGGGTTCATTTTAATATATAGACAACAGGGGCTTAGTAGTTAGTACCTATGATTTGCAGCAATCGGGTCCCCAGTTTGAATTTTGGCCAGGACACTACCTGCATGGAGTTTGCAAGTTCTCCCTGTAATCATGTAGGGCAGGCATGTCCAACCTGCGGCCCGGAACCTCAGGCAATGCGGCCCACTGCCCCCTGACAATTTTTTTTTTGCTGGGGAGGAAGGAAGTCAGGTCGGGGGCATTGCCACAGCAGCTTCCAACTAACGGTAGGCAGAGGCTGCCTCAGATGGGGGAGGGGAGCATATGCAATGTTTCTGACTCCTACCCCCATGACCACTTCAAATCACTGAAGTGGTCATGGTGGTTAGAGTGTTTGTCATCGCTCAGAAGAAGTAAACCTCTGTATACTGATTCCATTTAATTTGATCATTTTCTAGTTGTGTTAAATTGGGGGGGGCACGGCTGCATTTTATTACTCATATACCTTAACTATAGTATATATTTAATATGCAGCCCGAGAAAATTTCTCTACGCTCAATGTGGCCCAGAGAAGCCAAAAGGTTGGACACCCATGATGTAGGGGTACTCTGGTTTCCTCCCACACTCCAAAAATATGCTGGTAGGTAAATTGGTTTATTTCTAAAATTTGCACTAGTATGTGCAAAGAAATTGGCTACGCACATTTGTTATCACGCTCTGCATGTGGGTCCCAAGCCCAAGCAATTGGGAACGCTTGAGGAAAGACCTGGAGACCTACCTCAATAGGTAAGACTTTCAAGCATATCAGACATAGTGCTCCGAGTGCTGGTCCATACAATTGCCGAGGGTCAGACACAACTGAATGGCTATAACACGCACATATACTATATAACAAGTAAAAGCTCATTCATTACACAACTATGTTTTAGTAAGCAATAAAAGGCACCCTTCAATATAAATGCCCCAAATCTGTTGCAAGAGGCAGTTTAGAATGGTGATCCAGTAAGAACAATGTAGTATAATATACCAAAAAACGGGCGGCAGTACAGGGTCTCTTTTCCGATCATTAAAATGTTCAGCAAAGCAACATTTTGACCAATAGCTTAGGAACATAAAATACATTTGAGAGGCGATCAATCCCATTTGTAATTTGTAATAAACTAAGTTAACTACATAATTCCAAGGAAACAACACAGATGATTGTAACTCAAATACAAATAAAAAAAAAGGGAAAAGCCAAAATCTACATGCAGTATAAATTTAACACTTGACAATTCAGAAATACAGATACAGAAACCCTCTCCCTTTCTCCAGCGGCTATCACTGATCTGGACAGTCTGGCGCAATGCAATTGGGTTAAGTGTCGAGATTTTAAGCTTTAGGCTTTCTAAATATAGATGAGATTTTAAACCACACGTTGAATAATGATTTTACAACTGCATGTACAAACTGGACTAAACACCATCAAACCTACCACATTCAAATAAATAAATAAAACATTAAAAAAAAAAAAAAAACTAGCTGATCAAATTCACCAAAAACTTTATGCAAATTGTTTTTCTTAAAAAACAAATAAAATATTGTAACATGTTAACGTCGCTATATTTCATTGCACGCAGTTTTACTTTTACTTGAATTGTCCAAACAGCAATGTAACTACAGAAAAGTTAGGCATATATAAAAATGTAAAGAAAAAAAATGTATATATATATATATATATATATATATATATATGTGAATTATATACAATATTTAAACTACTGTATATTACTATATAACTATAATATTTTTATTTATTATATATGAATATATATCAAGTCTTAAATATTTTTTTAAACTTAAATATTATGTATTATTCTATGTTGTGTGACACATAGTTATGCAATAAAAACATTATTAATTAATACAATATAAATTAAATAACTAGTAAAAAATAAGCTTTGCTTACCCAGGACACATTTTTACCCTTGGGAGCCTTTAGCATGGCAGCATGCACAGATAAAAAGATTAATAACAGCCCCACCAGCATGGAAAGTCCAAGGTCCTTTATTGCCCCAAAATATAAATTCTTTTTGCTTCGTCAATACCAGCATATTAAATGGTACATGAGAAAGGAACAAAACCAACCCATCAATGGTCTCAATATTCCATCCAGTAAAGTAAAAAAATAAAGCAAAAAATATTTTCAGGATCCGTTCACGTCAACTCAACACCAGAGTTCATGGTTTTCATGAAGATCCGTCGACACCAAAACCCAAAAATTTGTAGTAGGTAGAAAAAGAGACCGCAGGCTGTGACCAGGATAAAAAAAAAAAAAAAAAGTCTAATGTCACAAATGCAGAGGCCAGAATGCTCTGGAACAGACCTGCTGATTACTCACTGAGGTTTAATAAAAGCTTTGAGGCTGGAGCTTATGCGAGAGAATTAAGACATAAATACTAGAGATGCTGCTACCATTCAGAAGACCTTGAAAGTTGCACGGTGATGCTATCTTCCCAGAGGCATTTGGTGGTTCTATGGAGATTGTTTTTTTTTTTCTTCTTCCTCCTAACCTCAGGACTAAATATAGGGGGAAACAAGAGTCTGGTCTTGCTGAAATAAATAATGCATACAAAACAGGTAGAGATTATACCGTTGCCTCCAGACAGGCCCCCTTTCCAGAATGCTGCCTCTGCTGCAACTGAGACTCACAGAGCACCTGTTGTTGATTTAAGTCCACAATGGGATTCCTGTAACCTGACAACCAATAAGGTTGGTCTGAAAGGTAAGAAAAACAAGGACAGCGGGCATAAAGAGAAAGCCGGAATCACTGATCTGTCTTGTGCAGCAGTTTATCCCCCTCTTTGTCCAGCCCCCTTTACTTTTACTGCGCTCCCTGTCAATCTAGATTAGCAGAGCAGATCCAGGCTAAATTTTGCAACTATCACAAGTGATTAGTGTGAGTTGATTGAAATCGGATCATACATCTCACTCGCCGAGGCCGCTACCAACGTGGAAGGCAAACCGCCGCTATTCCTGTGTCGATTAAAAAGTATGGCAACATATACTTTGTATATATACTGTGTACTGTATACATTACTGTATTATGTAATAATATATATGTATATACTTATATATATGTGTGTCTTTTTATATATATATATAGTATATACACTATATAATATACATTATGTATTGATATATATGTAATCATTTTTAATATTCATTTTAGCTCTATATGACGTATATGTGTGTAGTTATATACATGCTGTGTATATATATATATATACACATACATACATACATACACAGTATATATATATATATTTATTTTTCTAAATCTCTTAATGCATGAAAATGAGATCCTACATCTCACTCACCGAGGCCTCTACTAACGTTGAAGGCAAACCGCCGCTTTTCCTGTATCACTTAAAACGTATGGCAACATACTTATACTTTGTATATATACTGTAACAGTGTAAATTTTCTGTCCCCTCAAAATAACTCACAGCCATTAATGTCTAAACTGCTGGCAACAAAAGTGAGTACACTCCTAAGTGAAAATGTCCAAATTGGGCCCAATTAGCCATTTTCCCTCCCGGTGTCATGTGACTCGTTAGTGTTACAAGGTCTCAGGTGTGAATGGGGAGCAGGTGTGTTAAATCCGGTGTTATCGCTCTCACTCAGTGGTTTAAAAGGACAGGTTCCACCCAGAGCAGGCCTCGCCAGTATCGACCAAAGAAGTTGAGTGCATGTTCTTAGCGTCATATCCAGAGGTTGTCTTTGGGAAATAGGCGTATGAGTGCTGTCAGCATTGCTGCAGAGGTTGAAGGGGTGGGGGGTCAGCCTGTCAGTGCTCAGACCATACGCCACACACTGCATCAAATTGGTCTGCATGGCTGTTGTCCCAAGAAGACTAAGGAGGCAACCAGGTGAGAAGTACAAAGACAAGTGTGTCCTGTCCACAGTCATGCATGGTGATGGGAGTGTCATGGTCTGGGGCTGCATGAGTGCTGCCGGCACTAGGGAGCTACAGTTCATTAAGGGAACCATAAATGCCAACATGTACTGTGACATGCTGAAGCAGAGCATGATCCCCTACCTTCGGAGACTGGGCCGCAGTGCAGTATTCCAACATAACGACCCCAAACACACCCCCAAGACGACCACTGCCTTGCTAAAGATACTGAGGGTAAAGGTGATGGACTGGCCAAACATTTCTTCAGACCTAAAGCCTATTAAGCATCTGTTGGGCATCCTCAAATGGAAGGTGGAGGAGCGAAAGGTCTTGATGTCATCATGGAGTAGTGGAAGAGGACTCCAGTGGCAACTTGTGAAGCTCTGGTGAACTCCATGCCCAAGAGGGTTAAGGCAGTGCTGGAAAAAATGGTGGCCACACACAATTTTAACACTTTGGGTCCAATTTGGCATTTAGGAGTGTACTCACTTTTTTGCCAGCGATTTAGACATTAATGGCTGTGTGTTGAGTTATTTTGATGGGACAGCAAATTTACACTGTTATACAAGCTGTACACTCACTACTTTACATTGTAGCAAAGTGTCATTTTTTCAGTTTTGTCAAATGAAAAGATATATTAAAATATTTACAAAAATGCGAGGGGTGTACTCACTTTTGTGAGATAATGTGTGTATATATGTATATACTATATAATATGTATTAATATACACTACCGTTCAAAGGTTTGGGGGTCACCCAGACAATTTCATGTTTTTCATGAAAACTCAAACTTTTATTCATCAAATGAGTTGCAAAATGAATAGAAAATATAGTCAAGAAATTGACAAAGTTAAAAATAATGATTTTTATTTGAAATAATAATTTTGTCCTTTAAACTTTGCTTTCATCAAAGATTTCTCCATTTGCAGCAATTGCAGCCTTGCAGACCTTTGGCATTCTAGTAGTCAATTTGTTTAAGTAATCTGAAGAAATTTTACCCCATGCTTCCTGAAGCACCTCCCACAAGTTGGATTGACTTGATGGGCACTTCTTACATAGCATACGGTCAAGCTGCTCCCACAACAGCTCAATAGGGTTGAGATCTGGTGACTGCGCTGGCCACTCCATTACAGACAGAATACCAGCTGACTGTTTCTTCCCTAAATAGTTCTTGCATAGTTTGGAGGTTTTCTTTGGGTCATTGTCCTGTTGTAGGAGGAAATCGGTAGTGATGGACGAACATCGGACGGGGCGGTTCGCAAAAGTGATCCGCAAACTTTCTCAAATGTTCGCGAACCGGAAGTTTGCGGCGGACCCCATTCACTTTAATGGCAGGCGAACATTAAAAACCTCCAGGTCATATTTGCAGCCACAAAATACTTACTAGCTGTGCACACATAATCCCACAATATGGACACTGACATACCAGAAGTATTGTTATTGGAAAAGTTGCCATAAAAATTAATTAATTTTTTTTTCAGCCAAAAAATGTATTTATTTTTTTTCTAAATCAGCCAGAACTGACAGCAGCCGGTAAATACATGTCAAATACATATAGGGTCCATTCACACGTCTGTAAAATGGGTCCACATCCATTCCACAATTTAGCAGAACGTTTACAGACCCATTGATTTTCAATGGCAGTCTGAAAATTTAGGCATTCACAGGATACAGGAGTGTCAGCCATTACAGGCCCCAAAAATTAGCCCACAGGCATTCACCTGACAGCAAAGAACTATGTATTCTGTGGCTGGAGGTACATTAGGCATTCCCCGGATACAGAAGCAAATGTCGGCCAGTACAGGCCCTAAAAATTAGCCAACAGGCATTCACCTGACAGCAAAGAACTTTGTATTCTGTGGCTGGAGGTACATTAGGCATACACAGGATACAGAAGTAAGTGTCGGCCAGTACAGGCCCCAAAAATTAGCCCACAGGCGTTCACCTGACAGCAAAGAACTTTGTATTCTGTGGCTGGAGGTACATTAGGCATACACAGGATACAGAAGTAAGTGTCGGCCAGTACAGGCCCCAAAAAGTAGCCAACAGGCGTTCACCTGACAGCAAAGAACTTTGTATTCTGTGGCTGGAGGTACATTAGGCATTCACAGGATACAGAAGTAAGTGTCGGCCAGTACAAGCCCCAAAAATTAGCCCACAGGCGTTGTATTCTGTGGCTGGAGGTTGCTGTGTGGAGCAGGGACATACTGTATAGTGACAAGTCGCTAGCTAATAGGTCCACAAAAGTCTTTTGTCAGTGTAGGGAGAGGTTGCTGTGTGGAGCTGGGACAGACGGTAGCAATTAGGCATTCAACGGACATAAAAGTCCTTTTATGCCACTGTATTTACCTAAGACAGGGACCATGAATTGTTATGGGTGGTGGCGAATATTTGTGGCCTGTCATGAGGAATTTGAATCAAACATGGTCTACTGGTCACATGTATTGAATTCCTCCGAGATCCGTGCCTCATTCATTTTTAGAAATGTGAGGTAGTCAACACTGTCGTGAGCTAGGCCAGTGAGCTTATCGGTCACGATCCCCCCTGCTGCGCTGAACGTCCTTTCGGACAGGACACTGGACGAGGGGCAAGCCAACAGTTCCATTGCAAATTGTCCAAGCTCTGGCCAGAGGTCAAGCCTGCCTACCCAGTAGTCCAGGGGTTCATCACTTCTCAGAGCGTCCACATCGGCCGTTAACCCGATGTAGTCGGACACCTGTCGGTCTATGCGTTCCCTGATGCTGGAGCCTTTGCAGTCAATGCATAAGTCGCGGTAAGCCCAACACTCACCTAGGGACGATCCGCTGGACGGATGGAAAATAGGGTTTCCATCCATCCAGATTTGACGGATCGGACGTCAGCGGACACGTCTCCGCTGACATCCGATGCCCCATAGACATGCATGAGGGGACCGTTCAGATCCGCCAAAAAAACAGACAGGCGGACACAGTCTGCCTGTGTGAAAGGGGCCTAATGCCCCGTACACACGTACCGATCGTCGGCCAAACGATCGGCCGTCTTTTGTCCAGGGCTGTCGGTGTCTGTTGAAAAGTGCAAAAGACTGCACAAGAATTTTGTCCGCCGACTACAGCCGACTGCAGAAGTGATGTCATGTAATGGTTAACTTTCCCTGTGTTTTTTCTTTTCTGAGCATGCCCAGTCTTGCAAATCTGCTGTCTGTCGGCCGAATTCTGTACTGACTGGCGAACAATCGGCCGCTCTGGTGTCGGCATACAAAAATTTTCATGCTTGCAAGACAGATTCTTTTCGGCCGAAAGTGCGCTGTCGGCTGTCGGAAGCATCATGCTAACAAGCCTACAATCGGCAGATCGGTCGTCGGCCGAAGCTTTTCGGCCGCCGACGATCGGTACGTGTGTACGGGCCTTAAGAAGGCACCTGGACTCCCATCACCGAGCCCAGTGGGAGCAACGCCGTCAGAACCCACAAAGCCACACTCCAGGCTCTCACTGTCCAGCCTCTTCTCCTTCTCCTCACAATTGTCCTCCACTCCACCTTCCATCATGCCGTCCTCACGTTTTTCTAGAAAAGCTTCCGTTGCCCAAATGTTCGAGCGTAAAAAAATGATGAAGCCGGATAATCCTCTTGCCCAACGGTTGACCGATGGCTTGTCGGAACTGATAGCCAGCCAACTACTGCCATATAAACTGGTGGACTCTGAGGCCTTTCGAAAATTTGTGGCCATTGGAACACCACTATGGAAGGTCCCAGGAAGGAAATATTTCTCGCAGAAGAGCATTCCAGAGCTATATGGCCATGTTCAGCGGCAAGTGAATGTATCTCTGGCACACAGTGTAGGTGCCAAGATACATCTGACCACAGACACGTGGTCTAGCAAACACGGGCAGGGAAGGTATATACCTTTTACTGCCCACTAGGTGAACCTTCTGACGGCCGTCAAGCATGCAACCCGTGGCACCCATGTCGATTTGGTTGTACCATCACGGATTGCATACAGGCCTGCCTCTTCTTCCCCTCCTCCTACTCCATCCTCCCTCTCCTCCTCGGCTGACTTCTCCTTTTTCGCTGTGCCGCCCAAGATCCCCAGAACCTATTCGGCTTGCCAGGTGAGATGTTGCCATGCTGTGCTGCATCTATTGTGCCTGGAAGCCAAGAGCCACACTGCACTCCTTTCAGCTTTGCGTTCACAGGCAGATCAGTGGCTAACACCGCTCAATTTGACAGTTGGTAAAGTGGTGTGCGACAACAGTGCCAATCTGCTGAGCGCGCTGAAACAGGGCAAAATTACACACGTGCAATGCATGGCACACATCCTGAACCTGGTCGTGCAGCGATTAATTGTCAAATACCCTGGGGTCCAGGACGTCTTGCGGCAGGCCCAATTCAGACGATCTTACACAGCCATGGCTCGCCTTGCTGACATTCAGCGGTGACACAGCCTGCCCGTCAGACGTCTTATTTGTGACTGGCCGAAGCAATGGAACTCAACCTTGTATATGCTTGATAGGCTGCTCCAGCAGAAACGTTAACGACTACCTGTACGAACTCTGCAGCAGGACAGGTTTTGGGGAGCTTGGGTTTTTTTTACCGCGCCAGTGGCTGCTCAAGCGCGACGCATGCAGACTTCTGCGGCCATTTGATGAGATCACCAAACTGGTCAGTCGCAGCCAGGGTGCCATCGGTGACATTACACCTTACGCCTTCTTTCTAGAGCGTGCATTGCGTCGTGTCATTGATCAAGCCGTCGAGGAGCAGGAGCAGGAAGATGAGGAAGTAGCAATGCTGGATGAATATAGAAAGCATATTATAGTGGATTTGTATTGTGCAGCATTGTGACTGGTGAGCGGTTCTGCAGCGATACTACAACTACAAAGAGTGACAAACGCAATTAGAAAAAAGTATTATAACTGGTGTGATAGACCAGTGGCCCTCCAAAACGACAGATTGAAGCAGGGGTGTTGTATAACAATATACTTTCATAATAGTGTATTGGGGTACTGCAGAAATTTTGCCTCTGCATCATCGACTTCACCTTCCCCACCACTAACATTAGAGATCTCGGAGTAGGCAGCAACAGCGGGGACCAACCTCCTTCGTCTGATCTGGGAACTGTCGTCAGACTGCTGAGTGGCGGCTGTTGCTACCTCCTCTTCCTGATCCAATGCCAGAATGGCTGCGCATCGTAAATGTCTTGTGATGGATCGGAAAATAATTCCTGTGACTCAAGCGGAGGGTACATGGTGGTGGTGTTGGTGGTGGTGTACACAGCAGAGAGTGAAGAGGGTGCAAATAGTGAGGATGAGGAGGGTGCAGAAGAGGAAGGCTGAGTGAGCCACTCAACCAAGTCTGGTGCGTCCTTTGACGTAATCGAACGCACCTTCTGCAACTTCCCACTTTCGCCCTGGTCTGGTGCTCCTGCCTTACCCCTACCACCCCTGCGGAAGGGCCTGCCTCTTCCGCTGCCTGTCATTTTATAAATGACCCTGTGACAAAAGTCTTTAGAGAAGCGCAGTATATGTGGAAGAAGGTATATAACACCCCACTTCAACCTGCCGTTTTGGGGGGCCACTGGTTTGTCCCACCAGTTATGAAAAATATTTTCTAGTAACTTTTGTCACTGTGTGTAGCAGAGTTAACGCAGCAAAAGAGGCAACATTTCTGCAGTACCCAAATACACTATAATATTCTTTCTATATTAGAAAGTATATACTAAGTGTATTACACCCCTATATACTGCACACCAAACAATAGTACACCTATACCAGTCCTTTAAAGGACTTTTGTGGACCTATTACCGAGCGATTTGTGTCACTCAGTGCGAATCTATCTGCATGTTCCCGCATCGCATCTGCAGCACAGGCAGTTCACACTGCCATATGCGATACGCTGGGGGTGTCAATTCAAAGCTAACGACACCCCCAGCTCAGATCGCATATCGCAGTGCGATCTGATAGTTCGCACTAAGTGCCGGTTCACACTGATGCGATCACAGAGATCGCATGTAATTTGGAGCACACTGCTCCTAAAATTACATGCGATGTCTGTGCGGTGCAAATTCAGCCATACAGTTTGGTAGGTTTTTTACTGTATATTGCAGAAAAGACCCTGCATGTGTATTCTAAAATTGCGTTTGCTTCCACTTTAACCCTGAAAATTACCTTTGTAAACTCTACATTAACTCTACAATATAAAGCTTAAGTCTAGCCAGGAAAAAAAACAAACAAATCAAAATGGCCCAAGTACCCAAAGCCCAAAGCCTTTTTCATGTGATGTGTTGGGTCCGAAATTTTCTATCTTTTGGACTGCAGAGTAGTGGTGATGGGGACACGTCCTATTAAGTCCTGAAGACTCCAGCAGAGGTTGTGCTAGTGTTGGACTTCACTAGCAGAATAGGCATCATGGAGGATCATGTGACAGCAGATTATGGTAGCCTAAATTGCTTCTAAAGGCTAAGGCTCTGTTCACATATTTGCGTCCCATATCTCGGTGATTCTGCCCGGGATCCCGAATCACGGCAAATTGCAGGGCGTTTGCGCGATTCCTGTCACTTCTAATGGCACCCTAAACGCGGCCTGGTTTTGCAGGGATTGTCGCCCGTCGAATCGGGGTAAAATTGCGTAAATAAAATCGCGGGATGCCTGTTGCCCAAAATAAGTTCTTGTACTTCTTTTGGTTGACAGGCGTCCCGTGATTCTATTTTCACAATTTTACCATGATTCATTGGACGACAATCGCAGCAAAATCGCGCCGCATTTGGGGTGCCATTGGAAGCGACGGGAATCACGCAAACGTCAATATGTGAACGGAGCCCAAAGGTTTTTTTATTTTTATATCCTAATACATTTTTGGCATTAAGGTAAAAAACCTTCTGTTTTCAGCTCCCCCAACCTCCCACCCTATACTTACCTAAGCCTGATCTCAATCCGGTGCTGTACACAAAAGCAGCGGCTCTCTCTTACTCTTCATAGGCTCAGAGACAGTAGTGGAAGCCATTGGCTCCCAGTGCTGTCAATCCCAGCCAGTGAGGAGGGATCTGGGTATGGCCTAGCACAAGTGCCCCCATAGCAAACGGCTTGCTATGGTTGGCAAACATCAAGGAGGAGGAGCCAGGAGAGGCGGTGGAGGGCCCAAGAAGAGGAGGATCGGGGCTGCCATAACCAAAACCATTGCGCAGAGCAGGTGAGTATAACATGTTTCTTATTGGAAAAAAATTATATTATATAGGGTTTAGGCAGAACTTTTTTTCTAATATTGAAAATGGGACGGGGTGATTATTGATTGTTGAATTCCCTAAAATCCAACATTAAAGAGTTTGTTACCCCAACACTTGATATTCCTAATATTTGCCTGCTGTACCAGGCGAATATGAAAGAGTATCCTGTTCTCTTTGTATTGCTTTCTTTATGTGAAATCCCTGGTGTTCCTGTCAGTCCCTCTACTTTCTTTTTAAAAAAAACTGACCACACTAGGCAGGAGAGCACATCGTGGTCAGTTCTTTAGCTATGCTGGGAACTCAGACATGCCTTGACACGCCCCCCCCCCCCAGAACAGCCATTCACTGGGAAACTCAGTGTGTTGCTGTTTCTTTCCCCCCCCCCCCCCCCCCCCCCATCCACCCCCAGCTTTTAGGCAGCTGGGAACGGAGGGAATGTGGTCATTTATAAAAAAGAAAAGGGAAAAAAGGCATTTATAATGTTTCTATACAAAAATGTTTTGACTTTCATTGCTATTTTAAACTGAATGGGTTGTTTTACAAGGTGGGGGTTTACAATCGAGGTTGTAAACCCCCCCCCCCAAAAAAAAAAAAAAAAAAATATATATATATATATATATATAGATATAAATAGATATAGATACATATATATATATATATATAGATATATATATCATAAATAATAATATAAATTATTATAATTATAAAATGTAATATTAATATGTCATTGGAAAATATATAATAAAAATAATAAAAATAAAATAAAACCCTGTTAGGCAAAGGCATAATGAGCTAGTATGCATTGCATACTAGCCCATCATGAATTACTTACCTTAGAACGAAGCCCCGACATGGTCGTCTGGACAATGCTGAGGGCACTGACATGCTCCCTCTGCATCTCTTCCTGGTTTGGCGGCTCCAGCGCTGTGAGTGGCCGGAGCCGCAATGACGTCACTCTCACGCATGCGCGTGGGAGTTTTACTTTCCGGCAAGATCCGGCAAGGAGCTCTGAAGGTCCGCCAGACCTTCAGAGCGCATGCACCGCTGACGTCAGCGGCTGCATGCAGGTTGAATACCTCCTAAACCATGCAGGTTTAGGAGATATTAATTGTACCTACAGGTAAGCCTTATTATTGGCTTACCTGTAGGTAAAAGTCAAATAGCGGAGTATACTACCGCTTTAACTCCTAAGCCCTGACCCTAACACCTAACTTTAAATTAACCCATTTAAATCTATAAACTATTCCACTTGCCCAAAAGATTGGGCCATCCTGGTTCATCCCAATCACCTGGTATTGTCATCCTGTATGATAACCGTCCAGTCCCTACAACAGGAGCAGAGCTGTTTCTTTATGCCAAAACTAACTGGTTTAAAATATTCCCCTATGCAGCGCCGCCAGGCCCTCTCCTATATACACACTCTACCCTCGTTGACTGATGTTAGGGGAGACCCTTCGGAGTTGGACTCTATCCTGCTCCAGGATGTTCCCCCCACGCACACGGTGTCTCTCTTATATTCCTTGTTATTGCGTGCCCTCCGCCCTGACCTGCCGACATATACTGCTGTCTGGGACAGGGACCTGGGCCGAACCCTTTAATCTACCGACTGGCACAAATGTTTTGCGATGACCCACTCGCTGTCTCCTGCTACCCAAGTTCAGGAGAAGGGGTTCAAACTCTTGAGCAGATGGTACAGGTGCCCTTCCTCGATCGCCTACATTGACCCACTCCAGTCGGACCAATGTTGGCGGTGCACGTCCTCTAAGGGAACGCTTATTCACATCTGGTGGGAATGTCCTCAGATCCATGAATTGTGGACTGGAATTATAGCTTTGTATTGCAGGCTCCAGGCAACAAATGTTCCTGCGACACCGGAACTGGCCCTGTTGTCTTTGTTACCCGGCTCCTTCCGGTCGATCAAGAGAGATGTTTTGAGGTTTTTCTTGGCGGCTGTTCGGACGGTGATACCCAGACACTGGAGGTCCAAGCAGGTACCCTCTAAACTTGAGTGGGCTCTGGAACTGGACCAGCTTAGAGACATGGAAAACCTGTTGGCGCGAGAGGGGGGCAGGGAGGACCGATTCTCTGCTGCTTGGAGGTCCTGGGACATGTTTCGGTGTTCGGACGCCTTTCAGTCCTGGCTCGAGACGTCTGTGCTACCTGGTGCTGGGGGGCAGTAGTGGGACGTGGGCGGCCCATCCTGATTTCCTCCACCTTCTTTGTCCCCTTGACATACCTCTTTACATTCTCCTGCTTTATCCCATCCTCTTACCTTTATTCCCCTCTCTGGCTGTACCATTGATACCATAAGGCAATCCTCCTTTACTTATTTGTTGTTTTTAGGCGCTCCTCAATGGAAAGCCGGGATGCTTATCAATGCCTAATTTATCAATGCCTACCACACTTCCCACAATCTCCTCAAGTGACGCCAGCCATGAAAGTGTTTATACTGGTGTTGGCCTTTCCTTGACTTTTCTCTTAATTATGTTACCACCTGACACCCCAAGTTGCTGTTTTCTTGACCTTGTGCTGCTGCCAGGATCTGATGGACCTGGCGGTTTGGGTTCCTTATTTGCACTTGTCGATATTGATTGTTGTATGCATTTACTCACAGTTTACCATATGTCATACCTGAACAATTTATTTGTTTCATACCCCCATGCTTCTCCCCTAACCCTGTAAAACCCTTCTCTTTCAATAAAATAAGATTGAACTAAAAATATTCCCCTAACTACAAAGAGGTTAATAGCTGCCGATACCTTCATTCCAATGTAGTACATATGCTGTATGAACAGTAAGAGATGTAAGCCACAACTAAAGATATTTCCCCTCTTTCAGTACCTTCTGTCTATGCCCGGGCCCTCCTGCCATGCAGACTACATTATTACAAGCTGAATAATGGATCACAAAGCCGAGTCGTACTCTTTATCTGTGACAGCTGCTGGGGCAGCCTGATTGTGTGTAACAGAGATGCAATATGCTGTGTCCTCTTCCATCCAAATTCTGTGACACGACAGGGAAACATTCAGAGATGGCATATTTTCAGCTTCCCAAGAATATGCCAAAGAGAATCTTCATGCTTTTAAAACAAGCTGCCTGTCACTAAATACATGCAATTAACACTTATTCATTTGCAATAGTACAACAGCCAATATGACTAACATTTGTCAGATATTAGTTGTCTGTATATTTACATATTTTGGCTGCCTATAAAGAGAACATGTCACGGGAGATCTATATTTAACCTTCTCTGCCCCCTACTGGTGAGGAAAAAATAAACACCATATGGTCACGCAAAGAGGTAGGGTGAGAAGGGTAAAAAGAACCAGGGTATAATCTAGACCCTGGCTCTTTTTACCCTTCTCACCATACCTCTCTGCGTGACCATATGGTGTTTTTTTCTTCCTCGCCAGTAGGGGGCAGAGAAGGTTAAATATAGATCTCCCGTGACATGTTCTCTTTATAGGCAGCCATGGAAAATATGTAAATATACAGACAACTAATATCTGACAAATGTTAGTCATATTGGCAACCTATGCTAATAACTTCACTTGTTTATGTACCAGGAAGAGTGTTACTTTCTATGTATTCGATGTATGTTGATTATCGCTGTATTGTTGTTCATTTTTAATTTGAATAAAATAAAACTTTTATTGGAAAAAAAAAAGAACCAAGGTGACAGGGTTGGGGTGAGTTGACATGCTAACCATCATTGTATACTGTGCTGTATCTATAGTCTATCACACTCACCCGTCCCAAAACTCATAAGATGACACATTGGAGGAGATTTACTAAAACTGGAGCTCACAGAATCTGGTGCAGCTCTGCACAGTAACCAATCAGCTTCTAACTTCAGCTTGTCCAATTAGGCATTGACAATATGACCCCGTTCACACTGGGGCGATCCGACTTGCCGGGGCGACCTCACAGGTCGCGGCGCGCAGCTCGCACCGCGACCTCGGAGCGGCCGGCACGGACTTCATAACATTGAAGTCAATGCAGGTCGCTCCAGGTCGCCCCAAAGAAGCTCCGGACCCTTTTTCTAAGTCGGAGCGACTTGTGTCGCTCCTATTAGAACGGGTCCACAGCTTCTCTATGGAAGGCGACCTACGGCGACCTGTCAGGCGACCAGGTCGCCTGACAGGTCACCCCAGTGTGAACGGGGTATAAAACCTGGAAGAGGATTGGTTACTATGCAGAGCTCCATCAGACTGTGTGCACCAGTTTAGTAAATCCCCCCATGCTGTAACTTTTTGCAGCTTTTTTTTTTTTAAAGTTGTGATTCTTAAAAAAAATAACCCCCCCCCCCCCCAAAAAAAAAACAAAAAAACAAAAAAAAAACAACAACAACAACAACAAAAAATGCCTACGGTAGAGGGCCTTAGGTTTACCAGGATCGGGAGATGACATGTTAGACTTCCCCTTCTGTTGAAATATGATATTGCAGCTCAACACAACCATTCCAAAACAATGGAACTCTATGGACCCACTTCACAACTAAACACATTTACTGAACTAATCCAAGCAGATGATGCAAAGAGCAGTGCGGCACCCCATAGTAAAAGGTTATATTTCATATCTACTATAGTCAGGTCACAGAGAAATGTTCTGATTGGGTACTACCATAGGAGGTTACTGCTATTTTCCCTGTTGCTTTACGCCACATTCCCACCTGTGCGACGTCACATTTTTTCTTAGGCCCCTTTCACACAGGCTTTCCGATCGAGTCCGCCTGTCAGTTTTTCAGGCGGACCTGATCAGATCCTCCATGTTCCCCTACGGAGCAGCGGATGTCAGCGTTGACATGTCCAGTGACACCCGCTGCTATCCAATCCGATCCTTTCTGTGAAATCCAGATGGATGGAAACCCTATTTTCCATCCATCTGGAGGATCGGATCCGATAGGATCAGATGAAAATGGACATGCGGTCACTTTTCATCCAATCTCCCATAGAGGAGAGCGGGGCTCTGACAGGTCTGTTTCTGCAAAGTAAGCGGAGACAGACCTGTCATCCGCCTGCTCAGTGGGGATCGGTGGATCGATTCCTGCTGAGCAAAACGGAGTCTGCTGGGCAGAAAGCCTGTGTGAATGGACCCTTACTGTGTTTTTTGCCACATTTGTTACGTGACAGCATACAGCAGCCTATTCACTTGAATGGGCTGCCCTACGTGTGACAAATGCACCAAAGTAGCTCATGTACCTTTTTGTGGCACTGAACTAAGAGCATTCTACAATGCGTGTTTTTGTGCATTTTTGTGTGTTTTTTCAAGGCAAAACGTGTGACTGCAACCCACATCTGGGGTGCCATTAGGAATAAATGGCAACACAAGAGCGATGTGCACTTTAGCGTGTTTGTCACATGATTCCAAGAACAGGCGCATTACCGTTGAATGGGGCCTAAAGTTTAATAATACTATTATTATTATACAAGATTTACATAGCGCCAATAGTTTGCCCAGCACTATATAACATAGAGGCAGACAGTACAGTTACAATACAATTCAATAGAGGGGAAGTCAGAAGGCCCTGCCTCTTAGAGCTTACAATCCAAAAAGGAGGGTCAAGTAATACAAAAGGTGGGGGGTGAAGTGATTAAGAAAAGAAAGTTGTAAAGTAGAGGCAGGATAGGCTTCTCTGAAGAGAGGGGTATTCAAGAATCGCCTAAAAGTGAACAGAGTAGGCATTAGTCAGACAGTTTGGGGTAATGAATTCCAGAGGATGGGAGAGGCTCGGGAGAAGTCCTCGAGGCGAGCATAGAAGGAGGTGACATGGGAACTAGAAAGCAAGAGGTCTTTGAAGAAATTAAGGGAATTATTTGGTTGGTATTTTGAGACTTGGTTAGTGATGTAAGGATACATTTGGGTAATATGAGAATCCTAGGATGAGAATCATTTGATGAGCAGAAATTTGAAAATTAGAAGCCATCGACCCACCTCTCCACTTTGTCCAGTCAGCATTTATTCTCTGAATGACACCCATGCCGCTGACGTCCTATGTTCAGAATGCAGCAGGGCAACTGTTTGGCTCAGGGCCTGAAAGCAAGTGGAGATCACTGGAGTTGTGATATCTATCTCAGTGATTTCCAGCTTACAGTGCATTGGCCAGGTATGGTATATACAGTATCTCACAAAAGTGAGTACACCCCTCACATTTTTGTAAATATTTTATTATATCTTTTCATGTGACAACACTGAAGAAATGACACTTTGCTACAATGTAAAGTAGTGAGTGTACAGCTTGTATAACAGTGTAAATTTGCTGCCCCCTCAAAATAACTCAGCACGCAGCCATTATTGTCTAAACCACTGGCAACAAAAGTGAGTACACACCTAAGTGACAATGTCCAAATTGGGCCCAATTAGCCATTCTCCCTCACCAGTGGCATGTGACTCGTTAGTGTTACAAGGTCTCAGGTGTGAATGGGGAGCAGGTGTGTTGAATTTGGTGTTATCGCTCTCACTCTCTCATACTGGTCACTGGAAGTTCAACATGGCACCTCATGGCAAAGAACTCTCTGAGGATCTGAAAAAAAGAATTGTTGCTCTACATAAAGATGGCCTAGGCTATAAGAAGATTGCCAAGACCATGAAACTGATCAAATTGGTCTGCATGGCTGTCGTCCCAGAAGGAAGCCTCCTCTAAAGATGATGCACAAGAAAGCCTGCTAACAGTTTGCTGAAGACAAGCACACTAAGGACATGGATTACTGAACCATGTTCTGTGGTCTGATGAAACCAAGATAAACATATTTGGTTCAGATGGTGTAAACTAAAGTGCGTGTGGCGGCAGCCAGGTGAGGAGTACAAAGACAAGCGTGTCTTGCCTACAGTCAAACATGGTGGTGGGAGTGTCATGGTGTGGGGCTGCATTAGTGCTTCCGACACTGGGGAGCTACAGTTCATTGAGGGAACCATGAATGCCAACATGTACTGTGACATACTAAAGCAGAGCATGATCCCCTCCCTTCGGAGACTGGGCCGCAGGGCAGTATTCCAATGATAACGACCCCAAACACACCTCCAAGATGAGCACTGCCTTTATAAAGAAGCCAAGGGTAAAGGTTGTGGACTGGCCAAGCATGTCTCCAGACCTAAACACTATTAAGCATCTGTGGGGTACCCTCAAATGGAGGGTGGAGGAGCACAAGGTCTCTAACATCAACCAGCTCCATGATGTTGTCATGGAGGAGTGGAAGAGGATTCCAGTGGCAACCTATGAAGCTCTGGTGAACTCCATGCCTAAGAGGATTAGGGCAGTGCTGGAAAATAATGGTGGCCACACAAAATATTGACACTTTGGGCCCAATTTGGAGACTTTAACTTAGGTTGTGTACTCATTTTGGTTGCCAGCGGTTTAGACATTAATGGCTGTAATGGCGACCATATTTGCAGCAGCTATACGCCCCTGAAGAAGCTCTTGGCGAAACATGTTGGGCGCTGTTTTGTGGATAATAGCCGGGTTACCATCCGGATTAGGCATTTAAATATGACTAATTATGCTTATGGTCTATTTACACCTATGAATTCTTTTATGTTATGTATCCATGTTGTTTTTTTCTCTTTTTTCTTTTTTCTTTTGTTTGTACCTGCTTAATTTTATACTTATATTGAATAAATTTTAAATGATTTTATACATATTTGCCAGTTTTTGATACCTATTTGGTACCCGTAAAGTCCCACCTTGGTCTTTATAGCCCTCTCCAAATCCTGCCAAGGCGAGAGCTCTGAGGTTTCAGAGCAATGTCTTTTTGAATATTAATGGCTGTACGTATTGTTGAGTTATTTTGAAGGGACAGCAAATTTACACTGTTATACAAGCTGTACACTCACTACTTTACATCATAGCAAAGTGTAATTTCTTCAGAGTTGTCACATGAAAAGATATAATAAAATATTTACAAAAATGTGAGGGGTGTACTAACTTTTGTGAGATACTGTACATAGTTACATTGATCCAAGCTAGACCAATGTGAGTATGTTTAAAATATCCATACCGGAAATACTTCTTTAACAAATTGCGTAAAACATGGCTATAAAAGGTTGTTCACAATTCACAATAAGAACTGTGATGGAGGAATTTCATTATATACATTACCGGATCTGTCAAATCCTTTGCAATAGCTCATTTACACTTGTGAAAGTACACTGACTAATCTGTAAAGAATTAGCGATAGCATAGTATATAGACGTAGATGGACACAATCAGCGTGTGTGGCAAAGAAAAAAAGAAGTGGTATTTAACTCATTAATTATATCATGAATAGTGCAGACTAAACATTGGAAGGTGAATATATGAATTATGTATTATTAATAAGGCACATATATTTTACAAAGAGCCTGTGCATAAATATGTCCAATTCATTTCCCCTGTCTCTCCATGTCCCAAAACCATCAGAACATGAAAGTAGTAGAAAAAATAGTTACAGAAAAGAAAAGAAAAGGGACGGGACATAATGCTGCGTCACCTGTTATTAGGAAAGTGGCCAAATTTATTAGTGGAGGACCTGCTGCTAAAACACGGGTAAGTGATCATTATGTGAGATGGTGAGACTATGAGAGTGCCTAGTGTTCATGAACAAAGGACATGATCAAACTAATCAATGTAGAACGATTGGTCACATTAGACAAAAACCCACCACTATACGCATTTGTTACAGTTTAAAGATCAAGTGGCCTAATTTCTTAAGCGTTCTCCTGGAGGTGTCTGGGTTTAGTGGTGATTATATTGGTGGTCATTTCCTGGGTCTAGAGTCGATGTTGGTAATTCTCTGGGTCTACTGTTGATTATGGTGGTAGTCACTCCGTGGGTTTAGTGGTGATTATGGTAGCGGTTACTCCCTGGGTCTAGTGATGATTATAGCAGTGGTCCCTTCTTGGGTACTGGTGATTATGGTGGTGGTCACTTTCTGGGTCTAGTGGTAATTATGGTGGTGGATCTGGCAGTGAATATTGTGGTAGTCACTCCCTCGGTCTAGTGGTGATTATGGTAATGGTCACTCTCTAGGTCTAGTGGTGATTATCCTGGGTCCTGAGGTTATTATGGTGGTAGTTACTAGTGATCGACCGATATCAGTTTTTCATTGCCGATACCGATATTTTGGCCAATGCATATCGGTATCGGCCAATATGCGCCGATATTTTTGTACATTTAAAAATGTTTTATTTTTTTTTTCTTGACAGGTACTCTTGTGGAGGGATCTGGGGGTCTCAAAGACCCCAAACCCCTCCTCTGCACTTAAAAGCATTCAAAACGCCAAGTTTGGCTGTTTTGAATGCTGTCATTTTTTTAAATCTGGCGCCAGTACCCGGAAATGATGTCACTCATGACATCACTACCGGGTTTTTGTATGGAGACCCGATCAAAACCGAGTACGGGTTTGATCGGGTCTTTGGCAGCCGTGCAGGCTGGTTGCCCGTGTCTCCCGCTGGGACGGGAGACCCGGGCAAGCCCCGAAAGGTGGCGGGAGGGGGCGTCACCTCCCGCTCCTAGTAATGACAGCTGAGCGGCTTTGCAGCCGCATCGGTTGTCATTACAAGACAGCCGACCGTCGGCTATGGACGCTGGTACCGGGGTGATGCCCTTTCCCGAAATATCGGCAATATCGGTAACCTCCGGGCCGATTCCGATATATCAGGAAAAGTGCATATTAGCCCTCGATATATCGGCTTTGCCGATAATCGGTTGATCCCTACTAGTTACTACCTGGAAGTAGTGGTGATTATGATGGTGACCACTACCTAAAAACAGTGGCGATTATGGTCATGGTCACTACTTTGAAGCAGTGGTGATATTGGTGGTGGTCTGGGTCTATTGATGTTTTTGGTGGTGGTCACTCCTCCCAAGGTGCATTGGTGATTATGCTGGAGATCACTCTGTGGGTCTAGTGGTGATTATGGTTCAAGTCATTCCCTGGATATAGCATTTATTTTGGGGGTAGTCACTTCCTGGGTATAGTAGTGATTATGATGTTGGTCACTTCCTGGGTCCAGTGATGACTATGGCAGTAGTCACCACCTGGAAGTAGTAGTGTTAACTACCTGAAAGCAGTGGTGGTTATGGTGGTGGCCACTACCTGAAAGCAGTGGTTTTTATTGTGGTGGCCACTACCTGGAAGCAGTGGTGATTGTGGTGGCGGTCAC